>NW_027468650.1:15647085-16054585 GCF_046254945.1 Alosa pseudoharengus | reverse complement strand
CTGACTAAAGTTACAGCGACACACACACTCTGTTTTCTCTGAGGGAACATCAGAGCCACACGCCCTCGCTGCTCAGAAGCAGAGCATGTTTGTTTTCTCAGACGAGAGACATCAGTGCGACAGATTCTCTGTATCCCCTAAGAACTGAAAATGGAACCGCAAGGGATACTTACACCTGACAAAAATAAACACGCACATACTGTATGGCAGTCACAGCACAGAAATAAACTTTTTCTCAATTAACAACGTGACGCATTTCACATCTCGGAGAGGTGAACACAGTGAGAGTCATGCTGGTCCGTCAAGACTAAAGTCGGTTATACACAGGACAACGTTTTGAGCAATGTTGGCAGGCAGTGTATCAGGGCAGTGCGGTTTGCCCACTTTTTCGGTGGTGTTGGGTAACAATCTTTGATCTGGAGATTTTGAATCATCAGCAGAGCTCCCTCACACATTGGATTGGCGGGAAAGTGCATGGAACCAATCAAATGAATGAATCTCACGGTCAATGCGTGAGAGTTGCCAGCTCTGCATCAGTGGGCAACGTGTCTCAAGCATCCAATCAGAACACTAGGAATTAAGATTGATGGCGCTGCAACACTGCTCACAAAGCCATGTATTATCACCTAAACTCCACGCGGACAGCTGCCTCCTGAGAGAGGGCGGAGTTGGCAGGGCAGGTGTGTCCAGGTGAACTGTGGACCCAACTGTGGATCCAGCCCATCTGGCTTCAATCTGGTGCTGGTCCGACGCAGCAAAAAGCACTGTGAGCATCCAGCAGCAGCTGGGCTGGTGTTGGTGCTGATGTGGTTTGGCTGGTGTTGGGTCGGTGTTGGGTTGATGTGATGTTGGTGAGAGCCGGCTGGTTGGGTAGGTGTTGGTGGGTGTTGGTGCTGGTGTGGTTCAATTGGTGTTGATGTTACACTAATGTGGTTTGGCTGGTGTTGTGTTGATGTGATGTTGGTGAGAACCCAGCTGGTTGGGCTGGTGTTGGCGTTGGTGTGGTTCAATTGGTGTTGATGTTACACTAATGTGGATTGGCTAGTGTTGGGTTAGTGTTGGGTTGATGTGATGTTGGTGAGAACCCGGCTGGTTGGGTCGGTGTTGATGGGTGTTGGTGTGGTCCGGTTGGTGTTGGTGGTCCTGCTGCCGTAGTTTTGCTGGTGATGATGAGAGAGAAGCCATTTTACCCGGGGTGAGGCGTCGGCTCTGCCCCCTGAGAGCTCGTGTGTGCAGGAGGCACGTCTCCTCTCGCTGCATTCACAGGGGTGATCAGCTCTGGGTCTGAACTGAAGCACTCACACTCAATTCAGTCCCTCCCTCCTTTCACCCATACACTCTCATCTGCTCGGGCACTGGCTGTCACACACACACATACACACAAACACACACACACACACACACACACACACACACACACACACACACACACAAAGGCATCTGATCTGCCACACATGTAAATCAAGCCTATCTAAACCTTTTCTCCTGAACACAAGCAGCTCAGGCCAGAGCCAGAGCTAATGAGGTTGTGTATGTCTCCCTCTGAAAAGGTGTGTGTGCGTGTGTGTGTGTCTGTGCGTGTGTGTGCGTGTGTGTGTGTGTGTTTGTTTGTGTGTGTGTGTGTGTGTGTGTGTGTGTGTCTCCATGTCCTTCAGTCTGAGCATGCTTTGATTCCATCTCTGGGAGGTCCATTGACTCACATCCATACCACAGCCTTGATACATTCTGCCTCATCACTGATTAAAAGCGCAGCGGCATGAGTTTGTTTGTGTGTTCGTTAGCTCTAACCAGGGACAGACGGCAGCACGTCTCTGTCTCTGTGGGTGGATTTCCGTCTCTGAAGAGTTTTGCAGTGAAGTGTTTCGGGGCTGTTTGTGGTGGAAGTTTTTAGAAGACTTTTTTTTAGCATCTATTTTCTACGGATGTTTATGGTGCATATTTCCTCTCTTACCTGGACCATGTACAAAAGACATCAATGACAAAGATGGAAAAGATGCTTTGTACCAAATTTAGCTATTAGCTTATTTCCATCCGAAGACTTAGTGGATATTTCTTTGGGGCAGATGATCTCTGAAGACCTTGTCAGTTGGTTTTGTCTGTGGATGATCTCTGAGGACCTCTTCAGTTGGTTTTGTCTGTGGATGATCTCTGAGGACCTCGTCAGTTGTCTGTGGATGTTTTCTGGAAACTTCCTCGGTGGATATGTTTTGGGCAGATGGTCTGTGAGGATGGCCCTGATGGGTATGTGCAGCGCAGCCTCCCAGCGGCAGGATATCTGCAGATGAAGAGTGGGCGTGATATGGAGATTAATGCAGCAGATTTATCAGATAGAGAGAGGATCCCCCCCATACACACACATACACACACACACGCACACACACACGCATACACACACACAGAGCCACGTAAACGAATGGAGCCCCCCTAAAGAGATTTTATTACCTTAAAATAACGCTTCCAAAATCCTTTTCGCTCTTAGGGGGGCAACCCCCCCCCCCCCCCCCCCCCCTGGAAATCTAAATGGAAAATAGATGCTACTTACAGGAATTCGGAGCTCTCTTTCAGACTGCTGTCGATGCATTCCAGAGTTGTTTATAGTATAACACACATATATACACACACAGCCATGTGAACACAGGGAGTGGATTAAACACACACACACACACACACAGTGGTGGTAAGCATACAGTGAGGGAAAGTGAACTCCACAGTTCCGTATTGAACCCAGAGGAGTTGTTGTTGTACCCAGAGGAGTGTGTTGTACCAGGTGAGAGAGACCAGGGAGCCTGCATGTCAGGGAGCCTGAATCCCAACGAGAGAGATGCTCCACTGATGTGGAGCAAACAATCTAAACAACAGGTTCATAGTGAAGAACCCCAGGGATTGTGTGTGCATTGCAATTTTTTGCCAGGTTTAGCCTCAGTTATGAATTAAAAAGTGTTTATAGAAAATATAAGTATAAATATAAAGAATAGAAAATGGGGTTATCTATCTATCTAGTGAGTGACACAGTCAGTTACTGTGCTAGGGTCAGAGCGTGACATTCCTGCCTATCGAACAATACGTTTCAGTTTCTTTTTACACCCACAGCTTCCTAGCCTGGAGATTCCAGACCCAAATCCGAAAGATTAAGGGTCTGGCCACGAATAATGTAATGGCTCAACTCGAGGGGCGGCACCAAGCATGCATTTGAAAATATCACTGCACGCAATTGGATAACACCATATACGATCAACGTTTACTGAATGATTCCAGACTTCGACTGTCATCTGTTTAGCTTGCTTCTGGCCCACCTATAGACAGATGTGATTGGTTCCCCGCGATACAAGAGGCAAAAGTATTGTGCACCATTATTCATTGCCTTGCTGAGCAAATTGATATTGTGCTCCCGCGAACTCTTGATTCCCATGGTAACAGCTTCCTTTCCCTGAAATGAAATCGCTGAGTCATAGGTTTTACATGAAAACATGTAATGCTTAATTGTAGACTGCAGCCAGCCAAATCCGTTTTATTACTTTGTTGGCTGCCCATCTGTTGGTGTGTGTGTGTGTGTGTGTGTGTGTGTGTGTGTGTGTGTGTGTGTATGTGTCTTTTCTGTATGCAAACATAATAAACACATGGCCTGCTGCAGACAAGCTATTATCATCATAAATAGAACTGGACTGTGGACATTATAAAGGCAAAGACACAAAACAAGTTTCAATGTATTTTAATGTTCAATACATTCATAATAGAAATGCAGTCTAACGTGTTCACTAATTGCATCAAAATGATCAAGGAACAGTTTTTTAATAATATCATGTTTAATGTAATGTTTTTATTTTGATGGCAAATAACCTCATGACGAGCGGCACTTCTGCCATTGTCTGAGTGGCCCTCTAGGCAATTTTCTAGTCCCCCCTCCACACACACACATACACCGAAAACGAAACGGAAAAGAACTGCTAAGAATTCTGAGATCTTTTTCTACAGACTGCTGTCGGTGCATTCCTTGCATATTATTATGTTCATACTTTTGTTGCAAAATACGCATATTTAGTTTTTTCATCATAGTAATTTTTGCGCTTGTCAATAGGGGGACCCTGAGAGCAAATCTTGTTAAGGGTGCCTTTAATGTAATGATACAATACTTATTGGTAAAGAGGGTATTTAGATTAATTCCACTGGTGATTAAGAATCTAAAATCTGCATTTGGAGAGCTCAGCAATTTCCAGACTTTTTCTGGTTTCCCCGGACGGAGAATGCTGTGGTTTCGTTGAGCTTGAGTTTTCATTGTTTGTTTACGGTCAAGAGCACAGTGTGTGTGTTCTTGCTCTTCAGGCGGCCATGAATGTGTGATGTGTTTGAATGTGGTTAAATTATTGATTCAAATCTTTTATTAAACACACCAGACACCAGTGGATAACATGCCTGTTGAGCACATTTTGATCATGCTACTTGATGCTCCTGCTTACTCCAGAGTTGTATTTTGCGATCCATGAGGCTTGGCCATGGAGCTCAATACTCAGGACAGTAACACAGTTGGACTCCATTTATTCTTAGTTTCACGGGCAGTAGTGCCCTGATTTTGAGGGACTGGAAGACAGCTTTCGTAATGGCATGACTGCAGGACAGCTTCAGATGGGAGAAAGATTCAGTACAGACATCACTTGGGGACAGCTTCAGTAAGATGAGGAGAAGATTCAGTACAGACATCACTAACAGCTGAGAAGATTCAGTACAGACATCACTAACAGCTTCAGTAAGATAAGGAGAAGATTCAGTACGCACATCACTAACAGCTTCAGTAAGATAAGGAGAAGATTCAGTACACACATCACTAACAGCTTCAGTAAGATGAGGAGAAGATTCAGTACAGACATCACTTGGGGACAGCTTCAGATGGGGGAAAGATTTAGTAAAGACATCAGTGGACAGCTTCATTTATAAGGTGAACAGCAAAGGTGCATTCCCCCAACAAGTCAATGAAGAGTCATGGAAAAATGACTCATTCACACATACCCACACACACACACACACAATAACCAACACCACCTTCAAACACACACAGAGACTCACACACATATAAACACACTGTCTCTCTCTCTTACACACACACACAGATCGGCACACAGCACCCTAAAGGTTGAAAGGTTAGTTTAACAGAGGACGCCAACTTAGATAGATAAATAGATAGATAGATAGATACTTTATTGATCCCCAAGGGGAAATTCAAGGTCTCAGTAGCAGACATCACACGCAACATGCACTTATTTACACCAGAAAAACTAATATCACGGCTTGATATTACTTTTTCCTGATTTATATACATATAAGTAATATAAAAAACTTATAACCAAACACACAACACACCATTTATGTAGCCTAACTCAATGTTTCTGATGTGAGGTATGGACTCTGCTGTGAATATTAACCAAAAGTTTCTGTTCTGAGTTTGCAGCCTCACTCCTGGAGGTGAGAATGAGGTGAGACACCCCACCACCCCACAGAGCAGGGAGACCAGCAGGGGCCACAGTGAAATGTAAATCAGAAACACACACACACACACACACACACACACACACACACACACACACACACACAGCAGATTGGATGGAGCCATTATAATGAAATCTTTATATTAATGATTTAATTAACATTCATTATGTATATCTCGATGATTAATGGCAATAGCCTGGCGTTGAATCCTGAAGTAGATGAATACTTGGACTGATTCTGCTGAATAGCCCATCCATAACGCACACAGTTAATCTGCTGGAGAAGGACCTAGGCTTAGCCCACGATTTTTTCTTGAAACAAGCCTGACATAACATGAATTAATAACAGGCTATCTCTGTTTCTTAGAATATCAAACAATAGGAGATCAAGTTACTACTGTTTATTGTGCATGCGGACTGCGATATCCTACTTCCTGAAGCGCATCAGGTGTTTGAATATCATCACCAGTGCAGTTGCCCCAGCGCGTTGGTCTGGATCACCCCAGCTTTGCACACACCTGCACGTTAAATAAATACATTTTCCTAGATGGAGGTTCCGGCACGTAGCAAAGGTTTCGATTATGATCCGTTTTGCTTGGTGGTGGGGTAGGGGTTGGGGTGGTGGTGGTGGGGTGGGCACGGTTAGTCGACGGTGGGAGCTGAGCAGGGTGTGTGCGAGGCGGAGCCTCAACCCCCGCCCCCCTCTGCCACTCTCCCCTCTACTCCTCTCGGACTTTTCTCACTGTACCTGCAGGTGGGCGCCGGGAGCATGTGCACAGACTGATACATCTGTCCAGAGATTGCCAGCGAGCTGGAAAAGCACCTGATCCCAGAAACACTCTTATCACCGGTAGCGCTTTGTAGCAATTTAACAATTCTAGCAGTTTCAGTGACTTTAGATTGAGACGAGGACCTCTGCTTTTGCGAGAATGCATTCTGCTGCGATTTTAGCGGGAGTCTTTCTGTCGCTTCTCCATCAAGGTAAGTTATTGCTACTAACGTTATATAGGCTATGCTTGTTAATGTTGAAAGAAATTGCATTTAATAACTATTTCTGTTGTTGTAGCCTACCTTGACGGGATATTGATTTCATCGCAATGTTTGCCAATTTCATCCAGCTGCTTCTAAAATTTAGCAACAATTATAATCCTATTGAATTAGCATTTTAGTATTCACAAGTTACCCGTTAAGAAAGGCTGTCTAAGAAAGTAATTTGTCAAATAGCTTGTAATCAGTCGGTTGAAGGAATTGGAATTAGATTCAATTCTAAGAATTAGAATTGAAGCCGTCATCCGTAAGGCTACAGCCCTCCCGTGGTTACACCTCGTCCGTCCCGATATCCACGTCGATGTTCACAAGTAGGCTACTAGTTGCGCACTGCCGATATGTTGGCCACCCATGGCTCTGTGTTTGCTGTTGGGATTTGAATAGTGAACAGACAAAAACATGGCTCATTAGGGACGGATTTACCGGATCAATTGCAGGTCATTCATTAACACCGATGACACATCATCCCTGAAATTGAACAGGTGGGATGAAAAAAGTTGTAGGCGACGTCTTTTAAAAACAAGTGGAGCTGTAGCAAGGACAAATGATCTCAAATAGCCAGGTGTTTGCAGTTTCTTAACGTGGGCTATACAGCTTCTGCACTTTAGGTTTGAAAAGGTGAAAAAGACCTGGTCATAGCAGATCACGTGTCACTGATATGTCCCTTTTCAAAGTAGGCTAGCTCACCCATCATTGGTCTCTGGTATCCACCTGGAAAGCAGGTGTAGCAGCTATTCTGACCAGTAATTATGGCTGATTGGTTTGAATTTGCGACCGTTGCAACCAGGGGCCTTTAGTTGCACTCACAAACACCTGACCTGAGAAAACAACATCCGGGTGCAAAGTCCTCTCTTGGCTTCCCCTGTCCTGTCTCTTCTATTTGGCTGCTATCTCAGCATGTCCCATTAAACTGCCTGATCCCAGGCAGGCAAGGCCACTCCCTTTCTCCAACCCCTCGCCAGGATCAGTGCTTCCCTTACGCTGAAGTCCCTGGTAATGACTGGACTATAGAGGCCACACGTGCAGTATGCAAGCTCGCTTTGCTTTGCAGCATCTAGAGAAAGGCAAACAAAAACATTCTGTGTGCGCTTGAGAGTGTGTGTTAGGGGTGTGTTTGTGGTTGTGTGTCGTTAGACTTCAGGCAGCTGTGACAAACAGGGAAGCGCAGATGGAGAAGAACAGGACCGAGGCGGGGGGTTCAGCAATGTGCCTTGGGTGAAGCATCTGGTTTTTGTTGTGTGTGTGTGTGTGTGCATGTGCCCCTCCCCCACAACCCCTATCACACCTGGTCTTACGGGCTGAGGTGGAGAAACAGGGCATCTTCATTTGCTAATGGATTAGATACCACCACCACACACACATACTGTATACACACACATACACACACACATACACAAACGTGAGGCTTGCACACACACACATTCATGCATGCATGGCTACACCCACACACACACACACACACACACACACACTCCCCCACCCCTGAGTGGAGCCGAGGGTTCTTTGTTCCTGGTGGGCTGTTCCTGCTGTCTGGTGAATGTCTCATCGTGTTTGAAGATCTGCTCTCCCTGGTGTAACGGGTTTCCCCTGTCTGCCTGTCTGAGTGTTAATGGTGGACTCTCCCTGAGTGTGGGTGTATGGATTTATAAGTAAGATTTTGGTTGATGTTTACCGGAAAGGCTGTTTCTGTCTGAGACTCACTCAGCTATGAGAAGTGTGTACAGCACTGTGTGTGTGTGTGTGTGGTTGTACGTGTGTCGAGGTGCGTTCAACCTTGTGTGTGTGTGTGTGTGTGTGTGTGTGTGTGCGTGTGCGTGTACGTGTGTGTGGAAATGTGGTTAGTGGAGTTGAGCATTGGAGGCTGCCCGGTGTGATAGCTGTGTGTGTGTGTGTGTGTGTGTTTAAATAGGAGGTAGTGGAGCTGATCAGTGTGTGGATGTATGTGTGGTGTGATACTGTGTGTAATCTCCCATAAAGCCCCCGTATCTTTTTTCTGTCTGAGGTGTTACTGTAGTCTGTTTACTCAGCTGTCTCACTGTACTGCTGGACCACCACAACACAGGTAGTGGAACACACACACTCCACACACACATGTGATGAACACACTCACACACAAACAACACAAACACACAAACAACTCAAACACACAAACATAACACACTCCCCTCGCATGAGAGCCCAAACAAACACTGCCACACACACATCACACATACACACCAGCTTAGTCATATCTGAACAGGTTATTCGAAGTGCATGAAGTAGAATATTGTATTGGTGGAGTCTTGTGATGCTTCAGGTGTCTTTGATGCCTGGCGCCTTGTCCTTCACTGAGGGATCTAGCATGACTGGGAGTTTCCTGTGAAATAATTCTTCAGCAGATCACTAAGTGTTCAAGGTCGGCTACTGCTGACAGTTTTGGCTACAGTCAGAGTGGTCCGCTGGTCTTCTGTTCACTGGTGGTGTTGGCATTGTTCACTTTATCGTGCTGTTTCTCCTGGTGTGGGTGTGTGAGGGAGATGTAGGTGTGGGGTCCTGCGCAGGCTTTTGTGTGTGTGTGTGTGTGTGTGTGTGTGTGTGTGTGAGATAGTGAGAGAGAGAGAGATATGCAGGTTTCAATTTGGAAGTTGGTTTCCAAACGCTTGAATTTTTGAAATTACTACTGAATCTTTGAAGTTACTATTGATGGCTGATGATGAGTTTGAATCACCCAGATTGAAGCCCCCACAGTGAATGTGGGATTTTAGTGAGCAGAAAAGAGTGATTTCGGAGAGAGACCACTGAGTGAGCGTGACTTTGGTGTGTGTATGGAGAGAGGGACTCTGCCGAGCGAGACCTAGAGAGGGAACAATCAGCATCTGTATGCGGGACCGGTTGGCTGGGTGGGGAGGTGTGTGATCGACGGTCTCTCTGTGTGTGCAGCAGCTGTGGAGCTCGTTTCCGTTATCTCAAAGAGCGCTTGTAGCCCTGAATGGCCACACGGAAGAACCCGCATGGAAATGCGATCAGTTCGGGTCTCTCGGTCCGCTTCTCAAGCTCCCTTTGTTGGGCCGCGACAGCTTTATTGGCACCGCGTCACTGAAATACCGCCCAGGGAGTTTCACTATTACACAGTGAGCGCCTTGTCCGTCGCCGACCGGAGGTCCCCTCAGCCGAGATGTGTCCAGATTCCTACGCTACTGTCCTCCTGCTGCCCGGGACCCGCTGTGTCCCCCGTACACCACTCTCTCTCACACACGCGCGCGCACACACACACAAACACATACAGCACAACATGTCTAGTGTCTACCCCAGAACACCCCACACACACACACCACTCACACACACCCACACCTCACACCCTCATACACACAACACGTAAACACTTGGTACGCTGGGTGCAGTGTCCACTACGTCCAGCTCCACAGCTGCTCAGAGGGCTATGTGACTGGGACACACACACACACACTCACACACACACACCCTTACCCACGTGCCTGTGTGACAGTCACTCAAACTAACTGAAGGTGACGGACGGTCTAATCTCTGCCGACAGCTTCTTGTTCTGAGCTGTATCCATAGCATTGTCTAAAGTGGACTTTAGGGTCGAAAGCAGACCTGTGGGTTGCTCTGCTGAATGGAGGAGTTGAACAGAGTTCCTGTCCCCTAGCAACATGCCTGTGTGTCTCTCACAGCAGCGCGCTTATTCAAAAACACTTTACTCGCACGCACAATGGCACCATTGTTCCCCAGTTTTTAAGAGAACAAGATGCATTGCTTTACAACTGAAGAGGAATGGCTCTCGTGTGTGTGTGTGTGTGTGTGTGTGTGTGTGTGTGTGTGTGTGTGTGTGTGTGTGTGTGTGTGTGTGTGTGTGTGTGTGTGTGTGTGTGTGTGTGTGTGTGTGTGTGTGTGTGTGTGTGTGTGTGTGTGTGTGTGTGTGTGTGTGTGTGTGTGTGTGTGTGTGTGTGTGTGTGTGTGTGTGTGTGTGTGTGTGTGTGTGTGTGTGTGTGTGGTGCGCAGTAGCTCAGCTAAAATGCTCTAATTGAGATTCATGAGGTCTGCTGTGACTGTAACTTTTACTGCTGCGGTATCAGTCAGTCCTTATTCATGGAGCAAAACCATTCGGGTGTTTCCCCCCTTTTGTCATTCGACCTCCCCCGTACCCCCAAACGCCCCCACCGCACCGCACCCCTGGCTGGGGGTATTGTAAGGGGGGCTCCTGGCTGGGAGTATTGTGAGGAGGTTTCTGGGCTACAGAACCGCAGGCTGATTAGGAGCTTTTGTGATTGAGATACAGCAGCAGGACTTTCACATGCGCATCTCTTAGCCTGAGGCCCTGCCCAGTGCCCAATGCCCCTAAACTGCCCTTCTGCCCCCAGCCCTGCCCCAACTCCTGTACCCCTGCCCCCAACACCTTTACTCTTCCCACAAAGCCCTTATTTCTGCCCCGTCTACCAACATTTCACCCAATGGCTATCCCATTATACATTCTGACTGACATGTCCAGTCCATTGTAAGGCCGGTTAAAGGACCAATCCGATCCCATACCCCACTATAAGACCGTGTGTGTGTGTGTGTGTGTGTGTGTGTGTGTGTGTGTGTGTGTGTGTGTGTGTGTGTGTCTGTGTGTGTGTGTGTGTGTGTGTGTGTGTGTGTTCAGAGAGGCCACAGTAGTGAGTAGAAAAGATACTTTCACAAGCTCTGCACTTATACTCCCATAATCCATCACTGGGTGCTGCACAGACACAGGAAATGAGTCCCACTATCACAATAACCACCCCCATACTCACCCCATACACACACACACATATATGCATGCACATCCATACCTACTCAGTACTGCATCCATGATGGTATGTTGAAATTGCTGGTGTTTACTGTCTGTCCAATAACCTTTGGCTTCATTTTAGTTGTGCATGGGAGGTTTGTCTGACCCACTTTCTCTTTATTTGCCAGGCAGTGTGTGTCTGCGTGTGTGTGTGCGTGTGTGTGCATTCGCCCTTTATTGCTTTTCTCTCCGCTCAATCGCTCGCTCTCTTGGCCGCTCAGGCCCTGTGTCCAAAATGACGGCTTCTGTTTGCGACAAACCTGCAGCTTTACTTCAACACTTCTGCCTTCTGCTTCTGTTTGCGACAAACCTGCAGCTTTATTTCAACACTTCTGCCTTCGACAAACCTGTAGCTTTACTTCAACACTTCTGCCTTCGACAAACCTGCAGCTTTACTTCAACACTTCTGCCTTCGACAAACCTGCAGCTTTACTTCAACACTTCTGCCTTCGACAAACCTGCAGCTTTACTTCAACACTTCTGCCTTCGACAAACCTGCAGTTTTAATCAAACTCCTTAGTATGCAACAGGCCTACAGTTTTTATAAAACTCTTCTGTTTGTGACAAGCCTGCAGTTTTATTCCCCCTCTTCTCTCTCTGTTGGTCACTCCAGTGAGGTGGAGGCTGCTGTATGCTGGGTGGAGTGGGGTGCACCGCAGGGAATCGGTGTCCCTGTGGGTTCTGATGGTGTCTGTGTGTGCGTGTGTGTGTGCGGTCCATAATGGCGCCTTCTACTTGTAAATTTCACACCATGCATCCAGAGTGGCTGCCCGTTTCATTAACTCACTGGCCTGACTCCACTACATCGAAAAGACACACACACGCACAAGCAGAACAGACAGATGTAGACACACACACACACAGACACAGGCACAGGCACAAGCAGACAGATGTAGACACACGCACACACACACGCACGCACACACACACACACACACACACACATATAGCGTAGCTGTGTGAGCGGGCCGGGCGAGGTAACTGATAGATTTGCATTTTGATTAGTGGCAGTTGGGCTGGCTGGAGCGAGTGCTTGGCGGCTGGAGCGAGCTGGAATTTAGAGCATTTTGATGATGCGTAATGAAAGTGCCAAAAGTCATCAGCCGAGCCCAGTGTGCTAGCAAACGGATGTTCCACAATGCACCGTGTCTCCATCCTAGAGCCCACACGATCGTAGCGGAACGCCTCCGTTTAATCAGGGACTAGCAGCTGACCGTTTAACACACTGCGGCTGCTTTCTGGTCTCTGCCGCCTGCTTCACTCCTCGCTCTCAGTGAGAAGCAGACCACACACACACACACACACACACACACACACACACACACACAGACTCATTATGGAGAAGCAGCTCATAATCATGCGGCCCAGACCCATTTTTCACTCGCCTTCTGGAATATAGGAAAATGCAACCGGAAGAAGACCACTTTAGTCAGTGAGCATGAGTTTTGTGTGTGTGTGTGTGTATGTGTGTGTGTGTGTGCGTGTCTGTTGACTGGCACAGGGAGATACCAAGGGAATGTGGTTGGGGTCGGGGGTCACCTGTGTTCACTGTGTGCAATCGGCTGAGACTCTCAGAGGACAGTCCCCTCATGTGGTACACACACACACACTGACACACACACACACACACACACACACACAAACGTATCTCAGGTAATTCAAAAACTAAAGTGATCCCAGGCTCAGGGTGTGTGTGTGAGCAGAGCCCCTGGTGTTGTCTGCCTGCCTGGCATGTGGCTCCAGCTGTGTGTGTGTGTGTGTGTGCAGCGTTCTCTTTATCAACCACTCCTCGGGCCACTGGCGGCTGCTCACTCATCAGTGACCCCTGACCCCAGAGGTCATCCTCTGGCAGCCCAATCCCTCACCTCTGTGTGTGTGTGGGGGGGGCTGCTCTGTGTTATCCCGGAACCCAGATTACTGAAGAACCCCCCCAACACACACACTTTCCCACCACCCCAATTCAGCATGCCACAACAGGCCTGGTGCAGCAACTGCCCTTCTAGACACACACACACACACACACATATCCCCCTTATCTCTCAGCATGGCTCTCTATTTGAGTCTCGCTGTTCTCTCTCTCTCTTTTGCTCTCTCTCTTCTCCCCCTCTCTTTCTTTCTCTCTCATTCTCTGTCTTTTACCTGAGGAGTGATCGGCTGATCGAGTGATGTTAATGCAAAGTGTGTGTGTGTGTGCGCAATCTATAATCTGTGCCCTGTGAAACTGTCCCACTTTCGGTATGATGTCATGTACCTGTGGTTTGTTATTAACCTGCGTGTGTGTGTGTGTGTGTGTGTGTGTATGTGTATCTAATCCACACTGTGTGTATTCTCATGATTTCAAGTGTGTGCTCCGTACACAGCAGATTATCAGTCTCACCTGAGCAATATCCAGTGTAACCTGAGAAACAGCCAGTCTTACATGAGTGAATATTCTGTGATACCTGAGAGAATATCCAGGTTCTCACATGAAAGACCATTCTGACCGCTTCCAGCTGAGAGAGGCAGTTCTGATGCAGAGCTGTAGACGTTGCTTTTATCCTGTAGAAAAACATATTGATCAACCTCTAAAAAAGCAACATGCTGGATATCCAGACAAGTCTCTTAAAGGCAATATGCAGTGGAACTCTCTCTGTGCATGAATTAAAAAAAACAGGGACGTCATTATTCCGGCAGGAAACGGTATTGATCGAGTCACTGCGGTATAATGACATGCACTGGAGGTGTGTGTGTGTGTGTCTGTGTGTGTGTGTATCCGGGCCCTCTGTGTTTGCTTAGCTGTTTGTTTGCTTTGATAACACAGACCCCTGCCCCAGGGGCAGTTATCTGCCCCTTCATCTTCTCCACCCCTCAGATACTCCTACTCCGGGCAGCTGCAGGGGAGTAGTTTTGGGGGAGGGGTGGATGGCGATGCGAGCGCCACTGGTGTGTGTGTGGCTGGGGGGCCTCCATGTTTTGGCTTTCAGGCGGAAGTTTATACCTGTAGGTGGAGCCTCACCAGGTGTATGTGTGTGTGTGAAGAGCTCTGCCTGTGAAGGGAGATGAAAGGTTAGGTGTGTGTGTGTGAGGGACTCTGTGTGTGAGAGATGAGAGGTTGATGGGTGTGTGTGGGGTGGGATGGGATTGGGGGATCTGAGATGAGAGGTAAGGTGTGTTTGTGTGAGAAAGAGAGAGAGAGAGAGAGTTCAAGGAGTTCTGTGTGCGAGAAGATAGGAGGTGAGGTGTGTGTGTGTGTGTTCGAGGAGCTCTGTGTGTGAGAAGAGAGGACAGAAGAGGTGGTGTGTGTCTCTGTGTGTGAGTGTGTGAGAGAGAGAGATAGAGCTCTGTGTGTGAGAGGAGAGTAATTGAAGGGTGAGGAGCTGGAGTGGTGTCCAACTTGCGCCTGCTGAATAGCTGTGCTGAGCTGGCGTGTGTGTGTGTGTGTGTGTGTGTGTGTGTGTGTGTGTGTGTGTGTGTGTGTGTGTGTGTGTGTGTGTGTGTGTGTGTGTGTGTGTGTGTGTGTGTGTGTGTGTGTGTGTGTGTGTGTGTGTGTGTGTGTGTGTGTGTGTGTGTGTGTGTGCGCGCGCGCTGAAGAGCTGAGCTCGCCGGCAGCTTTGATGTCAAGAATGCTGTCTTCAAAAGAGTGCCGCAGCGATAGAGGTGTCCTCTGTTTTTTTACTGATGATTTTTGGAGGCCCCCCCACACACACACACACCCGGGTCCTCAGCATTCCCGACATGGTTTCATGTCTCTGCTGGTCAGTAGAGCGCTCTGCCCTGTAATGTATTTGAACTCTCTGTGTCTTTGGTCGAGATCAGAGAATGCTGTAATGTATTTAACTCAGTGAGATCAGTGATATACAGCGTTTGAACTCACAGTAACTGTGGTAGAGGGGAGAACCCTACAGTGAGCAAGCGAGCTGCACATCCTATTCCGTGAGGATGAGCTCATCTCCTGGCGGGGCAGGTGCTCTCGTGATGCATCACCTTCTTTATTGGCGAGATGAGCAAGCGAGCGAGCGAGCGAGCGCAGGTCCTGATGGTGGCGTTAAGGAGGTGATGTATGCCCGGGAGTGAGATCAGCCTAAGAAAGAGGTCACCAGTAGCCAATGAGAAGGATGACCGCCAACGAGACGACCCTGTGCTGCTTTAACTGAATCACTCAGACCGATTGGGCGCGGCTCACGGGTCACATCCTGTGGTTTAATAGAATCATTCAGACAGACTGGCCATCGGTCACATCCTATCCTGTGGGTGGTTTAATAGAAAGTGTTCAAACTGGTGGTCAGGGCTTTGATAGAAGTGGTCAGATTTGACTGCTGTTAAGGTTATCTGTGCAGCGGAGTTGTTCGGAATTTCGTTCTTGGATCTGGTTTATATGGATTCTGTGTAGGTTATGCAGGAGTGTTCATATGGATTCTGTATAGTTTAAGATGGGGGATGGAGTGTTCATATGGATTCTGTATAGTTTAAGTGTAAGTAGATGAGATGAGCACCCAATGAGCTCCAGGCGGTGGCTGGTGGCTGCGTGATGCTGTTGGTGGTCCAGTAGAGTGGACTAATGCTGGCGGTAATGGCCTCATGATAAAACAGCAGTGCCATAATGGAGCTACTGGGAGAGGGGGTCATCGTGTGTGTGTGTGCGCGTGTGTGCGCGTGTGTGTGTGTGTGTGTGTCTGCGTGCGTGTGTGTCTGCGTGCGTGTGTGTCTGCGTGCGTGTGTGTCTGCGTGCGTGTGTGTCCGCGTCCGTGCGTGTGTGCACGCGTGTGTGTGTGCACGCGTGTGTGTGTGCGCACGTGTGTGTGTGTGAGTGCGAGTGTGTGTGTGTACACGTGTGTGTGTGTGTGTGTGGGGGGGTCCATCATCATGTCTGTGGCTTGAAGACGTGCTCTTGGTCCCCCGGGCCCCCCTCCCCTCTCCCCTTATGGCGGATCCATAATTCAGGGCTTAATGGCTGTCATGCCTGAGTGCTCTTACCTCACGGCTCCAACGCACCGCTTTTGTTTGAAGAGTGGCTCCAGCACCGCTTAACGCAAAAGCCCCCGGCTAATTTATGGTAGTCTTCAGGACCCCCTAATGTGGGGAGGGGGGGGGGGGGGAGTATGTGTGTGTGTGTGTGTGTGTGTGTGTGTGTGTGTGTGTTATGCTTAAATGGTAGGAGGGTTTGTGTGTCAGGGTTAAATGGTAGGAAATGTGTGTGTGTGTTTGGTTGGGTGTGTTTGAGCTCATCAGGACCCTTCACTGTGTCTAGCTGGCTCTGCGTGTGTGTCTGAGGTAGCAGTCTGAACACCCAGAGCTGAAGCCTCAGCAGAGCCGACCACACAGTGCATGAGCAGAGCTCTATGGCCTAGAGAGAGAGCTAAATTGATTAAAAAAAGAGAGTGAAAAGAGCTAGAAGATTGCACTCTCGACTCGGTGGCAGAAGCAGATGACTACAGCATGTAAATAGATGAGCCACTAACACTACACTAATCTAATAGTCCGGGAGTTTTATATACAGATACACACACACGCAGTGTGACATACGTTTTGTGGTTTAAGGAGGCTAGAGGACATAGGCCTAAAGGTAAATGTTTTTGTGTAGTGTGTGTGTGTGTGTGTTTGGAAGACTTTGCATTTGTGAGAGCGCTCAAGAATGTTTCAAAACTTGTAGCTAGCAGAGTAACAAGCATCTGAAGGTCACATACACCCCCCCCCCCCCCCCCCCCATCCCCCCTCCCCCACCAAACACAGGCCGCTCGCAGGGCGAGTCTGGGCAGGTTCAGTTATCCACAGGAAGTGTTCGGTCGTCAGGGTGACGGCTCATTCCCTTCGACACCCCTCAGTGTCAACGAGCTCCTCGGGGGCCCCAGTGTGTCTTTAGGGAGGCAGGAGTGAAGCTGAGACACTTTTGTGTGTGTGTGTGTGTGTGTGTGTGTGTGTGTGTGCGCACGTGCACGTGCGTGTGTGTGTGTGTGTGTGTGTGCGCACACGTGCACGTGCGTGTGTGTGTGTGTGTGTATGTGTGTGCGCACATACGTGTGTGTGTGCGTGTGTGTGTAGACAGGACTGTTGCTAAAACACAAGGCCATAAGTGTGTGTGTCTGTGTGTGTAGGCAGGACTGTGGCTGAAACACTAGGCCCGTGTGTGTGTGTGTGTGTATACAGTACTGTGGCTGAAACACTAGGCGATAAGTGTGTGTGTGTGTCTATAGGGAGCTTGTCAGTTAGTCTGCCATGCATCTCCGTGGAGATGTTATCACCGTCTGAGGAAGTAAGTGGCGAGTTTCAGGTGTATGTTTATGTGGTTGAACCAGTCACACAAGCCAGAGTGGCTCAGTCACACACACTCCTTTGTGTGTGTGTGGGGGGGGGGGGGGGGGGGGGTTAGAGTCAGGAAAGGGTCACTGTTCCCCCTGCAGGTCTTTGTTAGTGACACACCGGCAGGTTTTTACCAAGACGGCGGAAGAACCTGTGGTTCAGGCTAGACTGACCGCTGTAGGAGAGAGCTCCTCAGCACGATAACAGCCAAACAAAACAACAAGCATTATACAGAATGGAGGGAGGAGTGGGGTTGGGAGGGTATGGAGAGCAAGCAGCATTAACACAGAGGGAGAAGACGGGGTCCATTTATCCATGATGTGAACCCACGTCTTGTGTGTGTGTGTGTGTGTGTGTGTGTGTGTGTGGACAGGAGAAGATGGACAGAAGTGATCTCAGGGGAACTTGGTGTCAGACAGCATCTTCCTCTCCCCAAACACACACTTACATACGCATACACACACACACACACACCTACCCCTATACACCGCTGTCTGACGATTGTAACCGGAGACCTACAGTCTTTGTTCCGTGTGCATGAAACACAGCCCAGAGAGTGTGTGTGTGTGTGTCTGTGTCTTTGTGTGTGCACAGGTCATAGAACACACAACGGACGACAATTTCTTTGTGAGTTTGTTGTGACGGCTTGGCAGCTCTGTTGGATTGCATTGAACTGCTGAGCTGTGAATGGGGAACGTCTGAGTCCGACTGCACAGACGCTGCCTGTGAAACACACACACACACACACACACACCGGCAGAATCCTGCTCAGTGTTCACGCAGCAGTGGGCGTCTGCTGCCCGTTTGATCAATAATGGTATATTCACAGCACACACTGAGCACAGCACACCAAGAGAGCTCCCTCCAATCACCCCAGCTACCACTCCTTCTCTCGCTCTCTCTTTCTCTCTCCATCTCTCCCTCCATCTCTCTCCTCTCTCTGGGAGTCTGGGAGCTCTTTCTCTCCCCATCTCTCCTTCTCTCTCAGAGTCTGGGAGCTCTCTCTCTCTATCCCTCTTTCCATCTCTGAGTATGGGAGCTTTCTCTCTCCTTCCATTTCTCTATCTCTCTTTCTATCTTTCTCTCCATCCCTCTCTCCCTCTCTGAGAGCTCTCTCTCCATCTCTCTATTTCTATCTCTCTCTCCATCCTTCTCCATCTCTTTCTTAGAGCACGAGAGCTCTTTCTCCATCCCTTTCTCTTTCTATCTTTCTCTCCAACCCTCTCTCCATATCTCTCTCTCTGAGTATGGGAGCTTTCTCTTTCCATCCCTCTCTTTGTCTCTCAGATTCTAGGACCCCTTTTTCCACTCTCTCCATCACTCTTAAAGACTAGAGTTCTTTCTATCTATCTCTCCATCCCTTCTAGAGACTGGGAGCTCTTTCCATCTCCATCTCTCTCTCTCTCTCTCCATCTCTCTCTCCCTCTCTCTTTCTCTCTCTCTTTCTCTCTCTCTCTCCCTCTCTCTCTCTCTCTTTCTCTCTCTCCCTCTCCATCTCTCTCTCTCTCTCTCTCTCTCTCTCTCTCTCTCTCTCTCTCTCTTTCTCTCTCCCTCCCCAGTCTTGTGTTGTGTTGAGTGGAGCTCTGTGGAGGCGTGTTGCTGTTTGCTCTCTAAGCTGCTCCTCTTGTGCCCAATCACTATTCAGCCCACAGCCGCTGACTTGAGCTGGCAATAAGTTGGGGCTTACGGCTGAAGTGAGGCGGGGAGGTGCAGGGCACAGGGGTGCCTGGGTGGGGCTCGTGATTTCCCCGGTGATCTGATATCTCCGTTTTCTTGAGATAGGTAGGGGGGGGGGGCGTTGGGGTCAGGAGGAGGGGGGGGGGGTTAGTACCTAATCAAAACCAGGGGACTTCACTCATTCTGTTCTCAGCCATCCGAGGATGTTGCCAGGGCAACACACTTAAAAACAGCCTTGGCCCCCTTATCTGTTTTTCTTTGTAGAAGCGATCTGGAAAAAAAAAGAAATCTGTCGGACAATAGAGTCTAACCAGGGGGGATTGGAGCCATGTCGTTCTGTCCTCGATGGCTTCCTGCCGCTCGCGTCACTAGAACGGGGCCGCACAGGCGGAACACACAGTGTGTCCTTCCGGAAGCCGTGAATCGATCAACGTCTCAGCCAGATACGAGCCAGATCCATTCTTAAGTCGTCCGAGGTCCACCAGGCAGTTCCTGAGTCACGGGGTTACCAGACCGTGTTATTGTGTCTCCATTCACTCTGGGCAGAACCTATGTTCTATACACCACACGCCACTCCCTCACTTGTGGTGTAGTGGGCAGAACCTAGGTTCTGTAGTGGGCAGAACTTATGTTCTATACAACACACGCCACTCCCTCACTTGTGGTGTAGTGGGCAGAACCTAGGTTCTGTAGTGGGCAGAACTTATGTTCTATACAACACACGCCACTCCCTCACTTGTGGTGTAGTGGGCAGAACCTAGGTTCTGTAGTGGGCAGAACTTATGTTCTATACACCACACGTCACTCCCTCACTTGTGGTGTAGTGGGCAGAACCTAGGTTCTGTAGTGGGCAGAACCTATGTTCTATACACTACACGTCACTCCCTCACTTGTGGTGTAGTGGGCAGAACCTAGGTTCTGTAGTGGGCAGAACCTATGTTCTATACACCACACGCCAGTCCCTCACTTGTGGTGTAGTGGGCAGAACCTAGGTTCTGTAGTGGGCAGAACCTATGTTCTATACACTACACGCCACTCCCTCACTTGTGGTGTAGTGGGCAGAACCTAGGTTCTGTAGTGGGCAGAACCTATGTTGGACGAAGGCCAGGTCTGGAAAAGCTCTCCATAAAGCCCTGATGCCTGCGTGCAGTCCAGACTGGACTGCCCTAGCGGGCAGGAATGTAGTTGTGAGCGGACACGCATTAGGCAGCGAGCGGAACATCAGTCACAGGGATGTAGGATGGCTTATCTGCGGGGGAATTAGCTCCCCTGATGCACAGCCTGTTTATCATCAGGAATCACTGGTAGGAATGCTAACAGCAGCAGCAGGGAGGCTGCCAAGGTGCGTTTGTCATGTTAAAGATGTGTGTGAGCGTGTTGGTCCTGTGTGTGTGTGTATGTGGCCAGGAGCCTAGCCAGCGGCAGGTGTGTGTGTGTGTGTGTGGAAAGCCTCTGATAAGGGGGCTCTTGAGAGAGCCCCTCTGCTCTGGGTTTTCCCCATGATGTGCCCCTGACAGCCCCGCCGGTGACACTCTCAAGCCCGTGAAATACGGCCGGAGGTTGGAGCGCTCGCTCACGTATCCGCACGGCAGATAACGCTCAGAATGCACTGCCGATGTACTGACACACTCCGCATGACATGATTCGCACACACAATAACAGGAGGTGCACCGAAACACTCACTCGCATTATTCACCGCAGATAACTCAGAATGCCGTCAGTCCGCAGAAACATGCACTCGCATACCTCACTTGTGTGCCTTATGTGGACGACATGCCGGCACATCACAGGAGAGCCATACGTCATGTGGACTGGCGTCCCATACTTCAAATAAACTGCATACTTCACTTACATGGACATAGCACTTACATGCTTCACATGGACAACAGATCCATAAACAACCCGTTTACAGCACTTACATTCTTTACATGGACAGATCCATACATTACATGGGCGGTGCTTCACTCAAACAGCAGAAACTGAGCCAAAGTGTGTGATTGGCTAATATGTTCAGTAGGTAAAGTGTGTGTGTCACTGCTGTTGATGATTTCACCACCATCTTCCATCCTCATGACATGTCATAAACAGTCAGCCATTAGCATTAGGTGTATGAGGTATTCTACTGTTTTCTTGTTGTTGTTTACTGTAGTTGTTGTTGTTTACACATGCTCTGTGTTTTCCTCCAGTGTGCCCACAGGAGATCATCACCAGCCAGTATGGAGAGACCATTCGCATCCCGTGCGGTCCTCAAGACTCGCGCTCTGAGGAACCGTTTCTTATCAAGTGGAAATACGTAAGCAATGCTGCACTTCACCTCATAACACTGATAAATACCTATCAACCTACTTACCTACAACCCCCTTTCCAAAAAGGTTGAGAAACGCAATGTAAACAAACTAATGAAGTGAAATTGAAAGAATGTGACAATCTGCAAATCTTGTAAAAACATATTTAGTTGCAAGAAGTTGTACTGCTCTCGGTGCTCATAAGTGTGTGTGTGTGTGTGTCTGTGTGTGTGACTATCAGGAGGATAAGGTGGACGGCACATCAGGTGATCTTCTGGTGAAGCGGAAGACAAATGCCACCATCACTGCCTCTGATGAGTTTAAGGGCCGAGTGTCCATCGGCAAGAACGACAGCCTCCTCATCACTAACGCGGTCCTCTCCGACCAGAAGACCTACACCTGTATGATGGTGATGATCTCGGACATCTCCGAGCACAGCATGCAAGTGCTCATCCGCAGTGAGTAGAGCTAACATTTAGCACTCCATACTGGTGCCTATGTAGTAATGCCAGAAGATCCCATTGAGCCGAGGTATTCAGTCTAGTGTAGTCAAGTGTGCTGCCTGCGGTTATTAAATATGAAGGCATGTAAAAATCTCTCTTCTCCATCCCAGAATCCCCCGAGGCAGTGGAGCTCACGAACAACCCGGCTGCCGTGGAAACGGGCAAACTGACCACGGTGAGTAGGAGGGAAAGGTTGCCCCGATGACCACTGTCTGTCTAGGTGGAACATAGGTGGGATGGATTGGAATGTAGATTGGGTGGAAGACAGACAGCGTTAGCCAATAGGGAAATTACTGATGCTATGAGTGTGTGTGTGTGTGTGTGTGTGTGTGTACCAGAATGTTATTGCCTGCGTTCTTCTGATAGACTTTCTCTCAGGATGACCTCTGTGGCCCAGTGACCCCTGTCTTACTGGTGAAGCGTGGAGTGTCGATTGGATGTGTGTGTGGCTGTCGTGTCTGTCGTGTCGTGTGTATCGACTTCCTGGTGCGAGTCGACGCGGGGGCCGGTCGATGCAGGAAGTTGAGTCGTGCGTGGGCTCCAGACTCAGCTGCGTCTCCTGGGGTGACACTCCGCTCGGGCGCCTGGTGGGAGGACGGGTAGCTTGCTGTCGTCACTGCGATGAGCGCGGGCGCCTTGGGGGATGAGGTGCATCAGTGATGCGGGCGGGCGTCTAGGGGTCAGAGGTCACAGTGGGCGGACGGCCAGCCGAGAGAGACTCATTAGAAGGACAGAGGCTCTCAGGTGGGAGGTCAGCGGGCCTTCCTGCTGCAGACGAGCATCCAGGCGCCTCTGGTGATTCGACAGCCCAGCTGCTCGCCTCTGCCACCCTCTCTCTCTCTCTCTTATCTCTCTCGCTCTCTCTCTCGGCTCTGCCACCCTCGTTCTCTCTCTCTCTTTATCTCTCTCGCTCTCTGCTCTGCCAGCCTCACTCTCTGTCTCTCTCTGACTGTCAGCGCCACTTCAAATGCAGCCCCTCTCTTTATCTGTCTCTCCAATTCTCCGTTTCTATTAAAGCAGATGTGTGAGTGTGTGTGCTTTTCTTGGTACATGTGTGTGGGGGAGTGTCTCACACAAGCATGTGAATTAGGGACGTGTGTGTGTGTGCGTGAGTGCGTGAGTGCGTGAGTGCGTGCGTGCGTGCGTGCGTGCGTGCGTGCGTGCGTGCGTGCGTGCGTGTGTGTGTGTGTGTGTGTGTGTGTGTGTGCGCCAGCAGCAAGTTGGTGGTTTTCCACATCATTAGACAGCTTTGAATGAGAACCCAGAAGTCAGCTCAGAACTGGAGCGGTGGGAGAGACAGGCATGACCAATCGATTCTGCATCTTACTTATTTGTTTGTTTTTGTTTTTTTTGCTTGTGCCTAGATTGGAGAATGCAGTGCGGACGATGCCAACCCTGCAGCCAAGCTCACATGGTACAGGAACGACAAGCCTCTAGAGCATGATGGCAAAGGTTTGTCTGAGAAACAACTGAAATGCGTTTTCATTCCATCACATTCCCTGTAGAACTCTCTTGTCATACGTGTGTGTGTGTGTGTGTGTGTGTGTGTGTGTTCTCAGGCGTTGTGATCAAGGTGTCAGAGACCGTAGATGCAGCAACGGGGCTGACCAGCAGTGTGTCCGAGCTGCAGTACTCTGTGGAGAAGGAGGACATGGGGGCGCTGTTCTCCTGTGGGGTCCAGGACTCCGCCCTCAGATCCAAAGCTGTAAACTTCACCATCAACTGTGAGTCCCTCACACAATCCATACTCACGTCCCCTCACACACACATTTACACAAATACAAACACACACTCACCACTTCCCCCTGACTGTCTGAGGGAGTCAGCAAATTACAGCGGCGCGTGTGTGTGTGTGTCCTGATTCCTGACCTCTGTGTCTCCTCAGATCCCACAGAGAAGGTCAGCCTGGAGGTTGTGACACCTGGGCTCTTGCTGGAGGGTGCTGACGTCATGCTGAGGTGCCGTGCCGACGGGAACCCCCCTCCTTCCAGCTACGTCTTCTACCTGCAGGTGAGCAGTCCATTCCCACGGCCCTCGCTGTGTCTCCGTGACGACGCTGTGGTTTGGGCCCCCGCGCCACTGCATATCCATGACGACAGTGTGGGCTCCACTCTGGGGGGCCGAGACCGCTGCTCTCTTTTAACACTTCCTGTCAGCTGTTGCCGAGTAACGCCTCACACCTGTGTTCTCTGTGCAGGGAAAGGAAGTGACTTTGGAGGACCAGAACTCGTACACGCTGACGGGCGTCACACGGGACCAATCAGGAGAGTACAAGTGCTCCCCCAGCGGTGACACCAGCCTGGTCGCCTCCCATAACATCACCATCCACTGTGAGTCACGCCCTCTCGTGCTGTTAAGCGCTCCGCAAATAGGCGCCCTCATGAGCGAAAATTTTAACTGACGAGACGGCACCGCCAAAAATAGAACTGAATCATAATCAACACTGCGGCGGTGGCAAAGATTGACGCCGTTGTACGGGGTTATATTGAAAAAAATGGAATCTAATGTAATTTAATGTTGAAAGCAGAGTGTGCTGCACTAATGTCGCCGCCTTCATGTGGACCACTCTAGACATGGTCACTGAACATCTGCAGGAGCTTCAGAATGACTTAAATCTCTTTTTAACGGGGCGACGTGCGAGTGTAGATCACAATGATTTGTTGAGTGTCATCCTTGGATTTCAGTTCAATCTGTTAATTTTTCTTTCATTGGCAAAAGGGTGGCGGGGTCTAAGTCAATAAAATGAATATTGACAAGTAGCTGTAATGTTATAGTGTGCTAACCTCTACAACCCAACAGTATTTTAACGTTAGCGTAAGGATACTGCTTCTTATATGCTCTCTAACTTAATTAGAAAGAGAGAGATGAAATTAAAGGATTTCATCCCATATAAGTAGTACAACATAGAAAATCATTGTGTGGTGGTCAATGTTGATATTGTGGTAGACCGCCACAAATAAGTCAATGTATGGGAAACTCTGCTGAAGTTATCCAGCTCATAGTAAGTAGTTCAGTAATAAATATGATGGGTTAATTGCATATTACTGTACCGTGATTCTGCCATTGTTAATGCTTTAAACTGTCGCTAGATAATGTTTAAGCCATTTTGATAGTAAAAGTCCCATCTGGTGGTTGAGGTGTGGATGTAAGAGATGTGGCCAGTGTTTTGGGGATGTGTAGTGATTGTGTGTGTGTGTGTCTCCCCCTCAGATCTGGACGTGGCTCTGAGCCCATCTGGGAAGCTTGTGAAGGCTGCGGGGGAGCCTCTGCCCATCACCCTGGAGAAAGACGCCTCTGGCAAGGTCACTGTGACCTGGACAAAGGTGTGTGTGTGTGTGTGTGTGTGTGTGTATGAATAGCTGTGACCTTGATTTTTCACCCTCCCCATCTGTAGAAGTGTGTGTAACATGTCCTCCCTCTCTGGTTGTGTGTGTGTGTGAATGGGTATGAATGAGTGTGACCTTGATCCCCTCACCCTCCTCGTCTGTAAGGAGTGTGTGTGTAACATGTCCTCCCTCTCTGATTTGTGAGTGTGTGTGTGTGTTTAACCTTTTTTCTGTGATTCCAGAACAACGCCAGTCTGACAGAGGAGCCCCAGTTTGAGCGGCTAAAGTACTCAGACTCAGGGCTGTACGAGTGCAAGGTGTCCATGGGAGACCTTGTGTCCACACACTCCTTTGAGCTGCTGGTGGAAGGTCAGTCACGCTTTATCTCTCAGCATAACTATCCCTCTGTGTGTGTGTGTGTGTGTGTGTGTGTGTTTGTGTGTCCGTTATCCCTGGTTGCCTCTTCATGTGGAAACGCGGATGTCACCTTTACCCCTGATGTGCAGATTATTGATTGATAATTGCTGCAGAGCTTGCCATGACCAATCCAAATAAAGAATTAAAAGTGTGTGTGTGTGTGTGTAGGAGCGCCTGTGATCACCAGCCTGAAGGAGGAGCTGAGCGCTGATGGAGCCCACAAGGTGCTGAGCTGCGAAGCTGAGGGCTTCCCCAAACCCACTGTGGAGTGGAGCGGCATCAACGGCACCAATGTAAGACACACACACACATTCCGAGTGGCACACACACACACACACACACACGCACACACGCACACACAAATACATGCACACACACACACACACACAAACAGGAAAATGTGCACACACACACACACACACACACACACACACACATACTTTGCATACATTCAAATGCAGTAATCAACAGGCAAGTTTCAATAGCAAAAGACAGCCGCCGGCTGTCGGCAATTTGCCGACAATTTGTCAAGAAAAAACAGCACAAAGTGCCACAAAAAAGCATAATTTGATTAGTTTTATTTTTTCATCACATATACCAGTTGACTACAGACTCACTACTACCATATACACACAAATCACACAAACATCTGATTAACAGACACCGACTACACACACACAGACACAGATCGACTAAACAGACACACACACAAATGGGAAATCACTACACACATACACTCATAGCACATCTAGACACATGGATTTCTTACATACACAGTGTGTGTGTTCTTCAGCGGAGTGCTTGGTGTCGAGGCCATGGGTACACACTGACTGGAGTAAGTTTTAAAGTCCGCACATCCAAATGTCTGACCTGGGAGCAGGACAAACAAACGACCAGACAAAAAAGAGAAAAAGTCCGCTTCAACCAGGGTTTTCTGCTCCCACTTGTTTTTATTTTTCCGTGACGTTTCGGGTACATCACGGAAAAATAAAAACAAGTGGGAGCAGAAAACCCTGGTTGAAGCGGACTTTTTCTCTTTTTTGTTTACACACTGACTGGAGCCACATCGCCCTCTGGTGTTAGCTAAGGGTAGTGTTTCCCATGAAGTGGTGGAGATGTGTGCACACACACACACACACACACACACTCACATAAAGCTTTGTGAGGAGGATAGGGTGACATGGGGTCCTGAAACCACCTAGATATAGATGTCAAAATAATCTGTGTGTGTGTGTGTGTGTGTGTGTGTGTGTGTGTGTGTGTGTGTGTGTGTGTGTGTGTGTGTGTGTGTGAACAGGTGGAAGAAAGTGACTATGTTGACGGCAGGGTGACACATCAACTGACCGTAGTGCCCAGAGCTAACCTGACAGTCACCTGTCTGGTCATGAACAACCTAGGAATGGACAGCAAGACCACTGAGGTGTCATCCTGTGAGTACCACACACACACGCACACCCTCTCTCTCTCACTCAAGCAGTCACATACACACACACTCCCTCTCTCACACACACACTCCTTCCCTCCCTCCTTTCCCTCCCTCACTCACTCACTCTCACACACAGCCAAGGCAGCAAGACCACAGTGGTTCTTCTACAATCCCACTACAACCCAAATCCTAGACATACACACACACACACACACACACACACATATCCTACACACACACATATATCCTACACACACACAAACACACACTCACACACGTCAATTGTGTGGTAATTTGTTATGTGTATATGTGTCATCACAAATTCATTCATTGTTATGAAACAATATTCACTCACTGTGCTATTTAAAGGGTACCTACTGAATGGCCTCACTTTTCCTCGAAAGCAAAGTAAAGGACAGGGCTCATGAAGTGTAAAGTGTTAGCAAGTGTTCATGAAGGGTTAGGAAGTGTTTATGAAGGCCTTGTGAGACAAGGTCTTTTTGGGATGTACATGTGTAGGTTTGCCTTGATTATCACTCATGTGCTCATGTGTAGGAACCCTTTAAAACATATGGTCACCACTCTCCTTCATAAGCATTAGTTATGTACTGTGATCCCGTGTGTGTGTGTGTGTGTGTGTGTGTGTGTGTGTGTGTGTGTGTGTGTGTGTGTGTGTGTGATGCCTCAAGCTGCTCTGATCTTTTTGCTGCATGCCACCTAATAATAACCTCTCAGCAGTTTACACACCCTCACACAAACTAGCCCTTCACTGACCGTGTGTGTGTATGAGATTCACATAGATTAGACTGACTAAGCATGGTGGCATTTTACTAACTCTACATTAATCACAAGCTAGCAGCCTTCTCCAGCACTGACTGACTGCTCCTGTTGCGCTTGCATAGCCCTCATAGCTCACAGAGAGAGACTCCTTCTGCATGGGTTCCAGTTTAGAGCAGGAAAAAGAGTTATTGAGGGTCTGGCTTCTGGCTTCAGTGTTGCGGGATTCTACAAGAACCTGTGGAGTTCTGATGTTCTGGTCCAGTGTCCTAGGAGTTTTAGCCTGCCTTAGAGGAAACTAGCCATGTAGGGTTCTCAGGAGCACCCTTGAGCTTTTCCCTTTGTTTAGTTTAGTGTTGCTGGTTGTAATGTAATAGTGGATTGAGGACAGTGTGTTTTCAAACTCCCAGGTTGACCTGTGGCTTTGAGTTAATGCCATTTTATATTTGATTTCAGTATTGGTCAGTCACATTGATGACACAGAGGTGAAAAGAATGGACAAACAAGGTAAGACATCTTGGCTATATGAAATTAGCTCTTATTCCAGTATCCCCCAAACTCCTGTAGAGTCATAGTGACAGGCCCCACATGGTCACACACTGAGTGTGTGTATGTGTGTGTGTATGTTACTGCGTGGCCAGGAGACTGTGCGTGTGCGTGTGCGTGTGCGTGTGCGTGTGCGTGTGTGTGTGTGTGTGTGTGTGGTGAAGATTTGTGATGACTGTGGGATATGTCGTTCCCGCCTGAATGTCTCTATCCCAAACACCCCACTCCTCATCCCAACCTCCCCCATCCTCTTCACCTCACTGTCCGTCTCTGGCTGTCTCGCTGTCCTCTCCCTCTCCTGCGGGTCTAATGTAACGTCTGCCCCTCCTGTGCGTTTCACAGACCAGACGGAGGAGTCTGGCGACCAGGCCAAGCTGGCCGTAGGGATCGTTCTTGGTCTCATCCTCGTTACGCTAGCCCTGGGCCTGGGCTACTGGTTTTACATCAAAAAGTCAAAGTAAGGACACACACACATACACACCTATAGCACCTCATCAGGTCTTACACATACACGGTTAGAATATCTCATCAGGTTTGGTTGTAGTTATCGGTCTACAACCAAAGCACTAAAGCATCATCTGGCTCTGCTTACAGTGTTCAGGCAGGCGCACTACAGCCTGGGCAGTGAAATGTGCCGTTACTGAACAGATATTATAATTAAACAGAGGTAATACTAGTGAAGATGCTGATAAAGAGAGGAGGGTTTGGGTCAAAAAAATCCCTAAGCCCTAATATGGTGAATATGCTAAATAAATATGTATACGATAAATATTAGAAACTGTGTGACATGAGGAGCATGTGAGACTGCACCATGTCTGTAGAAGATGACTGACACTGTGTGTGTGTGTGTGTGTGTGTGTGTGTGTCCGTTTTAGACAAGGCAGCTGGAAGACGGGGGAGAAGGAGGCTGGCAACACGGAGGAGAGTAAGAAGCTGGAGGAGGTTCCCCAGAAGGCCGAGGTGTAGACGGAACAGGCGCGTGCACACGCAGGCACTGAATGTGAATCGGAGTTGCGGAGTTGTGACGGCGTGTCTGATGTTGCCACATGTTCTGTAGTTAGTTGTGAAAGCCATTCCCTTCCTCCATCTCCCCTTCCCTCCGCCCCGCAGATGCCCTCAAATATGCCCCAAATACCCCACTCCACCCCCCCATCCCTCAGATCTGCCCCAAATACCCCACTCCACCCCCCCATCCCTCAGATCTGCCCCTTAAGTTCACAAGTGGTTTTGTTTTCCTTCACTTTCATTATGGACCAAGTAAATTAAAATAAATAAGCAAAATAATTAATTAATAAATAACTAGGTTAAATAATTCTGTGTTAGCTTTTGGTCTGCTGATTAGCTAGGTTATGTTCCTGTAGCTCCTGGTCCCTGTGCTCATAGTATTGGAGGCTGATCATATTCCCTTACACAGAACAGATGTCCCAGATCACCACCTGTGCTGATGAAAAATGTAAAATATGTTTAGGGTTTGTTCAAAAATCTCACCTGATGTCAAAGAGAGACGTGATGTAGCTGTTTTTGTTTTTGTTTGTGATAGAGTAGGATTGGCCTTTCAGAAGGTGCTTGTGTTCTGTCATTAGTGAAGAGAAATGTATGATAATGCCTATCAGTGTGGGATGTTACATGGTGTCTCTCTAGCATTTTGTTTTAGTGTCATTTTTGTGTTTGTTTATTTGTTTCCAATGCTGCACTGTGTATATGCCTATCAGACTGTGGTTTTGTCTCTGGGAAGTTACAGCAGTCATAAGTGGTGCAGAGTTCTACTTATCATCCTGTGTGTTTGAATGGCCTCGAGTCCAGAGCTGGGCTGCCTCTGGCCCACACTCGGCTCACCTCTGGCATGGAATCAGCTGTGCTCTGAGCAGTCCAGCGCGCCTCATCATTTTCATGATCACTTAGGAGCATTTCCTTACGTGTAAATACAGCAGACACTTTTCTATGTTTTTCTCTGTTTTTGTGCTCTATTTATATTGTTCAGGTTAAACGCTGTTTGTGTGAGGCAGGTTTGTTAGCTAGGATTATAAATCAATCAGTTGTCTCTGAAACATGATACCTCCACAAACATTCAGAAGTACAGAACAACTGAAGGTTCTTACTTGCAGGCATGAAGAACATAGGAAGTTAAATTTGCTAGGTTTTGTGTCCCACACCTTAGTTGCAGAATCCACTAGTGAAAAAAACATGTTCTACTTTGTCAATTCATTTCCTGTTGTAGCTTTACATTTTTGCATTGAAAAACTGATTGGCAGAAAAACCAAAGACAGTGAATGAGTCCATGCAAGTACTGTAAATACTGACTATTGTTTTTGTACTTTTGTTTAAAATAAAGTGTACATTTCGAGGAAAAAGTGCTCCATACACTCACTTGTCTTGTGATTTTTATTCAGAATACATTGAGATCACCATCGCATTCAACAAATGCAGTTTTGGCTGCAAATGTGTTTTTAAACAGTTCTCATATAAGGTAAGTTACTTTGCCTGAATCAGTCAGGAGACATGTTAGGCTTAGTTGCCTGTGGCTTTCTATGGAAGTGCAGCACTCCCATCAGGTCCTTTTTATGCTTTGGGGACAACATGTGAGGTGTGTTTCTGCCACCTAGTGGCCAGTCGAGTGTAGGTCAGAACTCGCTAAGCCCTTGTACTCTGTAAAAATGCCACCAGTCTTGTGATTAGACCAGTGACACGGAACATCATGTGTCCACAGTGTATGATCATGTGCTTACACATGTACTGAACATGCATACAAGCCTATTCATTTATGTTTCCCCTTAGGGGCGATGTCAGGGAGAAATTGTGTACTGTCTTAACATGCATCATCCATCAGTCGTCTCGGCCTGCAGGGTATTCTCTGGCACTCTTCACAATCTTAAGGTCATTCACATTCTCTACACTCACATATATGAGCACAATAGTAACATCTGATCAATGAGGATCTTAGAAATAATCATAAATCAGTCAGCTAGAAATACAGTGCCTATAAAAAGTCTTTTGACCTTGGAGTATCCCACACGTCTTTTGGTGAACTAAGTGATTTAAATAAGAGCTTTGCCACTCACCCATAGAGCTTTGACCGGTGATGAACTTGCTTTGCAAAAGTTGCTGTATGAATAGTTTCTCTAATTGTGAGACTATTTGCGCCAATTGGATGGGCCGCTGTTGATTTAGGTCAGCTACTTCAAGGGTGGTGAATATTTATGCAGTCGCTTATGTTGCATCATATATTTTTAATTCATTAACATTACTTTGTAGAATTTCACTTTGACATTAAAGAGGGTTCTTTTGTAAATTACTGTAAAAAAAAGACCAAATTAAATTGACAAATATCATATGTATTAAAGCAATAAAAGGGGGGTGAATACTTTTTATAGACACTGTATGGATCCAAGATGTCTATGTAGCTTTTGGGAACCAGTGACAATGAATTTGTGTTGATGCATAAATAAATCTAAGATGCCTGTGTGTTTAGTGGTACGATGGGGATTTCCATGATTTGTACAGTATCAAAGGGCAAAGTACAGTATTATGCACTTCCAAGGCTCATGGAACAGCAGGTCACCTTACTTAGATCGCAAAAGATAAAAGCAACATTCTAAACAGTGGTAGCAGACATTTGATCAGAGCTTCTAAAGTGCTTGAATTACTGCCAAAGTCATATAGGTTTCCTTGATTAACAGGAATAAACATGTTCAAAAACACATGAAAGTTCTTTTACATATGCAAGAAATCTTTTAGTGCTTCAGTAGACTGTTATGTGGTGGTTCAAAGAAAACAACTGACGGACATTTTTGCACATGAATCGACATGTTTATTTGTTTTATTACCCTACAGAATATGAGCAATGGTGGCTCCACAAAACACCTACTTTTGGGTGGTTGACTATGGATATTTAGAAATGATTTGTTTTGAAGTATTTGAAAAACTCAACCCTAATTTCTCAAAGGTTTTCACTCTATAGGTTGTATGTGTATGGTTAAAAGGTGGGAACTAAGTCTGAAAATCAATATAAAATTCTCCTTGTGATGCCAGAGGTATACAAGTGTAACACAAATAATTGATAGATGACAAGTTGCAGTATATTCGTAACTTACTGTAAGGTAACACTTAGGATTCTCACGGTCATGGAAAACCTGGAAAAGTCATGGAATTGTGAAAATCCAATTCCAGGCCTGGAGCGATCATGGAATTCTGTTAACTCACTGAAAGTTTTGGAAAAGTCATGAAATGTAATTTTGTCATACCAGGGGATGTAGGTATGGAGATAGCATACATCATGTCACAAATTTGATTGCTTCCTTTATAAAGAATGGTGGGGGAGAAAGCACATTTTATCCAAACTCATTGAAGTCACATTTCATAATTAGTCCCACCTGTGGCATAACGTAAGCACTTCTGTACAAAATCATGGAAATGTAAAAAAAAGGTCAAAAAAGTCATGGAAAGGTTTTGAAATCTTGTCAAAATGGTTGGGAACCGTGTACACTGCACATTGCCTACTCTTTTGTGGCTTCTTTCAACTAAGTACACATACACTATGGGACAGGGGTGTCACAGACCAATGTGAAGTGAATTGAAAAAGTCCAGAGTTGAGACAGCCACCATAAAGCCAGAGGAAACTCAGACGCAAACACAGGTGTGGATCTCCTTTTCTCCTTTAGAGGCTGGCAGTGCACATTGAACAATATTAGACTGCAGTGAACCCTGCTGACTTCCTCTGGGTTTTATCCTTGTAATTCAGATCCAGAACATCCCAGATGGATGAACCTCTGGATTCTTAAAGGTACTGTCAGCAATTCTGAATGACGTCACCTCCGTTTATATTTGATGGGGGACAGGGCTGTATACAAACACCTTTTTTTACAGTGCACTCACAGAATGGAGAGCTAGTGCATCGTGAGAAGATATTATTAGCTGAATGTGACAAAAGATGTTATGGGTTAGAAATCCCTATTTGAATTGCTGATGGTAGGCCTACCTTTCACAATCCATCCACACTTCCACCTGTCCCAGCTGCTTCCTGGTACGGCTTTGCCTATCTGCCCACAAGCTCTGTCATCTAGCACCCTAAGGGCTCACTAAGACATGGCTCCTTACTGTGTCTTATGTCATTGCTTTGAAATGGTGAGCAAGATGGGTCATTATATTGCCTTTGAAGTGAGCAGGGCAGTTATTTGCCCATGTAGGGGGAGTTGGTAAGAGGAGGAGGCACTGCATGAGGCGGATAAAATGACACACAGCAGCCGCTTCAAGGCCTCTCCTAGATCAGGCTCAGGTCCACTCCGGTTCCGCTTCTCTCAGGCGCCATCAGGCAAATATCCAGAAACTCAGGCCATGGACAGGATGGGTAGCGTGTAATGAAGAATAGATCTCAGTTTAGGACATCGATCTCTGTCTCTCCCAGTTGTGTTTGGGCAGTGGTATTGTAGCGGTTAAGGCGCTGGGGTAGAGTGTAACCTGAAAGTTGTTTGTTCAATTCCCAGCTTCCACCGTTGAGCAAGGCACTTAACCCCAAGTTGCTCTGGGGACAATGTGTCCCCTTGTAATATAGTTGACATTATGTAAGTCACTTTGGACAACAGGGTCTGCTTAATGAATAAATGTAATCGCATGCCCAGTGCTAACATCTCTTGCTGTTTCTCACCTTTCTGAGCATGGCCAGCAGCACTAACATCTCTCATTGCTATTTCGAAACAAGTAATGTGACATAACTTCCATTCCCTCCACTCTGCTTCATGTCACTCCTGAGGTGTGGCCTGTGGCCAGTCTGCATTTGTTCACATTCCCAAAGATGTTCACAGAGGTCACTTTAGCTTTGGGGCAGGAGTGACATTAACTCTCCCCTCAAGAAAGACTAACAGGAAGTCCTTAGTGCTCTGCTTTCCCCCTAAGATGTGTGAATGGCACACATACACGTGCAAGACTAATCTGAGGGGACTATCTAAGCCTACATGTAGTGCTACACTCTGGGGGCATAAACATAGGGGCTCAAGAACATGGCCCCAGTAGCACTGTAGCTGCCTGGCTGCTTTAGCTGTTGGGCAACTCAAAGGTATCATACCAACAGTACAGTGACCTCGAGAAACAGAGATCTACGTATATGAAAAATCGCCAAAATTCTACTTTATGATATTCAACATTTTACTTTCATGACACACAAGGTTGCTTGATATATAAACTAGATGTACCGCAGAGCGGTACAAAATATGACCGCCGCCCAGTCCAGCACATTTTTTCCACAAAAAGAAATCACGCTGAAAGGCCTATATGATTCTAACTGTCTCACTAAATTGCATTATCCACACTCAATTCTTGGTATCTGCTAGACAACATGTACCAAAACATGATTAGTTCATAGATTTCACATGTAAAATTAATTTTATACAACCCCACCTCCATCTTGCCTGTTCATAATTCTGAGAAATTCTTGATTGTTTGTGTTATGTTTATGTTATGTGTGTGGGTGTGTGTGAGTGTGTGTGTGGGTGTGTGTGTGTGTGTGTGCGTGCTTGTGTGTGTGCCTGCGTATGTGCCTGTGCATGCAAGCGTACATATGTCTACTGTGTGAGTATGTGTCATACGTATGATTACTGTGAATGTATGTGTGTGTGTGTGTGTATCTGTTTGTGCACATGTGTGCACATGAAATGGGTTAACATGACCCCTGGAGGCAAACATTCGGAAAAAAATGGTCATCCTAGGCCCTACAGTTCTCAAGATATTCACAGAGAACTGTGTCTGCCCTACCCTCCTTTCGGGGGGTCCAGTCCAGCGGGGGGGCTACAGATCAAAACAAAAAATGACGGTTCCATGCTATCCATGTGGGGGTACATGCCCACCAAGTTTTGTGCACCCCGGTCTTTCAGTGTCCTGGGAATCCTTGTTGGTGTACGTCACTAAATGAACACATAAATTATTTTATTGTAAAGCCCCCCATGAACGAAAGTACACAAAACTTGGCATGCATTCGGAGGGTGTCATAATGATCCTACACATTTAATTTCGTGCAGTTTTGACCTTGTCAGCCAGAGATATTGTGATGAAAACACCTAATTTTTTGCTTTTTCATTTTTATCTAGGTGGCGCTATACATGAAATAAGTGGTAATGGGATGGGTTGACATGCCCCCTTAAGACCAACATACATAAAAAAGGTGGACCTCCTAGGCCCTACGGTTCTCGAGATATTCACAGAAAACTGTCTCCGGCCACCTACAGGCCAGTTGGTGTATAGTAACATAAATTAATTTATTGTGTGGCCCCCCATGAACGGAATTCCACAAAACTTGGCGTGCATACAGATGGTGTCATAATGATCCTACACTTCCAATTTCGTGCAGTTTTGACTATGTTAGGTCACAGATACCTTCAATTACAACACCTCATTTTTACTTTTTTGTGTTTAACTAGGTGGCGCTATACATGAAATGAGTGGTTATGGAATGGGTTGACATGGCCCCTTGAGATCAACATACAAAAAACTCCTAAACCCTACGGTTTTCGAGATATTCACAGAAAACTGTGTCTGCCCTACCCTCCTTTCGGGGGGTCCAGTCCAGCGGGGGGGCCACAGATCAAAACGAAAAACGATGGTTCCATGCTATCCATGTGGGGTTACATGCCCACCAAGTTTCGTGTACCCCGGTCTTTCAGTGTCCCGGAACTCATTGACGGAAATTTGGGCATGCGAAAAAGAAAAAAAAAAAAAAAAAGAAAAAAGAAAAAAAATTTAAATAAAAAAAAAATTTCTGACTAAACCTATTAATTCATTAAACACTAACACAACCAACCAAGTAATAAGAACTAAGAATGCTAAAAACATTCTACTGGAGGGTTCCAGAGGCTATCAGCACCGTGGAGAATGCTGAGAATGCCATGAGACAGTGCTGCAGAGCTTTCCCCCAGAAGCACTTACAGTTTTGACCATAGACATAATATACATAGACGCCGCATCGACCGCTGCTCCCTACTAGCGCTGACGAGATTTGGAGCCGCCATCTTGGACCGGTCATCCACTCCACTCAGTGTAATCTGTTTGGCCGGTGCAATGAGCTGTCAGCGCACTTAATTAATCATATCTCACTGAATACCGAACAGATTTTCACGCGTTTTTTTTTGCTGCAAAGGTCATACATGTAGCTATGATACAGGCCACATTGTTCGAAAATACAAAATACAACCAATAGTACGGTAATGTTAAATCTTACTTGTGAAAAGTTAATCCCCCGAGTATGGTCCGCCGATTTGAGCAGGAACATGCTGCACAGTGCTGTCATCGTGTTTTCTGCTGCAACGCAACGAGGAGTATGACCGGTCCAAGATGGCGGCCGCATTTCTTGTTTCCAGCAGCCAATGCGGCGTCTATGTATATTATGTCTATGGTTTTGACTGCTGCCCATTTCCTTTCCCCCCTCTGCAACTCAAATTGTTGCTCTCTGGCATAGACAGTAAAAGAAATGGACGAACAGACTCCGTCGTTCTCAATGGGAGGGTACTGAGTCATTTTTCAGTTGGTCCCCCCAGTACTGCGCAGACTCGCACTTAACTTCGTGACGTTAGCCATCGAACTGAATCTTGTAACTCATATGATAGATAGGCTACACAGAAATTCACAGAAGTCATCAAAGTTAAACATTTATTTATGTATTATTATTATGACGGTCATATAGGTTTAGTCAGAATTGTTTTTTTTTTTTTGTTTTTTTTTCTTTTTCGCATGCCCAAATTTCCGTCAATGAGTCCCTGGACACTGAAAGACCGGGGTACACGAAACTTGGTGGGCATGTAACCCCACATGGATAGCAGGGAACCATCGTTTTTCGTTTTGATCTGTAGCCCCCCCGCTGGACTGGACCCCCCGAAAGGAGGGTAGGGCAGACACAGTTTTCTGTGAATATCTCGAAAACCGTAGGGTTTAGGAGGACCATTTTTTTTTGTATGTTGATCTCAAGGGGCCATGTCAACCCATTCCATAACCACTCATTTCATGTATAGCGCCACCTAGTTAAACACAAAAAAGTAAAAATGAGGTGTTGTAATTGAAGGTATCTGTGACCTAACATAGTCAAAACTGCACGAAATTGGAAGTGTAGGATCATTATGACACCCTCTGTATGCACGCCAAATTTTGTGGAATTCCGTTCATGGGGGGCCACACAATAAATTATTTTATGTTACTATACACCAACTGGCCTGTAGGTGGCCGGAGACAGTTTTCTGTGAATATCTCAAGAACCGTAGGGCCTAGGAGGTCCACCTTTTTTATGTATGTTGGTCTTAAGGGGGCATGCAACCCATCCCATTACCACTTATTTCATGTATAGCGCCACCTAGTTAAAAATTAAAAAGCAAAAAATTAGGTGTTTTCATCACAATATCTCTGGCTGACAAGGTCAAAACTGCACAAAATTAAAAGTGTAGGATCATTATGACACCCTCCGAATGCATGCCAAGTTTTGTGTACTTTCGTTCATGGGGGGCCTTACAATAAAATAATTTATGTGTACATTTAGTGACGTACACCAACAAGGATTCCCGGGACACTGAAAGACCGGGGTACACAAAACTTGGTGGGCATGTACCCCCACATGGATAGCATGGAACCGTCATTTTTCGTTTTGATCTGTAGCCCCCCCGCTGAACTGGACCCCCCGAAAGGAGGGTAGGGCAGACACAGTTCTCTGTGAATATCTTGAGAACTGTAGGGCCTAGGATGACCATTTTTTTCCGTATGTTTGCCTCCAGGGGTCATGTTAACCCATTTCATGTGCACACATGTGCACAAACAGATACACACACACACACACATACATTCACAGTAATCATACGTATGACACATACTCATACAGTAGACATATGTACGCTTGCATGCACAGGCACATACGCAGGCACACACACAAGCACGCACACACACACACACACACACACACACACACACACACACACACACACACACATAACATAAACATAACACAAACAATCAAGAATTTCTCAGAATTATGAACAGGCAAGATGGAGGTGGGGTTGTATAAAATTAATTTTACATGTATGTTTTGGTACTTGTTGTCTAGCAGATACCAGTGAGAATTGAGTGTGGATAATGCAATTTAGTGAGACAGAATCATATAGGCCTTTCAGCGTGATTTCTTTTTGTGGAAAAAATGTGCTGGACTGGGCGGCGGTCATATTTTGTACCGCTCTGCGGTACATCTAGTTAATATCATCCTCACAAGTGATATTAAGTCGTGCTAATGTTGAAACTACCACAATGATCATCTTCAAAAACAGTCATGGTAAAACAAAACAAAAAAGTTATAGCCTTGAGGCTAATCTTCTTTCCACTTTTCTGACCTACGTCAATCCATCGAAAACCTCTGAAATAATTATCGTAACTACTGTTTTTCCATTAGGTTTACTTGCCTCTATGCTTTACCTTAACATAGGCTACAATGCTATTGTAGGCTACATAGCTTTGTTTACGAGTTTCCGTGCTGGCTGGACTACACTTCTTATCCAAACAATACGGTTATATCCCTTCAGTGCGTTAGCTTCCCTTCAACCGGACATGCTAAACATTCTTCTTACGGGAACCTAACGTTACGTACGAGGTAGTCGAGTCTTGTTTTGCCTTTTATTGTTTATGTAGATAACAAAGAAGCTAAAATATCGGCACATGATATATGTTATATGAAGTTATGGGAGTTCAAAAAAATCCTAAATGAATGGGCGTTCTATGGGGTTAGCAGAGAGTTGATAACCACCGCTACATCGATGCTTCTACTTCCGGGAATTCGCCTGCCCCCTTGCTCTCTGGTCAGAGCAAAGCAGCTTTTCACCATAGTTCAGGCTCACTACTGCCCCTAGGGGTCGAATGTGAGCCTACAGCCAGCCAGAAATAAAATAAACACAGTGACTAGGCCTGCTCACTCTCTGGTTCTGTTCCTGAGCAAAAGCAAACTTGCTCATATAATTTACATTCAGAGCTTCATGTCATTATTAAAGTATGGGATAACTTATATTATTATGGATTTATACTTATTATGGATAACTTCATATTTGTGAGCATGAGTGTCTCTGTATAATGTAATAGGGATTCATCCAGACAGTGGTGGCATGACTCACACCACTTCCATTTGTCTTTATGGATGAAGCCCCTGAAAACCAATCTGCTTTTATGTGTTTCTTTCTTCTGTGGCTGGCGTCTCTTAAATCAAATACCTAGCATAACATTACATTGAGGCATCATGTTTTTCTTTTTCTATGGTTTTAGAGCCATGGTTTGGTTCAGTGGACCTCTTACAGGCTGTTTCAGTAAACCACCATGATACCGCCTGGGCCAATGAGCCACCATGTTACAGGCTTGAAGGAGGATGTTTGAAATAGAGGTATATTACCGGTACCTTACGGTAGTCAATCACTATCACTTTAAAAAGGTGTGTGATAAGCAATCATTTATTACTGTAATCTACCTACTTTACCTATCTACCTATCACTTGTTTCATCTGCCAAAATGCTACATGTGCAGTATGAACTCTCATGAAGTTCACAGACACTGCAGTGTACAACTCGATTGCAACCACTACAACATTGCTGTATTGTGTGGGATATCACCTCTATACTCAGTCAGTCAACGATCACACAGACCACCATGCAAGACTTCACTCTCATACAAGTCACTAGAACCACTGCCGTATAGAAAAGTGAAACCTGTGTGGTTGTGGTGGTCTGTCAGGAAGAGCTGTTTCCTCTTCCCTTTATACAGGCCTACTGTATTAGAGGGGCCAAGGGGTATATGACAAGCTCCCGAGGCACAGGAGGGGGCCAAGCAAAGCTTTATGTTCTGGTGGTGCTATGGATGTGGGGCCCATTTTTAAATTCCTCCCTGCCCTTCTGTCCATAATTCAACATGGCTGGCCCCAATGGAAGTGCATGTTTTTTCAGATGATCAGTTTGGATTACCTCAACACAGTCAGCTAATATCCAGTGGCCTTCATGGTATACTATGAATCCTGAAAAAGTACCTGCTGTTGATGTGTTTAGACCCAACATGTGTGCTTTAGCGGCTATCAGTTTGTTGTGCCCACCTAATTAAGTCAGTTCTGTGTTCAATAAAGTACTATCGTTACTGTGTGTGTTCTTGTGTTATGTCTAATCCTGTATTCAATCGTGGTCTAAAAACATGCTGTGTGTTGAGAGAAAGTGGAATAGAACTTTATGTCCAATATTCCAATATATGGTTTAATGTTCTGCATTATGTCCAATATTCCAATATGTGGTTTAATGTTCTGCATTTCTCATTAGTAGGTCACTTTGATACTAAAAGTATGATTCTATGTAATGACTGTATGATATCTGTATACTGTCCCTGTGTATATCTCTGTGTGACTGTGTTTAGAGATAAGCAGGAATATTATGACTTTGCAGTGTTTCACTGTTCTGCATGGCTGCGTCAGTAGCTATCTGCTCCGGATTGCCAGGCTGCCACTAATCAGGGTCTGATTCAGTGTAGTCCACGTGAGATGGGATGACCAACGCCATCTCCTGTCAGCATGGAAGGATACTTAAACTCTAACTATTTCCTTGTCTAGTTAGAGCAGCTGATGGATCTTTAGGTGAAGTCATGCTGTCTCTCCCTTGATGCGCATCATTGTAAATAAACTCTGTTCCTGATTTTTCATACTATTGGTCTGACTGGGTCTCTATTAAATCTATGGTATCAAAATTACCATCAGTGTATTATATCCATTTGCATACACTAGTGGTAGGCTAACCCATAACATTCCTCCCCTAAGGACAAAATAGGCTAAATAGCCTGGTTAGTATAGTTAATCTTATTCTTAGAGCTCTAATTATTTTATTTTGTTTCAATAGCCTAACAGCCAATATTAATTCATTCTGACTAGATTTGCCAAAGCTACTCTGTGCTGAAGTCCTGTCCTCCAATTCCAGTCAATGTGACGTTACTTTGGGAAAAAAACGGGCTTATTCCACTTCATGCTGTGCAGATCTATCTAAACGTGATGCATGCTGGACTTTTGTACATCGCAAACATTAATGAGCCTGATATGGAGGGCTGTCAGTGGAAATAAGTAAATTATTTTTTGGTCCTTTTTGAATTGTGCCATGAATTTTACATATGGGGCCCTATTTTGACGATCTAAGTAAAGTCAACTTTATTTATTTATATAGCGCTTTTCATACACAGAGGTTATTCAAAGTTTTACATAAACAAAAGCAAACAGGAATAGCTGATAAAACCATAGAAGGGCAATAGTCAAAGTATAGTTTAAAAAGTAAAGAATAATAATAAAATAAAATAATAATAATTAAAAGAAAACATAAAACACACAAGGTTATAGTACATAAAAGCATAAAAGGGCAATAATTTAAAAGTAAAAAAAGCAATAATTAAAACATAAAAAAACAACATAGAAACTATTAACATTTTAGCTAAAAAAAGACTTTCCCAGATTTAGATATGTACAAAATAAGTGATCAGTTAGAAAGCATCTGAGAAAATGTTTGGTCTTAAGTCTAGATTTGAAACTGGCTACAGTTGGGGCAACTTTGATCTCATCTGAAAGTTCAAGCTGAACTGCATCTAAACGCTGCTTCAGCATGTTTAGTTCTAACAGTAGGTTTTACTAACAAGTATTTCTCCTGAGACCTGAGAGGTCTGGAAGGTGTGTACTGCTGAAGCATGTCTGCTAGGTAATTTGGTCCCATTCCATTTTACTTTTTTGATCTAAAGCGCGTCTGATGCATTTGGTTTAAGCACATTTAGGGCATGTCCAGTACAGTTTTACTAGTTTGACAGTGGAATAAGTGATCAGATGCCAGGCGCACGGTTCAAAAGGGTTGTTCTTATATTTATTAATTAATCATGGGTGTGTTTTGGGTGTAAACAATGAGAGTGACATCTGCCATTCCCTTTAAGAACAAGGAGCACAAATGTTCAGGACACAGGCAGCGGATGGTGAGGTGATGTTTGCTGTAAGTGACAAAATGTTTTAGCCTAAAAAACATGTCGCATCGCTTAGAGCACCTTCAATTAACAAAATGAGGAAAAAAACAACCTTTAAGGACACAAATTTTGTGAATTAATAATGTATTGTAAATAAATAAATTAGCAGGGGCCATACATACCCGTTAAATTCACATATGAGGCAGGCAGATTTTTATTTTTAAAGGCCATTTATTCAATGGATCCAGGATACTATGCATTCTGATAAAGTTCCCTTAACTTTACTTAAAATAGCCCCATCATCACATACCCTTTACCATAGAGATTGGCATGGTTTTATTATGACCGGCGCGCAGCGAAGCGGCGGTCATATAGGTTTAGTCAGATTTTTTTTTTTTTTTTTTTTTTTTTTTTTCGCATGTCCAAATTTCCGTCAATGATTCCCGGGACACTGAAAGACCGGGGTAGACGAAACTTGGTGGGCATGTAACCCCATATGGATAGCATGGAACCATCGTTTTTCGTTTTGATCTGTAGCCCCCCCGCTGGACTGCACCCCCCGAAAGGAGGGTAGGTCAGACACAGTTTTCTGTGAATATCTCGAGAACCGTAAGGTTTAGGAGGACCATTTGTTTTTTGTATGTTGATCTCAAGGGGCCATGTCAACCCATTCCATAACCACTCATTTCATGTATAGCGCCACCTAGATAAACACAAAAAAGTAAAAATGAGGTGTTGTAATCACAGGTATCTGTGACCTAACATAGTCAAAACTGCACGAAATTGTAAGTGTAGGATCATTATGACACCCTCTGAATGCACGCCAAGTTTCGTTGAATTCCGTTCATGGGGGGCCACACAATAAATTCATTTATGTTACTATACACCAACTGGCCTGTAGGTGGCCAGAGACAGTTTTCTGTGAATATCTCGAAAAACCGTAGGGCCTAGGAGGTCCACCTTTTTTTGGTATGTTGGTCTTAAGGGGGCATGTCAACCCATCCCATTACCACTTATTTCATGTATAGCGCCACCTAGTTAAAAATTAAAAAGCAAAAAATTAAGTGTTTTCATCACAATATCTCTGGCTGACATGGTCAAAACTGCACAAAAATAAAAGTGTAGGATCATTATGACACCCTCCAAATGCATGCCAAGTTTTGTGAACTTTCGTTCATGGGGGGCCTTACAATAAAATAATGTATGTGTACATTTAGTGACCGTACACCAACAAGAATTCCCGGGACACTGAAAGACCGGGGTACACGAAACTTGGTGGGCATGTAACCCCACATGGATAGCATGGAACCGTAGTTTTTCGTTTTCATCTGTAGCCCCCCCGCTGTACTGGACCCCCCGAAAGGAGGGTAGAGCAGACACAGTTTTCTGTAAATATCTTGAGAACCGTAGGGCCTAGGATGACCAATTTTTTCCGTATGTTTGCCTCCAGGGATCATGTTAACCCATTCCATGTGCACACATGTGCATAAACAGATACACACGCACACACATACATTCACAGTTATCATACGTATGACACATACTCACACAGTAGACATATGTACGCATACATGCACATGCACAAACACACATACGCAGGCAAACACACAAGCACGCACACACACACACACACACACACACACACACACACACATAAACATAAACGTGTACACGCACACATGCACACAATTCAAGAATTTCTCAGAATTATGAACAGGCAAGATGGGGGTGGGGTTGTATAAAATTAATTTTACATGTGAAATCTATGAACTAATCATGTTTTGGTACTTGTTGTCTAGCAGATACCAGTGAGAATTGAGTGTGACTAATGCAATTTAGTGAGACAGTTAGAATCATATAGGCCTTTCAGCGTGATTTATTTTTGTGGAAAAAATGTGCTGGACTGGGCGGCGGTCATATTTTGTACCGCTCTGCGGTACATCTAGTTTCAGTTATAGCTGGTTTGATTTGCATTGAGGGATGATCCCGTGTCAATCGTGAGATTCGTCTTTAAAGCCCTAAATAGATTTGAGCCACAATATTTCTGTGACACATAATGTCTTCCTCTACTGTCTTCCTCCTATTAACTCTTTTCTGTTCCTCTCTCACACCATAAAACCAAAGGAGACCAGGTCTTCTGTTGCTGCTCCCCCATATCAAATCCCGCCCTACCATTGATCTCCCTTGTGGAAGTCCGTTCCGATGTCATTATTTATTTAGTTTTGCTTATTTAATTTAATGACTTTGACTGTTTTATTTTCTTTATGTTCTTATATTTCCCTTGTACAGCAGTGGACTCAAAACACAGCTCCCCAAGGCTACACACATGACTGCAAAGCCAACAGTAGTCATACCTCCATCATCAAGTTTGCAGATGACACAGTGATCTTGGGCCTGATTAGTAACAGCAATGAACAGCTCTACTTGGATCAGGTTGATGAGGTGGCACAGTGGTGTCAATCTAACAGCTTGACACTGAATATCAATAAAACCAAGGAAATGGTAGTGGATTACAGAAGGCAGCAGCAGAACTACAGTTACACCCCACTAATGATCAGCGGGCAACCTGTAGAGAGAGTCACAAGTTTTGAATACCTTGGTGTCCACATTACTGAAGACTTAACATGGACTGTTAACACTCAATATGTTCTGAAGAAGTCCAGACAACGACTCTACTTCCTTCGTCAGCTAAGGAAATTCAAAGTTTCTACATCCATCATGAAGGCCTTCTACACTTCAGCGGTTGAGAGTGTTCTAACTGGTAGCATCATCACCTGGTATGGGAACTCCACAGTTAGAGATTGTAGTACTCTGCAGAGAGTAGTACGCTCAGCTGAACGTACTATAAGAACTCAACTCCCTGCTCTACAAGATATCTATTCCAGAAGAGTACTCCTAAGAGCCCAAAAGATTCTGATGGACTCTTCTCATCCTAACAATGGATTATTCCTACCGCTGAAATCAAGAAGACGCCTATGTAGTCACAAAGCCAGAACTGAGAGACTTAGGAGAAGTTTTTATCTCCAGGCCATCCGAACTCTGAACTCACACTATACTGACTTTGCACACATTCACTCCTCAGCACTCTCAAACATTTCCCAACTCTGAACTCACACTATACTGACTTTGCACTCATTCACTCCTCAGCACTCTCAAACATTTCCCAACTCTGAACTCACACTATACTGACTTTGCACTCATTCACTACTCAGCACTCATGACCCCCCCCCCCCCACACACACACACACACACACACACATACAAGACTTTTAGCACTTTTACATCCCTCTCCCTATGCTACAGACCTTTTATTGATTTTCTTATTTCATCACACGTCAAAACACACAAACACACACACACACACACACACACACATATCTGACTTTCTCCAACTTTTGCACATCTCCATAGAACTTTTTATTTATTATTTTTGATTTCTCCTCCATCTACCCATGTCCTTGATTGCCTAGCCTTTCTGCCCCCCCACCCCCCACCCCACCCCCATCCCCAACACACACACTTACATCATCACTGTCATCACTTCACATACAGCACACTGCTTGCTACAGTAAGCCTCCTCTACATACTTGCTGCACACTGCCCCCCCCCCCCCCTACATACACAGCACATTGTCTTCAGGATCTTCTCCAACACACATCCTCTACATACTTACAGCACACTGCCTACCCACACACACACTACACACACACACACACACAGTCACTGCTCCACTCCCCTCCCGCCCACACACACATCTTCAATGTCATCACTCACATACATCATACATACAGTACTCTGCTTGCAATTGTAAGTCCCTGCCCCCCCCCCCCCCCTACATACACAGCACATTATTTCATCAGGAAGCTTCTCCAACACACATCCCCAACATACTTACAGCACACTGCCCCCCCCCCCCCCCCCAATACACAGCACGTTGTCTCATGAGGAAGCTTCTCCAACACACATATTGCACACTGCCCTCTCCCCACATACACAGCACACTATCCCATCTCCCCTGTCATCCCCCCAACACACACACCAAGACCCCTGGCATTGGGTTAGCCCCTTGAGCCGTGGATCTGCCCAAGGTTTCTTCCTTGGTAAGGGAGTTTTTCCTTGCCCCTGGTGCTCTTGGGTGCTCCTTGTTGGTGCCCCCCACCCAATCCCAATCCTCCCCCACCTTTTTTATGCAGCCCTTGCCACTTAATCTACTAAACCCCTCTTCTACTGCACTTTTTACCCCCCCCATTAATGCACAAATAGGCTGACACCAGACATAATTTCACTGCATTTCTTACTTCCAGTAACTATATGCATGTGACAATAAACTTCCTTGACCTTGATCTTGACCTTGATATTAGAATTGTTGTTGTTGTTGTCAATCATGTCATGTTGACTTGATTGAGTCTGATGTAATGATGGTCTTCCACAATATGCTCATTCGACTTCATGCAGCGCAGCCCAGATCTGGCTGAATGTGATGCATGTTGGACGTTTGCACAATGCAAACATGCATTGTAAATGCAGCATGGACCACGTTCAGTCCAGTCAGATCTGCGTCACTGCATAAAGTTGAATGAGCCTATGGTTATACTTCAACTTTTTCCTAGGATCATGATACTGACTCGAAGTATGCAACTTTAGTTCCCAACCCAAATATACTCTCACTTAAAATGAGACTATTTAATGTGAGATCAACAAGTCACTCTTAACGATCTTATTTCTACCAATTAGATGTTTTGTTTTTAACTGAAACATGGTTGGAGGGTAACTGCAGCGCAACAGTTCTTCTTTAAACAGTTCTTCTTTAAACAGTTCCCCTAAACTTTAACTTGGAACAGTTCCCCTCAGCTTTAACTTTTTAACATTTTGAGGAAAAGATCTATAGTTTCAGTGTTCTTTATACAGTCTATGGGGGAAATCTAACATGATGCGGTACTCTCAGTTCGCAAACATTCTAATCACATACACCGTGTTCCAAATTATTATGCAAATTAGATTTAAGTGTCATAAAGTTAAAAAAAAAATTTGGTTTGTTTTTCAATTAAACTCATGGATGGTATTGTGTCACAGGGCTCTTTGGATCATTAAAACGGGTTCGTGCAGACAAAGGCACAATAAGGAAGGTTTCTGCCAGACAAATTCATAAGATTAAGAGAGCAGCTGCTAAAATGCCATTGCAAAGCAGCAAACAGGTATTTGAAGCCACTGGTGCCTCTGGAGTCCCGCGAACCTCAAGGTGTAGGATCCTCAAGAAGTTTGCAAGTGTGCATAAACCTACTATTCGACCACCCCTACACATTGCTCACAAGCAGAAACGGTTGCAGTGGGCTCAGGAATACATGAAGACTAATTTTCAAACTGTTTTGTTTACGGATGAGTGTCGTGCAACCCTAAATGGTCCAGATGGATGGAGTAATAGATGGTTGGTGAATGGCCACCATGTCCCAACAAGGCTGAGATGTCAGCAAGGAGGTGGCGGAGTCATGTTTTGGGCCGGAATCATGGGGAGAGAGGTAGGCCCCTTTAGGGTCCCTGACGGTGTGAAAATGACCTCGGCAAAGTATGAGTTTCTGACTGACCACTGGGTCATTCCATGTGAAAACAGCCAATATCGGGGTATCATGTACATGACACCTCTCAGATTTTGCTGAAAAGCGGTGAATATATGCCTTATGTTACCAAACAAAGGAATCTGAAGTTTCAGGTCAATAGGCCTATATCTCAAACGGTTTGCCTGTGGCGTCCATTTCAATTACGGGTGCCACGGCCCTTGACACATTGGAATTTCACATTTCATCTTTTGCCATTTTTGGAAGCCTATAACGTTTGTTCTAATAGTGGTAGACTGGAAACTGGTGTGGTAGTTCATTGTAGCCTGTACTACACAATTCTGGAGTCAGAATAAATATTCCTTACTGTTTGGGTGAGAGGTGGGTCACCAAAGTCCTAAAAAATGTTGACGGCATGTGTGACTTTTCACTTTTTGGGTGGCCCTAGCACCACAATTAATGATCATATTTATTCTAAACAGGATTATTTGTTATATGTGGTAACCTTGCTCTTGCCATAATTAATTTGAAGGGTATGGTACCACTGGTGGGGGTTTTATGGGGGTCCGAAAACCCTCTCTGGCAGAGGTGACTCTTTTGGAACCCCATATTTGGACCCCCAAATGACCATGTGGGCACTTGATGATCGGGATTTATACCAGACAAAGATACATATTTGTTCTTTCTTTTAATGAAATACATTTTTTGACTATGAAGCTCCATAATATGAATTTTATTCTTCATAATGCGCCATTTTGGACATTCTTTCCAGAAATCTGGAATGTAGATCAGGGAAAGTGATGATAAAGCATGAAAATAGTGGAAATAACTTAAAGTATTATCCTCAGTGATGGCAAACAATTAAATACTGAGACTGTCACAGATTAACAACCCCTTAGAGACCCGCCATCAAACTTTTAAAGAACTAAGTAACAAGAATGTTACATAGTGTAAGAACACTACAAATAAAATGAGTTTTTCCTTGCTCCTGTCACTCTCCAAATAAAGTTGAAAATGAAATGAAATAGTGTCTTTAACTATTATCCAAGAAATTGTGGAAGCAGTGGCATATTTTTGTCATGGTCCTTTTGGTCAAGTTTCCATAGATGTCTGGCACACTGACACAACAAATTATATGTTGGAATGGCACCCAACAGGGGATCTGTCTTCGGTCCGATGGCCATGTGAGGATGTTGTTGAAACACTTCATGAATTTCACAAAAATGTCACCATGTTCATCTGAACGTTCAACAATGTTTCCAATGAACCAGTCATCATCAGATACAGGCAATGTATTTTCCTGGCTGGAAAATTGAGTTTTGTGGCTGATCTGACTGCGGGTGTTCTGCCTCCGGGTGTTCTGTATCCAAGTGTTCTGAATCCGATTGTTGTCCTGCATCGACATCTGTAAATGTTGTATCCTGTGATATTATTTTTATCCGTATCTTATTTTTGGAAATTGGTATAAAGCAATGATGCGATCGTGTTCCACTGATCGTTTTGGCCGAGGCGTAACGTCTTTCCAATTTGTATGTTTCCTCGTGTTTTTTAATATCTTCTGCACTAACAAAGAAGAATGTAATGATCTTAATGTTTTCTTTTGCCCATTGACACATCTCTATTGGTGTCAGAATATGGTTTGCATTAGTGGCTGCAGACTTGCTCTTGCTGCAAGACGCTTGAGAGTTCCGCCGATTCCATCACATGGGCTTTTCCCATGCAAAGTTGCAAAAAAGCGACTGCAGAAAACATTAAGAACATTACATTCTTCTTTGTTAGTGCAGAAGATATTAAAAAACATGAGGAAACGTACGAACTGGAGAGACGTTACGCCTCGGCCAAAATGATCAGTGGAACACGATCGCATCATTGCTTTATATCAATTTTGAAGTTTGATGGAGGGTCTCTTTCATGGGGGATAAGGGGTTAATCCGTGACAGTCTCAGTATTTAATTGTTTGCCATCACTGAGCATAATAAAAAGTTATTTCCACTATTTTCATGCATTATCATCACTAAATTCTCCCTGATCTACATTCCAGACTTCTGGAAACAATGTCCAAAATGGTGCATTATGAAGAATAAAATTAATATTATGGAGCATTATAGTAAAACATTTTATTTCATTAAAAGAAAGAACAAATATGTATCTTACTCTGGTATAAATCCCATTAGGATCATCAAGTGCCCACATGGTCATTTTGGGGTCCAAATATGGGGTTCCAAAAGAGTCACCTCTGCCGGAGAGGGTTTTTGGACCCCCATGAAACCCCCACCAGTGGTACCATACCCTTCAAATTAATTTTGGGAAGAGCAAGGTTCCCACATATAACAAATAATCCTTTTTAGAATAAATATGATCATTAATTGTGGTGCTAGGGCCACCCAAAAAGTGAAAAATCACACATGCCGTCAACATTTTTTAAGACCCACCTCTCACCCAAACAGTAAGGAATATTGATTCTGCCTCCAGAATTGTGTAGTACAGGCTGCATGAACTACCACACCAGTTTCCAGCCCTCTACCACTATTAGAACAGACGTTATGGGCTTCCAAAAATGTCAATAGTTGAAATGTGAAATTCCAATGTGTCAGGCCGTGGCACCCGAAATTCAAATGGACACCACAGGCAAACCGTTTGAGATATTGACCTGAAACTTCAGATTCCTTTGTTTTGTAACATAAGGCATATATTCACCGCTTTTCAGCAAAATCTGAGAGGTGTCATGTACATGGGTGGCTGAGTTGGCGTGGAATGACCCCACTTTCTTCCGTAGGACAAAAAGAAGAGCCGTGCCTTCCGTAGCAAAATCATCTTTATGCATGACAATGCACCATCTCAGGCTGCAAAGAATACCTCTGGGTGATTGGCTGCTATAAAAGAAGAGAAACTCATGGTGTGGCCCCCATGCATCTTCCCCTGACCTCAACCCTATTGCATCATCAAGCAAAAGATCTATGAGGGTGGGAGGAAGTTCACATCCAAGCAGCAGCTCTGGGAGGCTATTCTGACATCCTGCAAAGACATTAGAGCAAAAACTCTCCAAGAACTCACAAGTCCAATGGATGCAAGACTTGTAAAGGTGATATTAATGAAGGGGTCCTATATCTTATCTTAACATGTAACTTGGCCTGTTAAGATGTTTTTGATTGAAATAACTTTTGATTTAATTTATATGACCTCCTAATGCTGCAAATTCAACAAATGACCATTTTTAGTTCTTTACCATGTATAAAATGTCTTGAAACTCTGTTGTGCATAATAATTTGGAACAGTTATGGACCTAGCCCTTTCTGATCATTTCTGTGTTTTCATTGATGGGCTGATATCCCCGATCAACCAAACTAGACCAAAAAGAGTAATTAGGAGGCACATAAATGACAATACCAGCACTCTCTTTATGGAAGCCATAGCTTTGACACCAAACATTACCACAGAGTGTCTGGAAGACCGTCTTATTCATTTTCATTCCAGTACCCAGGGTCCTTTACCAGCCAAGGTCAAAAAGATACCCAGCAAACCCAACGCACCATTGTAAAATATCCCAACTGTAGCAAACCAGAAGATAGAATGCAGGAAAGCTGAACATAAATGGAGGTAAAACGAACCTTCAAATTACACTACAACATTTTCTGAAAGAATCTTCATGCCTATACGTAACTCTGAGCAAAGTATAGGGCCAGGCAAACATATTTCTCCAATATCATCAGCAAGAACATAAGAACAACTCCTGTGCTCTGTTCACTACTGTTGACATGCTAACAAATTCTGCTTCACAGCTACAACAGTAGAAGGAGGTCACTTGGTCCCAGCTGTGGCGCAATTGGCTGGGGCATCTGCACCGTACGCCAGCGACCCGGGTTCGATTCCCGCCCTGTGGTCCTTTCCGGATCCCTCCCCTGCTCTCTCTCCCATTTGCTTCCTGTCTCTCTCCACTGTCCTATTATTAAAGGCATAAAAAGCCCCCCAAAAATATATAAAAACAAAAAAGAGGGTTCACTTGCGCTTCAGTTTGACTCTGAAGAAGACGCATCGGCGTCAAAACATTAGTCGGTTTGCACTAATTAAAAATCACTTAAAGCTTTGTGTGCTCCGGTCCTGCTCCTTGGTCCTAGATAGACCTTGGGTCTCCTCTTAAGAATTTATGTGGAGTCAAGAAATGTAATGAGGTTGCCATTTTCTTTCAACAGAAAATTGAAAATATTTACCTCCACACTGTCATGCAATGCCACAACAATTACCTCACCACAGAGACATTACAGCCTCATTGGCTGCCTTTAATAGCCACACCCTTGAAAAGACAGTGATGCAGCTTAACTCATCTACCTGCTGTCTTGATACTCTGCCCACAATTTTTTTCAAAAGTGTTTTCAGCTGCTTGGCATCTGAGCTTTTACAGATTGTGGTTTTCTTACATCTGGTATTTTTCCATTTTTTTCATTTAAGACTGCAGTCATCAAACCTCTCCTGAAGAAAAGAAACATTGATCTTTTCAAACACAAGAACTACAGGCCCATCTCAAACCTTCCCTTTATAGGGAAGGTCATTGAGAAAGTTGTTTCTAACCAGATTGACATACTTGCACATTAATGGCCTCTATGATAACCTCCAGTCAGGCTTTCGTATCACAGTACTGAAACTTTTATAAAGGTTTTAAACAACATCCGTCTTAATACAGACTCTGGACTCTAAAGTTCTAGAACTTTAATTTCAGTGCAGCTTTTGACACAGTTGATCACAAAACACACAACATAAAAAGATTAGAGAACTGTATTGGACTTTCTGGCAATGTCCCTAGATTCAAGTCCTACCTAGAACAGAGAGAATACTTTGTCTCTATATTGGTAGGGCTACCTATGTCTCAGAGAAAACTGCTGTGCCATATGGAGTCCCACAGGGATCCATCTTTGGGCCACTTTTATTTAACCTATACATGCTCCCCAAATCATTCAAGAATACAAGATATCTTACCATAGCTATGCAGGCGATACTCAGATATACCTTGCTCTCAGAAGATGATCTGAGTCCCATTGAACCACTATGTCTGTGCCTTGAAAAAAAAAAAATGATTGGATGCAACAATCAAAGTCAAAGTCAAAGTCAGCTTTATTGTCAATTTCTTCACATGCTCCAGACATACAAAGAGATCGAAATTACGTTTCTCACTATCCCACGGTGAAGACAAGACATATTTTACCAATTTAAGTACACAGACAAACATAACATTCAAGTAAACAAAAAATAAGTAAATAACAAAAAATAAGTAAATAAGAGGGCACATACAATGAAGAAATAAGAGCAGCAAAATTGAAATTGTGCATAGACAGTCAATAAAAAAGTAGTGCAAAGTCAGGCCAATAAAAGGCTGAGGTAGTTCTGTTTGACCTAAGTAAGAAAGTGGCATATGGTGCAAGTTATGTAAGAGCAGCAGAAGTGTTGTGTTTCCAGGACAACAACAACAAGTTGCAAAGTGTACAAGTGTGCAAGTGGAGTAGTGCAAGGCGGCCATTGTAGGTCCAATGTCCAGGATGTTATGTAGCTGAGGGTGGAGGGGGGAGAGGGGGGAGAGAGTTCAGCATCCTAACAGCTTGGTGTATGAAGCTGTTGGTGAGTCTGGTGGTGCGGGAGCGCAGGCTTCTGTACCTCTTCCCAGAGGGCAGTAGATCAAACAGATTGTGAGCGGGGTGACTTGCATCACTCACCATTTTGGTCGCCTTGCGGGTGAGGTGGGTGGTGTAAATGTCCTTCCCCCAGGGAGGGGAGTGAAGCACCAATAATCCTTCCAGCTGTGTTCACTATGCGCTGCAGGGCTTTCCTGTTGTATTCAGTGCAGCTTCCGCCCCACACAGCGATACAGCTGGAGAGGATGCTCTCAATGGTGCCTCGGTAGAACGTGGTCATGATGGCTGGTGGAGCACTTGCTCGCCTGAGTTTCCGCAGGAAGTACAGGCGGCGCTGGGCTCTCTTCGCCAGTGATGCAGTGTTGGTGGTCCAGGAGAGGTCTTCACTGATGTGCACCCCCAGGAATTTGGTGCTGCTCGCTCTCTCCACCACAGCACCGTCGATGGTCAGTGGCAGGTGTTGGGTGTGATCTCTCCGGAAGTCAACAACAATCTCTTTGGTCTTGCTGACGTTCAGCAGGAGGTTGTTGTCCCTGCACCACGTGGTCAACAATATTATCTGAAGACTGAGAACTCCTGTTTGGGGGAAAAAGAAGGAAGCTTAAAACTAAATGCCTATCTAGAATCAAAGGCAATTTCGGACTAATAAAAAATTTTGGGGTCATTTTAGATGAGGATCTTCATTTTAATAACCATATTAAGGCCATCACCAGATCAGCATTCTGGCACCAGAAACATAGCTGAAATCAGAGATCTTGTTTCTAGGCAGGTTTTAGAAAAACTCATTCACATAATCCTGCCGGGTTGACTACAATGCCCTCCCCATGGCCTCCCCAAGAAATCCATCAGACAGGTACAGCTAATACAGAACGCTGCTGCTAGACTTTTAACTAAAACCAAGAAAAGAGACCATATTACTCCAATTCTTAAGTCTTTGCACTGCCAGTCAATCTCCATATTCAATTCCAGGCACTATCAATTGTGTACAAGACACTAAATGGCCTGGGCCCTAAATACATAGTAGAAATGCTTACACACCTGCTAGAGAACTTAGATCTACTGGGACCGGTCATCTAGTTGTCCCTAGAGTCAAAACAAAGCAAGGTGAAATGGCATTCAGCCATTATGCCGTCCACCATTGGAACCTCTTTCCCATGGAGATTAGATCTGCTCCAAGCCTGATTTAAAAAGAGACTGCACTATTTTCTACTGCCTTTAATTGATTGTTATTTTATTTTGTTTTAAATAGGCCATATGGATTGTTTTATAGTCATAGCCTATGTCTATTTATTCCATTGGTTTTATTTACTCTATTATTTTATTTGTTTTATTTTGGATATTTCCATTTTACTTGTTTGTTATGTCTAAGTCTTGGGCTACTTCTGTATAGGCCTAAAGCACATTGAATGACAATAATGTATAATAATGTGCTATAAGCTAAGCTACAAATAAAACTTGACTTTGACTTTGACTTGAGAAATTGGCAAACATCACATGTGCAATTCAAGCCACAAGTTGAACAGGACATGAAAATAATTTGTCTCTCAATAAAATTTCCCCAAGTTAGATTTCATGGTGGTCCACCGGAAGGGGCGGAACTCTAGCACCTCTTGACAGAGTAGCCTAGTAGAGCAACATTACTTTTTTTATTTTTTATTTGCAACTTGGTACAGTCTGTTCTTAATATTAGGTCCTTGGACCAAAAACGAAAAATATGTATTTGCTGTGGAATATGAAGACTCGGTGCTTCACATTTAAATAAAATAATATCTGATTTACATGACGTGAAAACTGTTACATTTGTTGATTGACAGATTATGACACCAGACTACGTTGTTTTTTTACTCGTCATTGATGCATCCGGGAACTCTATAGTTTGATTGACAGTTGTCATGGTAACAGTCCAGGTTGTCGCCATTTTGTCAGTAGCGGTTTTTTTTTACCTTTTCAAATGTTTTCCCTTCCCGCCGGAATAATGCAGTCATCTTTTATACCAGTGACAATTGTCTTGAAAGCAATGCGTCGACTGGATCGGATTGAGAAAATTAAGAGTCGAACGATATAGCACAGTTGTTCTATCTTTAGGCGGCGCCGAACTAACATAGTTGTCCGTGTCTCGGGTCTACCGGGCCGGTTCGCTGCGCAGGTTTGGAACGCGCGCCATTTTGTGAAAATTGACATAAAATCTTGTCCAAACTAAGGCTTTTATCTGACGGTAGTGTCATCATTTCTAATGTTTTTTGGATAGTGTGCGTCGCCGATTACACTTAATGACAAGTAGGAGTATTGTCTGGATTTAATTTTCTGTAAAACGAACAACCCGAATGTGTTTTACGAACGGTATAATAGACAGCTGGCTAGCTTGCTAGCTAGCAAGCTAGTTAGCCACGTTTGTTAGCTAAAGTCACCGAGCAAACTAGCAGGCTAGCTGAACTGGCTGGCTAGCTTGCATTCGGGTGATGGTAGCTACAGTTTAGAAGTTGGACCACTAACTAAGGATGACTGTCGCAGGGGCGATTTCGATATTTGCAGATTTAGCCTGGCAGGCCATTTTTTAGTTGATATTAGTGTAAGGAGAAAGTATTATCTCTTAATACCTAGCTAGCTAGCAGGTTCGAAATTTTGGGTGTCTCATTGGAAGTAACGATAGAGAAGCTGGATAAGTTCCTTCACCATATTGGTTCTGGCACTTTAAATGAAGATCGTACCATCAAAGGTGAGTGGTTGAAAAAAATGCTAATATTTTTTCACAAATTCGTTGGGTGGTTTACTGGTACATGTTTATGATCTGGGTCTTTAGTAACGTTTATGGTACGGGTTTGTCATCAGTGAATTCGCCAGCTAGCTGACAACTGAGCAGGCTATGATGGCTAGCAAGCTGCTGGCCAGATGATGTCGACAGATTTGTCACCAGCTTTGTGGCTGCCCAGGTAGCTCAGCGCAGGTCTAATATACAAATTTGGTTGTTTTTTCTCCAAATACCACTAATATAGTCTTGAAATAAGATGTTGTTAGTCAAGTCATGCCTGAATTAAACGCTGACCGTAATATTGGCAAGCGATGTTAAGCAAGCTCGCTAAAGATAGCAACCTTGCTAGCTTGCTAGCTAACGTTAGTTAACTTGCATCAGCTCGCGGACTCTAACGTTTGCCCACTAGCTAGCTCGCTTGCTAACTAGTTATTAGGCGATAGTGGCTATTATAATGGTTATGACCACTATTGTCATATCGCTGTTTTAAGAAGTCAGTGTAATAACGTTACTGTCTAATTAGGTCGAATTAATCCCAGCTAGTATAACTAACGGCAAGCGTTGGTTAGCAAAGAGTGATGTCATGACATCACCACGAATTAATCGCGGGTAAGGTTAGCCATCGCTAACTTAGCTGATGGTATCGTTGCCAATTGAAAGCAAAAAATAATAATGATTAGCTAAATATTGTGCGTTTAACCTTTCTGCAACGTTACAGTTGCACCTTCATAAATGTTTGCATATTGTTATTAATTGTGGAGATATTTTTTCTATGTAAACACTAAGTGAATTCAACACCTAGGTCATGGAATCGTATGATATGAATACCTAATTTTAAGTATACTATATAAGTTAGCTTGCCATTATTGCCCAGCATCATTAATGTAATTTAGCTTATCTGTGTGTTACATATGAACGAATACTTAACAAGACCGCAATCCATGCATTGAATGTCCGTTCAGTCACCCTAGCTGTCAGCTGGAACAGTATTTAAGGCAGTAACTCAGGCGTTTCTAAATGTATTGTAACGTCATAAGATTGGTAGGATGCAAGCATTCCGAATTTCTGTTGACTGACAACCTAGTTTATTCAATGTACTTGATATGGTTAGCTATTATCCCACAGTTGCCATTGTAGTTGTGTCGCATGGCTAGCATGACGGCTAGTTGGCGTTCTTTTATAAATGTCATATGTGATATGAAGCTAGTTAGGTAGCTAGCTAGTAAAACAGTTGGAAACAAAAGGTTAGTTGTCATTGGATCTATTTAAAATACCTCTACATGTGTTGTCACTCTTGTCAACAGTAACCTAACGTTACCTATTGTACCAGATACAGTGTCATGCTATGAGGCACCTCTGTTCTAAAAATATCATTGTCTTCTCATATCAGGTGAGTAGATATTAATTGATGTTGGCCAACTGGTGACTGAACTCGGGCAGTGGAGAATTGAATTGCACTATTTCAGATTTATTTGCTCCTTGGCTGTTGTGAGCTGTGAATATCCTAATGTTGTCAGGCAAGCAGCCCTATACAGTTGTCAGTGCTTGAATAACATGTTGTCCACATACATTGTTTACCATGTCAGCCACCTTATATTATTGTTTTGGTCATGACAACTACACAGAATACTGAGTGAGAGAAGGATGGCTTGTTCTCCCACTGAAATGCTTCAGAACCAACTTCCATGTATCTTCCATACATATGAAGTATGTCTGTTATTGGTTCTGTTTATTGATGAGATATCTTGTTAATGAAGTGTTAGGTTGAATTTATTGCTTATAACTCCTCTGAGACAATGTATACGCCACAGTGTTTTACAAACATAGTGGAAAGGTCTGAAGTGAACATGGACCTTTTACTAAAGCTTTTTATATAAGCTTATATCAGGAGGTAGCGGGTGAAATATGTGAAACCGTCATATGTGAAACATTTAACGATTTCTATGACTCAACTGACTCCATTTTGTTCATTGATGCCCTCTCTTGTGTCGAGAATGTCATTTCTTCTGCTGTGCTGTTTATTTTTGGTGTATTGAGCATTGTTTTTTTTTTTTCCCTGGAAACAGGGCTTATTGAATGTTCATGGGTGACCTTCATGGTTGAATGTTGGACCACAGGCTCGTGGTAGGAGGCTGTATCACTGCCATTAAGTCTGGCTCCAGCCTTTCCTGCGTGTCTCTAGTTTGCCCCACACATGACACACAGCATAGTGTACCGTCATGATTCAGCAGGCCTGTGGTCTTTAGACAGATGCTTTGCCCTGGCACCTGTGTGTGTGTGAAAAGAAGAGCACAGGCCCTGAACTCTGTCCTGCCCATACTCACTCATTCATTCACTCACTACTTTATTTCAGGTGCTGACACCCTCCCAGATGCTGTACAGTGACTGACTGTCTACATTCAGGGACTTGCGTTCAGTCTCGAACTTCAGGCCCAAATCACTCATGTGGGCATGAAGTGTCCACCATGGGAGATGGGTTGTTAGGAGCAGGGCCTCCACAAACTTTGTCCTAACTGTAGAGGGTAAGGTGAGCACTGAGCGTCCGGTCTTGGCTGTGTTAAGACCAGTTAAGTCTGATCTGACTGTGCTTGTCCTGGTGAACTGACATTAGGGTTCATATATGAAGAGTATGTTTCAATATGCTGAGCCTGTCTAGTTCTGTGAGGTGACTTTCACAATTAGGGCCAGTGCTGCTGCCCGCTCTCCACAGAAGTTTAGACCGACCACTAGGTCCAGCTCTCCGGTGTCTGTGAAAAGCCCAGTGGCACTGTGCTTCTTTGCTGTTGGTGTTTTGGTTAGCAGCTGGGCTCCTTCCAGAGTGACGAGGGGTCGGCCAGATAAAGGCCCCACCTCTGGCTGTGGCGAGGTAGGCTGGAACAGAGAGGTTTTCCTGTTCTGTCGGCTGCTGGAGACCAGAGAAGGATACAAGTGTCGTTTAAGCTTCTACCTGCTCGCTAGGTGTAACTGGCTAGCCCTGCCTGACTTAAACACTGCTTGTGTATGTCTGTGTTGGAGTTACCTGAAACATAAATACAGCTGATGTTAGCCTCTAGTTCAGGCCCACTTATTATATGACCTGGAATCGAAAGTCCTCCTTGCTGCATAGAGGATGACGGCACACTTTTTTTTTTTTTTGAAATCAAAGACCTTTCGTTACAGCACGAGCGTGTTTAATATTGAACAGTAGTTGTCCATCATAGTGTGGGTGGTCGGACTGTGCACTTTTTTTTCCCCTTCTTTTCTCTACCTTGTTATGCAACCAGCCCAACAGCTTGAACAGACTTGACTGGAGCAAAGTGTAAAAAGGAGGATTTTTCAATACCTCTGAGGCGCTCAAACATAAGCCATCTGTACGTCCAACTTTCTCTCTCTCTCTCCCGCTCTGAATGTAAAGTGAAGTGAAGTGACTGGTATTTAGCTGACACTTTTTGTTGTTTTTTTTATCCGAAGCGGCACAGACATGTAAGCGGCCGACCGATTATCAGTGTCTCTCTGTAGCTGGATGGATCGAAGTCAGTGATGCTCATGGCTGTAGCCCCTTTGCTCTAACTGGTGGTGGTCCTGTGGAGAGCTGCTGGTCCTTTACTGGTCCCCCTCCCTTTAGGCCTCGCAGGTAGCTAAGGCTGGGGGAGAAGATGCTCCCCGGCTGGAGGAGTAGCATGCAGGCCAGGCAGCTGGCAGTGCTCTGTGTGTGACGTGTGGAGGAGGTGAAGATGGGCTCCCACCTCACTGCTTCTGCTCCACCATGGAGGAATGTGGCAAGGCTAGCCATGCTCCTGATGTGTTGGAAAAGCCCTGGGTGCTGGAGTCTGTGTGTCTGTGTTGGCCCTGTCTATCTGTCTGTGTGACTATTGTATTGTGTCTGCATATTGTACATGTACTGTGTATGTGTGTTTGATGCATGTAGTTTGTGTACGTGTCTTTTGTTTGTGTGTGTGTGTGTGTGTGTGTGTGCGCTAGAAGGCTGATCTTAGCCCCGGCTCCACTGTAACTGGGGTACTGTAGCTTCCAGTCTGCCTGCACGAGGCGCACAACACCCTGCACACAGCAGGCTCCAGCAGAGCTGTGCCGCTGTAAGGGGCTAAACGCACCAGGCAACAGCCCTGCTTGGCTCTGCAGATCCAAGCACAAATAGCCTCACTGTTGCATTTTTACCCACATTTATTTCAGCTATCCATTTGGTTTGTTTTATGAAAACCACGACACACAACACAAAAAGGTTTTTTACTGTGCCTTTAAGGATAGCAAGGACACAGCCTCCTTTGTTGTATTATACTGTAAATATATATTTTCCCCCTATTTATTAATGTATTACATATTTTTTAAGCCAATGTCATAGCTTTTTTTTCCCTGCCCGTGCCCGGTATGGTGATGTTTTGAGAAGTGTTTTATTGTGGGTGATATGAATAGTTTGCCCCGCCTTGGCCAGGTCAGCTGAATCAGTCTCTAGCCGCTTCAGCAAGCCCAGCTTTTCAGCCAGCATTCTGCTGCTGGGCTCCTGTGTGCCGTAGCAGCCTCAAAGTGTGCCAAAGTTCAATTTTATTTCTTGTTTATTTCTTGTTTTCTTATTGGAAAATGGAAGCAGCTCTGCCCTGGCAACAAAAGTAGGTTATTTGCATACTCTTCTGTGATTGGCTTATACATTGATGGGCTTGCCAAATCACACTGTATCTTCTTGGTGATAGGCTATGCTAATTAGGTGCTGTTGCTGGGATTGTGAATAGTGCTGGGGCTTCTGTGTGGCTGCGCTGCATTGTGTTGCCTGGCGAGATGCTGAGAAATGAGGAGGCTCCTTAATAATTTTCAGAATTTGCACTTGCTCAGAGAGACATGCACTGAATAGAAATATTATATATCAATAATATTTTTTATTATGTGACTGTTTATTTTATTCAACATTTATAATATATTTTATGCAGTGTATGTTGTATTTTTTTGCTATGACATGTATTTTTTTTTTAAATACTGTTATGGTAAAATCACATTATTTTGTGCTCCTATTGACCAATTGGCCATGTTTCCTTCAGCTAACAATGAGGTTATTTAGTCAAACAGCAAGGATAACCCTAGGTTTAAAAAATGAACTTAAAAATAAGGATAACCTGCCATTTCAGTTTAAAATCCAACATATTTAAACACAGCCATGACAAACCATATTATTGTCAGCGTAGCAAGGCTGTGAGCAGAATTCTTGCAGGCTTGTGAGAGAGGTAATATGGCTGAATTTGAAGACATCTTGCAGGCTTGTGAGAGAGGTAATATGGCTGAATTTGAAGACTAATTTAGCATCTCTTGAGCTATTTAATATTAGTGAGTGCTAACCCTCAGTGAATCAAATGGCTGTGATTTTTCAGACAGCGATCTAAACAGTGCTGGAATTAAACCTTGAGTGTCAGTCGCCCCCTTCTGGCCGCTGAGTGGCACTGCATCCCGCGTCACCAGACTACATGTGAACATCAGTGGAGTTTTTAGACCTGTTGTGGTGCAGGGGCTGCACAGAAAACCATACAACTCTTCCGGCAATGAAAAAAAAACTGTGTAGCTCGATTAGCCTTTTCCCATTTAGGAGCCCCAGAGCCAACCTAAGGCTGAAGAACAGGTGAACAGCTTCAGTCTTCTGTTTTGTTAAGGAGCTGTAATATTTGGGACATTCGATAAGTCGTCATCTCCATTGCAACACAAACTGAGGCTGTCTGTCTGTTTTGATGACTCTTCCCTGACACAAAGATCCGACCCAATTGTGGAAATGTAGTGTATTAACCTATAATCGTGATTGAGCGTGCGTGGCGTCCATGTGTTTGTTTGTGTGTTGACGGTGTTCTTTTCCTCTTTTGGCTGGTGTTTTAGGAGGAGAGACCTCAGCATGCAAAACTTCATCTGTCCGGCTGGCACCCTCTTTTTCTTTCCATGCTGCTGGTCTTCAGATGGCTGCTCCCATGCCTCATTCCCACCAGCAGTACAGTGACCGCCTCCCGCAGAGCACAGAGCCGCCTGTCACTGTACTGCCTTACAGTGACCAGACACAGCCACATACTGCCAGCCAGGTATGTACTCTCACACACATGCACATGCACGCACGCACACACACTGTACTGTCCTAAAGTGACCAGACACAGCCACACACTGCCAGCCAGGTATGTACTCTCACACACACACTGTACTGCCTTACAGTGACCAGACACACACTGCCAGCCAGGTATGTACTCTCACACACACACACACACACACACACACACACACACACACACACACACACACACACACACACACATGCGCGCACGCACGCACACACACACTGTACTGCCCTACAGTGACCAGACACACACTTCCAACCATATATACACACACACACACACACACACACACACACACACACACAGTCCTGTAGTACCCTACCAGACAAAGCCACACACTGCCAACCAGATGAACACACACACACACACACACACACTGCCAGCCAGGTACCTACACATACACACACACTGCCAACCAGGTACACAGACATATACGTTCACACACACTGCCAACCAGGTACACACACACACACACACACATATGTACACACACACAGCCGTGGGCAGCCGTGGCCCACTGGTTAGCACAACCGGAGGGTTGCTGGTTCGAGCCCCGACCAGTGGGCCGCGACTGAAGTGCCCTTGAGCAAGGCACCTAACCCCTCACTGCTCCCCGAGAGCCGCCGTTGAAGCAGGCAGCTCACTGCGCCGGGATTAGTGTGTGCTTCACCTCACTGTGTGTTCACTGTGTGCTGTTTGTGTTTCACTAATTCACCGATTGGGTTAAATGCAGAGACCAAATTTCCCTCACGGGATCAAAAAAGTATATATACTTATACTTATACTTATACTTATACTTATACACACTGTACTGCCCTACAGTGACCAGACACAGCTGCACGGTGCCAACCAGGTTTGCACACACACACACAGAGAGGTCCCTGAATTGTCCTGCATTATCAAACATGGCTGACTGTAAACCGAGTACACATTGTCCCACATTTTTCAAACACCGCTATGCCTACTGCTAAGCAACTGCCTACTAGACTGCTTGAATTTTATACTGAAAATGACCCTCACTCTGGTTGGCAGTGGACTCAATCCTACACTTTACAGGGTTCTCACGGATCATGGAATTTCTGGAATATCATAGAAATTGTATAAAGTCTATTCCAGACATATAGAAAGTCAGGGAATGTTATCATTTTTAGGGCAAAGTCAGAATTTAAGTCTGATACTGCTCCATTGGGACGTTATTATGGGGCATGTTTCAACCAATACAGTGGGGGAAATGCCTCTGCACTCAATTGGATAGACCTAAACAATGGGAGCTACAAAATAGCTTGCCGTGAGGTGTAGGAAGAACTCCTGAACCATACATCTCCACAAATGCCTTAACATTGTTTACTGGTCGTTTTTTTTATTGCACTGTCAATATCTTGTACAACACCTGGTAGTGAAATCTAAGACCACAAAATACGTAGCAGGGTAGGCTATTCAGAAAAACGGATATTTGCCCTCCTTCGTTTTTGAACATTATTCCGCTCACACCGATGCTAGAAACAGCTGGGGAAGGCTATTGCAAACCCCTCGAGCAAACAGGTGGCCAATCAGAGATTTCAGACAAATGAGGAACAACACGTCGATGCAAAAACACTGTTTTCCCTTGATTACATGCAAAAGTGAAACCGGAGTTTTCCCACATATCCACTTTGGCTGGAGTTTTCAGAAATAATTATTTTCAGTGATAAAACCTTGTGTAAATGAAAGGCTAAACCGCGTGGAGAGAAAAAAAACAAAAACAAAAAAACAATATATATGCATGTATGCATGCATTTTCCCTATGTGTAAACAGGGTCTTAGAATCCATCTGTCTAGCTACAGCATTTTGTTGCAAACAAAATCAACCAAAGCCTGCTCGTACAAAGCCCAGTTTGATTGGTCTGAACAGCTCTGGCTCGGGCATAGTTGCTCCACAACAGAACAATTTCAGATCGAATTTCCGGACCTCAAATGTTGTGGGCGGGGCTAAGTTCGGCTGGTTTCCAGGCTAGCAAAGTCATGGATTATCAGGGAATTTTGTAGTAGCAGTTTAAAATGTACTTTAATATTAATACAAACAACACCAAAATTATTATTTAGAATTAAAGCCTAATAGCATAGGCCACATCCTGCCTGGGAGCTAAACTATTACACGTATCTGATGTCAATACATTGTAGGTGTATAGTCTAATTCAGTTCGGTATAATTGAGTGCCTGTCACTAAGACATTTGTGAGGGAGGAAGGCTTGCAGTTTTAACACGGTTAAAAGGCTACTGATATGTGTGGATGCAATTCATAATGTTTTATATGTAGTTAGATTAAAGGTTCGTACTTCTCCTTGGGACAAGCCCTTTTGAGTCTTGGAAAACATTTTTCCATTTACATTGGGATTTTGCAAACATTCAGTGTCGGAGTCAATAAAATTAATAGATAACTGCAAGGAGCTGTAACTGATAAGGCTAAACTCGACATCCAAACAGTATTATAATGTTACCTTAGATATACGGCTTGATTGCATAACTTAACTTACAACAATTTACTATGTTGTGATAAGACCTTAGCACAGCAGTTTTGAGCAAATTTGTGCAGCATGGTCACAATGCTAAGCGGATTTAATAGCAATTTAGCCAGTCGTCTTCTATGCAATGCATCTATGTGCCAACAACAATCCTGTTATATGTACATGCAGTTGAGGAGCGGTGGGTCCATTACTAGAGAGAGCAGGGCGGGGCAAGGAAAGGCTGTGTGTGTGAAAAGCGCAGCTCAATGAAAGGATTTTATCTAATTTATAGTAGGTCTACAACAAAGAACATTAATGTGTGGCAGCCAGTGTTGATTTTATAGCGGCCCGCCAAAGATTAGTCAGTGTATGGGAAACACTGCCGTGTATGTCAAAGTGATTCGTTTAACTCACTCACTCACTTACTCACTCATTTATCCTGGAGCCTCAAATTAGTGTTTAGGTGTTGCGATGGTGTAGTGGCTAAGGAGCTGGGCTAGCATGCGGTAGCTAGAAAAGTTGTGGGTTCAATTCCTACCTGCCACCGCTGTGCCCTTGAGCAAGGTACTTAACCCCAAGTGTCTCAGGGGAGACTAGCCCTTGTAATAATGGACATATGCAAGTAGCTTTGGATAAAAGTGTCAGCTAAATGAATAAATGAAATCTAAAGGAAGAAATAATTTGTGTGTGTACGTGCTTGTGCGCTATGGTCTCACCTATGTCCTTCTCTCTCCCATTGCAGAGGCACATGCCCCAGTGTTTCCGTGACCCAACTTTGGCCCCTCTGAGGAAGCTCTCTATTGACCTGATCAAAACCTACAAACACATCAATGAAGTAAGACTCCACTCTGCCGCCTCTGCTCTCCTGCCGAGGGCTGATTAAACTCCTCTCGTTTGTTGGCGTCCTCACCTACTCCTGTGGTTCTGGTCCTAGTGGGCTAATGTGCTCTCTGTGTCTGTCTCAGGTCTATTATGCAAAAAAGAAGCGCCGGCACCAACAGGGTCAGGGGGAGGACTCCAGCCACAAGAAGGAGAGGAAGGTCTTTAACGATGGCTACGACGACGACAACTATGACTACATCGTCAAGAATGGGGAGAAATGGATGGACCGCTATGAAATCGACTCCTTGATTGGGAAAGGGTCCTTTGGTCAGGTACGACTCTGTTCTGCTCTGTGTGGGAGAGGACCTTAGGGGTATCTGCTTGTTGGGATGAGTGTAGATCTAGTCCACTCCATACAGATAATATAGCACAGTGTAGCATTTCCTAGCATACTATAGCATGTATATAGGGTTCACTGTTTACTGTGCATGGGTATTGGACCGTGAGTTGAAATAAGCATCTTGTGACGTGAGTCCGCTCTGGCTGCCTGTGCTGCGGGGAGACAACTGGGCTGGTTCTCTCCTGATGTGTCGTGACTTAAAACTCTGTGCCAGTGTTGACTCCTGCGGGGGAGCGGTGTGTGTGGACTGGAGGCTGGCGCATAACTCGCTGTGATGTGACTCGTCTCCCCGCAGGTCGTAAAAGCTTATGACCGCCACGAACAGGAATGGGTAGCGATTAAGATCATCAAGAACAAAAAGGCCTTTCTAAATCAAGCCCAGATCGAGGTGCGGCTTCTGGAGCTGATGAACAAGCACGACACAGAGATGAAGTACTACATAGGTAACGCACCTGCCCTTTATATGCATGCATTTAAACAACTCTGTTCATCCTAAATAAGATGTTTCCTAATAATATGGCCGACAAGCATAGATTCTGTTCCTTTACGCTGTCGGCAGTGATTTTCCTTTGGGAGGGGCAAATACTGCTTCTTTATTTACAGCGTGTATCTTTGGTTAAAGGAGGCCCTAACCCCCCTATTCCCACCTCTTCTGCAGTCCACCTTAAGCGTCATTTCATGTTCCGGAATCACCTTTGCCTGGTGTTTGAGATGCTGTCGTACAACCTGTACGACCTGCTGCGCAACACCAACTTCCGTGGCGTGTCGCTGAACCTGACGCGGAAGTTCGCTCAGCAGCTGTGCACGGCGCTGCTCTTCCTGGCCACGCCTGAGCTCAGCATCATCCACTGTGACCTCAAGCCCGAGAACATCCTGCTGTGCAACCCCAAGCGCAGCGCCATCAAGATCGTCGACTTCGGCAGTTCCTGTCAGCTCGGGCAAAGGGTAATGCTCCCTCCTTAGCACCACTGCAGTAGTTAAACACACACCACACACCAACACAGGACGAGTTGCGAAGTCCATGCAATCACAAGTATCACACACACACACATCCACTAGGGGTGGGCGATATATATTTTCTGCGATAATATCGTGATTGCTGTTTTAACAATGTGCAAATTGACATTATCGAGTATTTAAATTACTTGGGGGGAAAACACTCGAAATCACGCATTGAACCCCCATACATTCACTAAGCCAGGAGGTAAATGCGAGAGAAGCCCCTGGCTGCAGCAGAGCAAGTCGCGTGATTGCTAGTGGTCCACGTTGTCACACGCAGCTTAATGTTTATTTTGTGCAGCTACTTCGTTCAAGTGGCATTGATGAGTTAAAGTCACGGTATTATATGTAAACATTAGGCTAGCCTTTGAGTATTTTTATAGTCAGTTGTAAACAAAGAAATCTTCTTATGTTACCTTTTTGTAAATGGACTACCCTGGGTTTTCCCATGTTGCCTTACGCGCGATTTTATTCACGCTGCTAGGCAGCCTGGATTCTATGGACTTCGTTTTCACCTCAACGAAGGAACCAATCACAGAACGGAGGGAGTTCAGCATGACGATGACGACACACCAAAGCCGTTATGAGCTATGTACAGACGCATTTGATAGACATTCGTAGCGTCCAATCAACGGCTCTGGGCATTCGTAAACCACGTTGCAAATACGAGAAAATGAATGTCTAGTTCCCAGACCCCATCTCAATGAGATGAGGTCTGACGTTAGCCAGGCTATAAATGGACCGAAGTTCGCTCTAAATATAAACTTTTATCGATTATGCTAACCGTTAGCATCTCTATGGGATTTCTCATATACATTAGCCATAAGCTAATGTATTAGTTTCATTGTTGTAAGGTCTGCTTAGTTTTACAGTGAAACCAGAGAATGTCTAATAAGTACATAGACGGGCTCTGGTGAAACCTAAGTAAAGGTTTGAAAGGAGCTTCAGACTTTCTCTTGGGAAACTGTCAGGCCTATCTATCCTCTGTAATGTAGCTGGCTAGACCACGTCATTGCCACACATACAAGTGGGGGCAGAATTGGAAATGTCATAGAGTGACAATGCATTGGTTTGGTTAAAAATTCATAGGTTAGGTTATTGGTAATTATTGTAATAATGCTATTCATAAATAATGAGCTGTAAAGTAACTCTGACTTTTAAAAACAGTTTTTTAAAGGATATTGACCAATTATCGTTATCGTCAAAATCACAAAAAATATTGAGATATTTTTTGTCCATATCGCCCACCCCTAACATCCACACATACAGCCATATCATGTATCATATCTACATAGAAAAAAAACTTTTGAAAAAATAAGAAAAAAACTAAAATACAGTGGTCTTATAACCAACCTTGTGTGATTACTGGTCTCTCAGAGTGCAAGTCCTCCTTGCCAATGTCATATCTACATAGCCCACATTTCACATCACATCACACACAGAGGCTGGGCTATGGGGTCCATGCAGTTACTAAACAAGGACCAGCACAGGAACTCTGGACTAGACTTACTACCGCCGTTGGCGTTGAAGTCAAATGCCATTTGGGTTAAGGCACCACTGACTTTGACTGGTTACAGTAACCGTTGACCAACTGAAAAGCCTGGCTCTTATTTCAACTTCCTGTGTGTGTGTGTGTGTGTGTGTGCGTGTGCGTGTGCGTGTGCGCGTGCGTGTGCGCGTGCGTGCGCTCGCTCTTTGTAGATCTACCAGTACATCCAGAGCCGCTTCTACCGCTCCCCTGAGGTGCTGCTGGGCATGCCGTACGACCTGGCCATCGACATGTGGTCCCTGGGCTGCATCCTGGTGGAGATGCACACCGGCGAGCCTCTCTTCAGCGGAGCCAATGAGGTAAGAGAGACTGACTACAATAGCCAGTGAGGTAAGAAATTCTGGCTAGTGTAGCCAATGAGGCAAGAGCCTCTATTCAGCGGAGCCAATGAGGTAAGGCATGCTGGCTAGTATATGGTAAGAGCTGATGGTTAGAGTAGCCAAGGACCTCTGAGATAAGGACCACTCTTTAGCATAATTAGTGAGGCAAGAGACTATTTTTAACTTGGCTAAAGGGGGGAGATGCACTTTCTAGCATAGCCATTGGGTAAGACTACCTCTGTAACATAGCTACTGGGATTACAGCATATCTTTTGTTGGTGAGGTAAGCCAGTGAGGTATTGTAAGATCCCTCTGTGATGAAATTTTGTTGGTATCTAACTCTGTTGTGTTCTATCTGGGAACTGACAGGTGGACCAAATGAATAAAATAGTGGAAGTTCTTGGTATTCCACCCAATCACATTATGGACCTAGCACCAAAAGCCCGGAAGTTCTTTGAGAAGTTATCGGATGGGACATGGAGCGTAAAGAAGACCAAAGATGGCAAACGGGTGAGTAATACACCTCAATTCTTGCTTTGTTGTGCATGTTGGACTGTGTAGCTGTGTTGGTACGTTTACAATGTAAGGCTGTATGGTGTATCTGTCAGTGTGTAAGGGCCCGAATGTAGTCCTGTGTCTGTGTCCCGCGTGATTAGAATTGTCATCAACGAGGCATGTGGGAGGTGTTGTGCCTTCCAAAATATGTGACCGCACATGTATATTGTAATTTTGTCATCAGTGTAATGCCACTTAATGCAACTCTACCCTCCACATCTCCCCAGTATAAGCCCCCAGCGTCGCGGAAGCTGCACACCATCCTGGGGGTGGAGGCGGGGGGCCCAGGAGGGCGTAGGGCGGGGGAGTCGGGCCACGCCGTAGCGGACTACTTGAAGTTCAAGGACCTCATCCTCAGAATGCTGGACTACGACCCCAAGACCCGCATCCAGCCCTACTACGCCCTGCAGCACAGCTTCTTCAAGAAGACCGCGGACGAGGGCACCAACACGAGCAGCAGCGTGTCCACCAGCCCCGCGCTCGAGCAGTCCCAGTCCTCAGGCACCACCTCCAGCACCTCCTCCAGTTCAGGTGGGCACGCCGGCATGGGTGGCACAAGTGGAGGGAAAGGGGGACCTTCACTTAAAGTGTGGTGCAGTTAAGGCCCATTCACACCAAGAACGATAACTATAAATAAATATCGTTCTCGTTAATATGAATGACTTAAGTTCACACATAAACTATAACGATAACGACATGAAGAACGATATCGTTGGGGATCACTTTCAGAGCGATTTTCACAACGATAAAATGCTAATAGCCAATCAGAACCCATCGAATTTTAGCCGTCACATTCATTAACACAAGGAGAGACTTTGTTTATCGTTGTTCAGTGTGAACGCTTTTATCGTTATGGATATAGTTATCGTTATCGTTCTTGGTGTGAATGGGCCTTTAGAGAGAGAAGGGGAACGCCACACAGATCAGTCCAGTCGAGTAAAGGCCAGGGTAAAGAATTGTTGTTTGGTCAGTGGAGGATGTCATTTACCGGATTCCAGGAAGATTAGTGTAAAAGGAAAATGTTCAAATATTATTTTCTGATTAATATTTTACTGTTTATATAGTATGTGCTTATTATGGTGATGTCAAGGCTACCAACTATTGTAAGAGCTCCAAAGAGTGGCTTGTACATCTATATCCTCTACAGAGACCATCGCTAGGAGGGGTGGGATGTATAGTATGGCTGGGTGTTAACGTGTATTGCAGGAGTGTGGGATGGTGTTCATTTGTATCGTGTGTGTGTGTCTCTGCTGCAGGAGGATCGTCTGGAACGAGCACGAGTGGCAGAGCGCGCTCTGACCCCACCCACCACCACAGACACAGCGGGGGGCACTTTGGCACCACCATGCCAGCCATAGACTGTGACAACCTGTGCCCACAGGTGAGCTCCTGCGCCCGGAAGCTAACGTTGAAGGGGCGCCAACCTCAGTCAGCTGGTGGCTTTCTGCCTTAGGAAGTTGGGGGGAGGTTCTCTGTAGGAAGTTGAGGTTCTCCTCTGTAGGAAGTTGAGGTTCTCCTCTGTAGGAAGTTGGGGTTCTCCTCTGTTGAAAGTTAAGGGTTCTCCTCTGTAAGAAGTTAGGGTTGTCCTCTGTTGAAAGTTAAGGTTCTCCTCTGTAGGAAGTTGGGGTTGTCCTCTGTTGAAAGTTAAGGTTCTCCTCTGTAGGAAGTTGGGGTTCTCCTCTGTTGGCTGTTGGGGGTTCTCCTTTGTAGGGAGCTGGGGCTTCCACTGTTGGAAGCAGTTGCAGACAAGCAGGTTGTCTTACTTGGGCAGCTGGGGTTTTCCTTATTAGGAAGGGTTGGTTCCTCTGTTGGAAGCTGAGTGGGTGCCTCTGTAGGAGGATGAGGAGACTGTTGGAGCTCCTCTGTAGCTGGAGAAGCAGGGGTGCTCAACTCCAGACAGAAACCCCCTGTGATCTATCTCTTCAGCTTCTAATGGTTTTACTTTAAATATTCCTGCACATGTTAAGCTAATTTATCTGTTGGGTTTCATCTCAAGCTTGTGTATGTTGACTATGTTAGTGTTCACTGTGGACGTCCAGGGACTCCATTGGCATATGTTGGACTTGTGTAAGATTCATAACTTTGACATAAATCTTTGGGAGTCCTCCAGATGCTTGTATGTAGATCCCAGTTTGCGTTCTCATGTTTGGCAATAGATATTTCATCCAAAAGTGTGTTTCTGATGAGAGAGGACAGTTTGGACTGGTTCTGGTTAATAAACCAGTCAGCTGCTCAGAGCAGTAAAATATTATTGTATTTACCACTCTAGCAGAGTGATGTCTGTCCACATCTGACTTTTGTGCTCTGTGTGTGTGTGTGTGCGTGCATTTTACCAGGCGAGACCGCCGTACCACGCCCCTGTAGTGTGGCCAGGCAGCGTTGGACCAGAACCAGTCACTGTAGAAACCCACCCAGTCCAGGAGACCACCTTTCACGTGCCTCCCCAGCACCCGAAGGCGCTGCATCCGCACCACCATCCGCACCACCACCACCACCACCACCACCACGGACAGGTGCTGGCCACGAGGCCTCGCCCGCGCCTCTACAACTCCCCTACCAACAGCGCCTCCACGCAGGATTCCATGGAGGTGGTGCACGGCCACCTGTCCATGACCTCGCTGTCTTCCTCCGCCTCCTCGTCCTCCACTTCCTCCTCTTCCACTGGGAACCACGGCAACCACGCCTACCAGCTGCGCCAGGTGCCCGCCGGCGCCTTGGACTTTGGCCAGAATGGAAGCATGGGCATGGGGCTGGGCGCCTTCTCCAACCCCCGCCAAGAGACTGGCATGGCGGGGCACCCCACGTACCCGCTGGGGGCGAGCGCGGCCGCCGGCCCTGCCCACTACATGAGCGAGGGCCTGGCCATGCGGCAGGGCCTGGATCGGGAGGAGTCGCCCATGACTGGAGTTTGTGTTCAGCAGAGCTCCATGGCCAGTTCGTGACTAAACTCAAACTAATGGGGTTTGTTTTTTCTCTGTGTGATTTTTAAAAGGTGGTGTTTTTTTTTTTCCTCCTCTTCTTTTTATTTTTTTTTTCCTTTTTTTAAAAAAAAAAGGTGCATAGAGATCAAAAGCTGCTCATATCAGGAGGGAGATATCACTGAACCGCTACAACAGAAGAGTCTATTTAAGAGAAAAAAGAAAATACAAAAAAAGTATATATGTAATTCCATGATTTTCCTTTTTAAATAGGCACATTAGTAATACTGCAAAATAACCATAGTGAAATTGAAACCATCTACCCGTTCATATGCTGCACATAGTACTTATTTGCCATCTGTTCTGTGGAAAATAGGGTCTGTATTAACGCTGAGCATTTGAGAGTGGAGAGCTGTTTTTTACAGGTAGCTATATGTAAAGAAATGCAAAAACATTCAAGTTTTTTCTTTCTGAACAGTGAAAACATTTGACCTTTTTTCCGTTCCACTGGTTGTTTAATTTATTTACCCTTTAAGTGAAACTTCACAAACGAACTATGTGTCACCTGTAGCGTGTGCAGGAGCAGTCCTTGCAGTGATATTTCGTGTTGTTGGTCTTGTGTAACTCTTTTGACAAGGGGGGGGCGGGGGGGGGGCGGGGGCACAGAAGCAGGTGGATGTTCCCTGGCGGCGCGGTGCGGGCCCGGGGAGCGAGCGGGGAGGGGAGGGGACTGAGTGTGTGGGCACTGAGCTCATGGGGGAGGGAGCTTAGGGAAGGGGGGGGTTGCGCGGGCCAGATGGCCTCCCCCAGGCCGGCTTCGCTAAGACCCTCTGCTGGACTCTGGGGGTTGGGGTGGGGGGGGTGCTGGACATGCACTGAGGAGCAGCAGGAGAGATTGCGGGAGATGAACCTGGGGCTGTTGACGACAGAAACCCTTTGGCCTTATGATCTATGGACTTTGAATGAAACGGAGCTGGACATTTATCATTTGAATAAAGATGGCTTTCCTCTATTTTTAACATTTAAACAGCCCTTAATTGATGAGGGAAAAGTTGAATAGAAAAAGGTAATGGAGAGGTAATCAAGAGGCCTTTCTTTCACCCAGATTTCTCACTCAAGGGGACTCTTAATCGCAGGGTCTTGTTCAAGTGTCCCAAACATGACTTCCTAAAAAAAAAAAAAAAAAATCTTGTTCACAGAAGTGGGATTTTTGCAATGAAGTTTTTATTTCTCTCCTTGTTTTTGTTGGGAGTCCCTTGCTTTTGATTTCTTGGGTCTAGTTTTGATTTCCTCGGTAGTGCTTCTCTCTGAGGCAAAGGGCCGGTGACTGCTGCCCGGCACGCAGTCAGCCTGTTCATCTGTCGCCTAGGAAACGAGAGAGAGCCCACCGTCACGGGACTGCCTTTCCTCCTCACAAATTATGCTGTGAATTTTACAAGGATTTCTTTTTCCCTTTTTCATTTATTTTCTACCAAAGCAGTTGTTTTATAGCACATAGGGTGTCTGTAACCAATAATGTAGCAGTTCACCACTTCAACGCAAAATTGATTTAGATTATTTATGTCAAGTACAAAAGGCTTTATCTGTTGCTTTTTTCAAACCTGAACTGTTGCCTAACAGAATTGGCTGTTGTGTAACCCAACATTTTTTTCTTATCCAAGCATTTTTGTTCTTTTTATTTCCTTTAAAAGTTAACAAACTATGACAGCATCGAAACACTGAATTACTCTGCAGGCTCCAGAGTAATCGAATGAATGCAAATATTTCTGAGGAGAGAACCGCATCGTTTTTTTTTTTTCTTTTTGATTTCCTCGTCTGTGAGCAGGCTATGCTGCCTTTCATCTTTTAATTTTTATTAACGTGCTAGTTGCTACCATACCACCTAACACAACGCGTGGCTACTCAGACCTAACTATCTGGACAGTGTACTGTAGCTACAGTCGAGTTTAACGCAAAGTCTTTCTATTAACTGTAATTTTTCTCCAAGTCATTTGGTTTAATCTGGCCATACTGCCCTTATTGATGGTGGACTACTTAAAGGGAAAGAATAGTTGGCACACCCATGGCCACACAGGGATGATTGGGCACACTTCTCGTGTGTGTGTGTGTGTGTGTGTGTGTGTGCGCGCGCGCGAGTATGTATGTATGTATGTATGTTTGTGTGCGTGTGTGTGTTCCAGCTGTATGTTCGGAGTCACCGCGGCGGCGTCATGCAGGACATCTGCGTCTTCATTTGATATCAGGGATTGTGAAGTGCTTTCTTTTCCAGTCTCACTACTCAAAGCAGACAGCTGCACCCACCCACCCACCCAGGCCCTGCCTCCACGGGGACCACTGGAGGGCGCTGTTCCCACCCACTGCACGCCTTCACTCAGCCATCCTCTCGCCTAGCTATCTCTCCTTCAAAGGCTCGATTATGTTTAAGAAACCAACAATTCCCATTCAAAGGCTAAGGGTAACAAGACTATGGGTTATCTGAATGTTAGGTTGATTGCAATTGTTTTATATATCTATATATCTTTAACCATTTGAAAGGAAAATTCTAGTAGTTTTGCTGGTGTTCACATAAAACATTCCAAAATAAAAAAATTAAAAAATACAGAGAGACTTTTAAGTGTGCACCTGTTTCAGCTGTTCCTGAATCTGATTTAGTGCAGTTTTCATGAAATGCAGCCCCTTTTTAATAGTGGAAATAGAATTTATGTATATATTTATATTTTTTTAATAAAGGAAGTATAGAACTCACTACATTTGCTCCTGCTGGTATGTTAATTACATTTGAGGATTTGGTTACCATTCAGTAGAGGAAATTCTGTGATTTTAGTCAATGGCTTAACTTTGCATCTGGGCAGAGGTACTTGACTTCACCAGGACAACACTAAAAGGTAGGGTTTGTACTGACGAGGAAAGGCCAGATCTACCTTACCATTATGCTCACAGGGTATATAGTTAATGCATGTATATCCACAAACCTTACTTTTTGGTTGTACGAGAAATTTATTGTTGAAGAGGTCTGTTTTCCATAAAGGCTGTTATTTGAATGCACATAAATAAGGTAAATTGTTGGTCATCAAATCATCTCTACAAATACTGAAGTTCTCTGAATTCCATCTTTTTTCCCTTTCTTTTCGTCTTTTTGATTCACTTGACTTTGTTTTTTTCCTGGCTTTTTTGACATGCAACATGCACTATATAATTGAACAGCATGAGGAAAAGGAAACGTACATGTGTCCACAGATTGTAAGATCTAGTCAAGACTTTGCTGTGTATATGATAATGCCCTTTGTATTATATTCAAACAGTCTTATGTATGATATATAAAAAGAACTTAATTCACTCGCTCTGAGCCTTTTTCTTCCTGTTTTGAATGTGTTGCGTTAACATTACGTCTGGGTGTGTTTGTTTATTTATACAGTTACACTGACCATGGTGTACCTACTTAAACAGATTAGTCGGTGCGGTATGAATAGATGTCTTAGGTTTCATGGCTTCTACTGGACAAACATGTTCACTTCCAAACAGCAAATTATAGTCTCAAACTACATCTTCGTAGTAGCGGTGGACGCGTTAATTTGGACAAAGGGAAAATAATAAAAAATGTAAGTATATATGGAGTAAGTCACTTGACATGATTCAACATTTAAAGCAGAATGTGGACTCATAGGAAGTTAATCGTGGCTCGTTGGTCTAGGGGTATGATTCTCGCTTCGGGTGCGAGAGGTCCCGGGTTCAAATCCCGGACGAGCCCATTCTTTTTCTAAAGCCTTTGTTCCATTTTTATGTACATAATCGGATATGTTCTTCAGTCGTTAACGTTATTAAAGTAGTACCTGACCATTTTTGTACAACCTTGATGACATTACCTACATTTGAGCAATTACTTTTCATTATTTATGCACTGGTCTTGCTGTATCGATCTCAAAAGACCCCTACCATTCCATTGTTGGATATTGTTGCAAAGGGCGCTTTTCTTTCACTTTATCCTACAAAAACAGGGCTCGTCCGGGATTTGAACCCGGGACCTCTCGCACCCTAAGCGAGAATCATACCCCTAGACCAACGAGCCCGACTCGAAACCGTTTGACAAAACATTCCAAATTAAATATCTCTTTTAAAAGACTTCAACTATCATATAACGTGCCCTAGTCTTTTATATTCCAATCTATTCGATATTGATTCATAACTAATGTTACATTGTGGCAAGCTAACATTACATTCTAGGCTAATGTTACTGTTCGTTATGTTATGTGACGTTTCGCTCTAGCTAGCAGCAATAACGATAACATGACGTTTCTGTACTAGCGTGGACCAGTTAATTTACCATTTTAAAATGATCATGAATTTAACGTTGTGCGTAAAATCTGAAGGTTGCACGTGATAATATTAACTGCTGTGATGAAAATAACGTGAAGTGACATCTGAAATACAAACACCTTCCTTGCTAACTTTGGCTAGCTAGTTCTAAAGCTGGCTACATCCATATAGGCTAAATCATAGATAACGTGCTTTGCGCCTTGACATTTTACCACTCACAAGTGAGTAATACCGGTTTTCCGGTAGTTAGTTAGTCGACTTTCGCTTTTTCAAAGTGCAGTATTTAGAAAAACTAACACTCAACACGTAGGAGGTTAAATATTCGCCATTCGTGCATCTTCCTCTGTTGATTCAACTGAATGTAGGACCGAGAATTTGAGAAATGCATTATGGGAAAAGAGACCAACGCTTGTCTGTTGTTGCTGGGTTAAACTCTCCTTTATTCATGCACTTTTTCGGTGGGATTAGTGATATGCTCACATAGGAATTGGCAAAATACTGTTTGAATTACAAACCTCATAGTTTGCCTGTTAGGTGCCCGACCCAAAACGGCAATTGTCACAAAAGTGGTTAATAAATCATAGCAACCTAGCTAGGTTCAACTAGCTGCTCGGCTAAATAAGCTATTCACAATGCCGAATTTTTGCGCGGCCCCGAACTGCACAAGAAAGAGCACCCAATCCAACTTGGCATTCTTCAGGTTTCCAAGAGATCCTGAGAGGTAGCTATTCCTGTGCTACATTTTCGTTGGTTTGACATAATTGTTGTGTAACTAGGCGTAATGGATACATGGTAGACACATTATAGTTTAGCCGAAACATGACATCAACTTAGCTAGGATATCCTTAAAGTGAAGTCATTGACGTTAGTTAATTTTACATTTTAGCTTGCCACAGTGCGCGGTGTCTTGACATCTTTGGAGCTGAAGTACTGAAGCTACTGTTTGCAAAATGTCAACTTCAGCTAAATTTGTTTACAGTATGACAGGCGCACACCTTACACTGTATCATATTAGCTAGCCATTCACAGTTTGGATATCCCTGGTCAAAATATGTTGTTCTGCATAATTAAATGAGTAGAAAATGAACTGATCTCCAAACGGCAGAAAGTTAAAGCGAGATTATTTGTTCACAGGAATTTTTACTAGGGGTGCCCAATATTCACATTCCTTGACAGGTCCTCTGGAACTTGTCATTTGATGACACTTCATGGCGGCATGTAATGTCAGTGCATTGCTGTGCAATGCATGATGTGCAGATATGTTGCTGTTCAGTGTCCGCCCTTAATCATTATTAGATCTATACAAACACTGATGAGAACGTCCTTCCCAAATCAGTACCATCTTAACATTTGCCATGTGAGTCAATATGTTGGGTTGGACTTGGGTCAGGGTTGATCACCCTCCACTTTCTCACAAGTAATGATTTTTAACGCTTATGTGTACAGTGTATCTGAAAACTCCCTGTCTTGTCCACTGCTTTCTGGTGCAGATGCCGACTGTGGGTGGAGAATTGTCGCCGTGCTGACCTGGAGACCAAAACATCCGACCAGTTGAACAAACATTATCGGCTGTGTGCAAAGCACTTTGAACCAGCGATGATATGCAAAACAGTAAGAGTTTAAATGCCTTATTGACTACTTTACACTCCACAGCGTTATTACCACTAAGAGATGTACTGACGACACTGAGTGCCTTAACCTCCAGTCTGGCTGTCTGTTTTAGAGCCCTTACAGGACGGTGTTGAGAGAGACTGCCATTCCAACCATATTCGACTTAACCAGCCACCTGAACAATCCACACAGCAGACATCGCAAACGCATCAAAGAGCTGGTACTTGAATTTCCAAACGCCACCCCACCACTGACTTATCCTTTCACATGTGAGCTCTGTAGAAATAACTATGACCTCTGTGCTTTGGTTCCAGACAGAAGAGGATATTCGAAAAATCAAAGAGAGAAGACGTGAGTGCGATGTCTGTCTGTATTACTGGTTGTACTATTTTACTACAGATGCATTTAAAATCCTCACTTTCTTCCCAGGAATCTAATACTAGGTCATGGCTGATCTACTTGGATATACTGAGTATCAAAATATGCATTCATAATGTCTTGTCCTTGGGTCATTACTCTGTCTTGTTCATATGAAATAATTTTGATGGTTTATAATTATAATACATGTCAATGTGTGCGCTGAAATCCGTGTGTTCTTCTCTCCCAGTGGAGTCCTCCATTGAACAACTGCACTCTAAGAAGGATAAAGCGGGTGTGGTGGAGGAGGTGGATGCCGGGGTGGAGGCCCCCCAGTTGACGCCAGAGCAGAGGGAGCAGCAGGAGTACATCAAGTCCCTGCTGGAGACAGTTCTGCTGATGGGGAGGCAGAATATCCCCCTGCGGACCTCCATCCGCCGCCAGGAGGAGGAAGGGGAGGAGGAGCGAAAGGAGGAGGAAGGGGAGGAGGAGGATGCGGCATTCGTCCCGAGTAACTTCCAGGCGCTGCTGGAGGCGCGGCTGAGTGCGGGTGACGAGGTGCTGCGGGGGCGTTTGGAGGGCGTGGCCGTGAACGAGGATTACTGTTCCACAGAGGAGCAGCAGCGGCTGCTGGAGTTCTGCGCACGCAGCGTGCAACAGAACCTCCTGCAGGAGGTGCGGGACGCCTCCTTCTTCTCCCTGGTGACGGACGACCTGGTGGAGTTCCCCGGCGGCGCGCGGCTGCCCGTCTTCTTGCGCTTCGTGGACCAGGCCAGCGCGCTGCGGGAGGAGCTGGTGGAACTGGTGCTGCTGGAGGCCGACGCAGAGCCGACCGCCATGGCCGAGCGCCTGGAGGCGCTGGTGACGGAACACTGGGGGCTCAGCATGGAACACTGCCGTGGTCAGGCACACGCCAGCTCCGGCACCTTCGCCGGACACATCAAAACCGTGGCCAGCAGACTCTCCGATAAGTACCCCATGGCCGTGCACACGCCACAGTCCTCCTGTGCCCTCAACGTTCACCTGGCCAACTGCGTTCCACTCGCTGCTGTCCAGACGGTCATGGCCACGCTTGGGAAGGTGCACGCCTTCCTGCGCTCCACGCCGACGCTGCAGGACGAGATGGACCGGGTCATTGGCATCCTGTTCCAGGGGAGCCCAGAGAAGGCAGAGAGCCTGCGGCAGGCGTGCCGGTGCTGCTGGAGCGATATGCACAACCTGTTTGAGGTGGCCGTGGAGCTGATGGAGCCACTGATGCTCTGCATGGACAGCCTCTATGACAACGAAGAGAGGATGTGCAGCGACAGGGTCACCAGCGACGCCTTCTTCATCTCCGAGGTGCTCTCCGACTTTGAGTTTGTGGTGGCGCTGGTGATCCTGAAGAACACCCTCTCGTTCACGAGAGCTTTCGGTAAAAACCTGCAAGGCGAGACACTGGACGTGTTCTTTGCTGCCAACAGCCTGACAGCGGTGTTGCACTCTCTCAACGAGGTGATGGACAACATTGAGGTGTACCATGAGTTCTGGTTTGAGGAGGCTGTGAATCTGGCCGCTACGATGGGCATCACGGTGTGTGTTCCCCGTGTCGTCCTGCTGAGGAAGCCGTCTGCTGACGTTGGTGAGATGCAGCCGGAGGCGTACTTCAAGGAGTACCTCACCCTTCCCATCATGCAGTTCATCACACAGGAAGTGAAGGATATCTTCTCAGAGAACCACCTCAAAGCGCTGAAGTGTCTGTCACTGGTGCCGGCCGTCATGGGCCAGATGAAGTTCAACACGTCAGAGGAGAGCCACGCGCACGGTTACCGTGGCGATTTGCCCAACCCGGACACGTTGCCCGCCGAGCTGCACTGCTGGAGAATCAAGTGGAAGCACCGCGGCAAAGAGGTCCGCCTCCCCGCCACCATCCACGAGACGCTGCAGCTGTCCGACGTCAAGTTCTTCCCCAACGTCAACGCCTTCCTCAAGGTTCTGTCCACTCTGCCTGTGCTGAGGCTGGAGCATGGCTCGCGCCAGACAGCCCAGCAGCGGCTGCAGGCACACCTGGAGCACACACCTGTGGACTGCAGGTGCCCAAGCATGGCCCTGCTTCACATAAACTACCACCTCGTCACCGATCTGGACCAGATGGTGGAACAGTACACAAAGCAGCTCTCGGAGGATGACCACAGTGAAAGTGACACACTCGCTGAATAACACAGCTTTTAACAACACACTGTGATCAGGACACGACAGAACCAAAGTATTTAAAGAGAATGTACAATGACAGATGCTTTTGTTTTGATTAAAAAAAACTTTGCTTATATAAAAACTTGTTTGTGTCAGTTGAAGTAATTGTAATTTAAGTTTTTTGGTAACAATGAATGACCCCTGTGACAATAAACTACTTGGAAATGTGCCACAATTGTAAACATGAGAGGTGCAGATTGTTTATTTGTTCAATGCATCTGTGGTAACAGGGGTATTCCAAGTATGTGATTGACCCTTATGTGATTATGTTATGTGACCCTTAGTCCCTAAACCTTCTGTAGTCTACTGTAATCTGCTGAGGTTTATTGACTGCTTTTAAAACAAAGGTTGGCATATGGATTGGCTGCCTTTAGCTTTCAATGAGGAAGCGACTGCTATTTTGATTGGCTGGCTTGAAAATGGGATGTTTTCACAGGTCAAGAAGCAAAGGTTGCATTTTGCTTTCAGAGAAAAAACAGACAGGCTGTCTTCTGTGTATTCTGATGTTTCACTATAAATTATATTCTAATTGCCATAAAATTACTGGTTTTCCTCTTGAAAGATTTGACATGGGATTAATTTCCATATGATTTAAATTAATTTAATCAGCACAATGAGATATTAAACAAAAGCAGAGCAGTCTGAGAGATACTTTATTTACAAAAGAAACATTTAAGCACTTCAGAAAAATTTAACCATGACACCAATAAACAATGTTTCTATATTACAATGATATGAACAGATGGAATGTCATTGTCCTGTTGAACAGGCTACAGTTAGCAGAACAATGGTGCAGAAGGGATAAAGGTTTAGTAACTATTGTGCTGTCCTCCCTTGTCGTACAGATGAAGGCTACTTAGAGGTAAATGGTCCCACTGGACACCAGTCTGGGGTCAAAGGTCGGTCTGAGCGGTGACGCTGGTCGGCAGATTGTTAATGTATGTGCAACGTGTCTCTCTTTTTCAGGCCGAAGCGGGTCTTCTCCTTCTCAAACAGGTGTTGCACAGCGGCCATGTAGAGCGCATGGTACCGGTCCACCTCCTCGGCACTGGGCTCGCTGACCTGCGGGACACTGATGGGCTCTCCCACTGGGTAAAAGGACACATCAGTGACATTATCAGTGACACTACGTAGCTCACAGTAATCAGCCATTCAGCCACTCTTTAACCCATCTGCTATACTCATGCTCTATATAGTCATATACAGCTCACAGTGATTATCCATTCCTCCTAAAAGTACATTATTGTTTTTTTTACATTAAAATAACAGCTTCAAACTAATTTTGATGACACTCTGAGGAGAGTCCCTGACATTGCCAATGCATGCCCGGAACATCTGATAACATCGCGGGTAGAAGCATGACCTTTTTTAATCAGTCTAAGATTAATTGAGTACCCCTTTACCGCTAAATGGGTATCCAGTAAAAAGGGGAATTCCTACATCATGTGACCTTAACCCATTCCCATACTATACTCATAACCTTTAGTAACTCATACTATAATCATACTCTATACTACTATACTACTGTGAGTTCAATCCCAGGAGCCACCACCACTGTGTCCTCTGACCAAAGCATTAAACCCTCGGTTGCTTCAGGTCCTGTCCCTCTACTTAGTTCACTGGAAGTGGCTCTAGATAAGAGTGTCTGCTAAATGGCTCTACTGTGTACTCATACCTAGATAGATAGATAAGGAGGGAGTCTTGTCTCACCCACGGAGGTGATGGCTTTGGGGAAGGGCATGAGTCCCCAGGGGTCTGCGGAGAGCAGCCTGCAGCCTCGGATCAGACAGAGCGCGAAGCCCAGGGCCTTCTGCAGACGCTTCTGGACACGCCGGCACACGGAGCCGTCCGCAAACATCACCTGCTGGTACGTCTCATTCTCGCCGAAGGAGAAGACTGGCACCAAGGCCGCCCTGCGCAGAAAGGCAACAAAGTTACACTCGAGTCGACACACTCTCAAGGTCACTGTCAGGGACACCTGCTTCAGCCGGTGGCCCGTGGGGACTCGGATGAGAGAGCCTCAGCAGCGTACCCGTGCTTCAGGGCCTTCCGCACAAAACCCTTACGGTTCCTCAGGGTGATGTGGTTCTCCCCTGGACTGCTGTTGAGGGACTCCGCGGCACCTCCCACAGCGATGATGACCGCGTTTCCTGTGCCGTTCCGAGAGAGGAGGAAGTCAATGGTGTCGTGGGTGACGGGACAAACACCTGCGATAGAGTGGGAATGACAGAGCAGTCATGTCCTCCGTTAAAGAGTGACATAAGAAATGAGCAGTCACATAAAAAACAGGTATATCCCCAAAACAACTAGAGATTACCTATTTTAAAATGTCACTTTGCAACCAAAACAAGTTGTGTCATCTAGGTTAGATTATTTACTTCTAACAAATAAAGCAGCTCACTGTGGTGGGAACAACTTGTAACGTTAAATGCGAGGTAATCTCACCAGCAGACATTAAGTACTCGCGGGCTACAGGCAGGAGGAAATTTCCAGACAGAGTGGCCACGTACGGGGTTATCCCGGGATACTTTTCGGAAAACATGTTGGCCTCAGTGGCAAAGTTGCAGAATGCTCCAAAACAAAAAATTCCATGTGGGTGGTAGCCAAAAATGTAATTCTTGTTTGGAGGTAAATCATGTGTTTTGATGAGCTGAAAAAGCAATGTTGAATATTATATTAATATATTAAATATATATATTAAAATAACTCACTTGATAACAGATATTGTAATTGAAATAATGTACATTAATAATTAACATACGAAAAACAGTTAAATGTGTTAATGTCTGTGTAGTGCGTGGATGGATATGGAGCCAGTCAGTGTGTGTGTGTGTGTGTGAGAGAGAGAGAGAGAGAGAGAGAGAGTTTCCCAATGCTCACTCGAATGGGGAAGTAGTCCTTGAAGTACGTCCACACGGGCCAGTTTCTTACCCACTCAGATCTCCTACCAGCTGACATGGCAATTCATAAGTAGATAGATAGATCGATAGATAGATAGATAGATAGATAGAGTGAGAGAGAGAGAGAGAGAGTTTAATAGCCACAAGACCAAGGCCGGCTAGTGGAATTTGTTTTCAGTACAATGTGTTAAACTGGAGAACAATGCATGCACACCAGTAGATATTATACATGGACATAGAATGGCTGACATATTCCATAAAACCATAACAGTTCCATAGGTGAGTGGTATGTATGACGGAAGTTAATGAGGAGAGGCCTAGAGTGAGGAGTCCTGATAACTATGGGGAAAAGCTGTTTAGGAAGCGTTCAGTTCTAGGTTTTTAGTGCCAGTCTGAGACATAACAGCATTTTTAGGCAGCAAGAGGAACTCATGTGAAGCCTTGACTACTAAGTGGTCAGCCAGTCCAGGGGCCTCATTTATAAAGCGTTCTTACACACAGATTTGATCTTAGGCCGTGCGTACGCTCAAATCCATGCCAACGCTGACATTTATAAAAAAATTCTTTGATGTGGAAAAGTGCTTATCTCCACGTCAGGTTCAAACGCGATGCATTTTCGCGATGCATCAGGTCCAAGTGCGATGCATTTTCAAAATTCCAAGACCAACGCATGTCTTTCTTCTGATCAGTATCAGCAGAAGACTTTTGAAGTCGTTTTTCAAGACTGGACACAGTTTAATGTTTCATGGTTTGACATAAAACTGCTAATGAGAACTAGCCCACTTAAAGCTGCAGATTTTTTGATCATATTCACTGAAACCGACACTGCTCCGACAGAACAACATAAGTTAGCCAGTTTTAGAAAACAACCCGCACTTCTACCTCCAGCTAGTGCCTGTTATTTGTTAATTCAAAAATCCACCGCTCCCAGTTCTTCTGGTCCAATCAGAGAAGGGCTGTGTGAGATCTGACTGTCAATCACAGTCTGGTGCAGTCAGTGCACACTGACAAGCACAAACTCGATGAGAGGGTGCTCGGTGGTAGTGGGGGAGGGGCATGAGAGTTGTAAACATTCAATATTTTGGCTAAGTCCCCTCAATCTGTCAGACTTGCCAACTGCAGCTTTAAGAAAGTGAAAAAAACGTATAGCTTACTTATTTCAGAATATCTAAAAAAACACAAAGACCTACGATAGAGTGATTGAAACGTATTCTTACAGGTGATCTAGTATATTTAGTGTCCTCATCAATCTAATATTGACTATAAAATGTCCAATTGCCCTCGTTTAGGAGAGGAAAAGTAAATTTTTCCGCTCATAGTAGGCCTATTCCCAGCTCCGTAACAGAAAGGTAATATTTGAATGTAAGCTATACAATTCCCGGGACCAACGGTTAGAATCATATACAGCGGGGAAAATAAGTATTGAACACGTCAACATTTTTTTCAGTAAGTATACTTCCAGTGAGGCTATTCACATGAAATTTTCACCGGACATTAGTATTAACTTAGGTAATCCACACATATATAAAAATCCAAACATTAATGTCTAAAAGTAGTGTTATGAGTAAAAAAGTGGAATGGCACAGGAAATAAGTATTGAACACGCTAAGATAAAGCAGTACACAAACGCAAGGAATGGCAAGGAACAAACTGGAATCTATAAGTAGTTAGAGAAATTATCCCTCCTATCTGTGCAAATTGATATAAGCTGGGTTAGTACATACTGGTGGGCTATAAAAAGGTTTTTTGTTAACAAGGTGTCACACAAGAAACATTTCATGATGGGTAAAAGCAAAGAGCTCTCCCAAGATCTTTGCAACCTTATTGTTGCCAAACATATTAATGGAACTGGTTACAGATGCACTTCAAAACTTCAGAATCATCCAGCAAGCAGTATTGGAGCCATTATCTGCAAGTGGAAGGAACATCACTACATCATCAACTGGCCATGCACAGGATCTCCTTGCATGATTTCTGACCAGGAAGTCAGAAGGATAGTCAGAAGAGTAGCCCAAGAGCCAAGGACCACTCTGAGAAAGCTCCAGAAAGATTTGGAGGCAGCAGGTACAATTGTTACAGAGAAAATCATAGGTGATGCACTCCACCGCCATGGCCTCTATGCGTGCTCACCCCGCATGATTCTATTGCTGAAAAAAAACATGTCGAAGCTCGTTGAAAGTTTGCTACACAACATTTGAACAATCCTATGAAAAACTGAGAGAATGTATTCTGGTTAAAAATGTAACTTTTCGGATGTCATACTACACACCATATTTGGAGGAGAAATGGCACTGTGCATCACCCTAAAAATACCCTACCAACAGTGAGGTTTGGAGGTGGTGGCATCATGGTGTGGGCTGTTTTTCATCTCATGGTACTAGCAGACTTCATACAGTTGAAGGAATGATGAATGGAGTCATTTTTTTCTGGGAGAATCTTTACATCCACCAGGATGATGAGGATGAGACATGGCTATACCTTCCAGCAGGACAATGATCCTAACCATTCAGCAAAGGAAACTCTCAATTGGTTTCAGAGAAAGGAAATCAAGGCCCTGACTTCAATTCAATTGAACAGTTTTGGAAGTTAACTAAAGATCAGGATTTACAAGAGGGACCCCTGAAATCTTCAATATTAAAGGACTATCTGTTTAAAAGAATGGGCCAAACTCACACCGGAATACTCTGACTGATTAGTTTCATCATACAGGAAATACCTTGAAGCTGTCATTACGAATAAAGGCTTTTCCACAAAGTATTTAAGAAATTTCAGCAGGCGTGTTCAATACTTTTTTCCTGTGTCATTCCACTTTATTGCACATAACTCTACCTATGGACTTTAATGTTTGGATTTTTTTATATGGGTGGATTATCTGAGTTAATACTAATGTCTGGTGAAAATTTCATGCAAATAGCCTCATTGGAAGTATACTTACAGAAAAAAATGTTGACGTGTTCAATACTTATTTTCCCCGCTGTATGCCTTTCACCTTTTGTTTTTAGCCAGTAGCCAGACCAGCAAATACCCTGACTTTGCTGAATTACTGAAGCTAAGCAGGCAGTTAGTACTTGGATAAGATACCTCCTTGGAAGAGTAGGTTCCTGCTGGAAGTGGTGTTGGTGGCTGGCCAGTAGGTAGCACTCTTCCCTGTGGCCAAAAGCCATCAAACAAATATCAATTCCAATGTCCTATTGCAGTGACAGGGACACTGTACTGCAGATGTTTTCCTTTGCATGAATGTTAAATTGAGGTCCTGACACACCATGGTTGTTAAAGATCCTATGCCACTTATCGCAAAGAGTAGGTGGTTCCCTGATTTGCTTTTATTTATGTACACATACATAAAGACACACACACATGCACACACACACACACACACACACACACACACACACATAAAAACACACACACACAAAGACACATAAACACACACACACTACACATGCACACACACATACATACAAACACGCACACAAACACATAAACACACATACACACACACATGCACCCACACACACACCTACATACACAAACACACGCACAAACACACACACACACACAAACACACACACAAAAAAACACATATACACAAAAACAACCACACACTCTGCAGACACTCAATTCAAACACACAAAAAAGGAACAAAGTAGGAAATGAACACAATTTGACAAGCGTGACTTATTTTTGTGGGAAAAAATGTACTGGACTGGGCGGCGGTCATATTTTGTACCGCTCTGCAGTACATCTAGTTTAGTCCTCTGTTTTGTAGGCTAAATCAGCATATTACCCTGGGTCATATTGGAAACGTATAGCCTACTGTACCATAACGTACAGGCAGGGATGGGCAGTATTTATAATACATGTATTTAAAATACGTATTCCAAATACAAAATACTAATCTGTAATTTGTATTTTATTGAGATGATGAAAATGCCTTCCTATTTTGTATCAAAATACTTCAGTGTTGTGTATTTTTGTATTTTGAAAATACTGTAAAATACTTTCTGTGAAACACTGTGATGACATCTATCTAACTATCTAAAGCACAACATCTCTGTCTCTGTCTGTCTGTGGCACCCTCATGGTCAAGCCCCTCTGCTCCAGCAGAGCGTTTATTTTCCTTTGCAGGACTGATTAACAGGCCCCATAGGTGTTGTCTGGATGCAATACTGTTTGAGAAGTTAGTTGTGCTTAAAGGCACCAACTGAGGAGACACTACTAGCTAAGGTTACACACACTCCTTTGCTCATACAAGGACAGTACAAGGACTTGAGTTCACAAGCTTAGATCGCAACACTCGAGTTTCCATTTTCCTTTCTTTTTTCTGTTTTATAGTTATGTTCTCTGACCTGTGAAATATTTCAGTGCTATGGTGACTTGACAAGATATGTTCATACCTCAAACAAGGACATTTCCAACCTCTTGCACATTTTAAATAAGAAATTATTGATAATGTCATAATTATTGGCTTCTAATTGGCTTAACTGATTGGATGGAATTAATGTGACAATCTGATTTTTTTTTTTTTTGTATTTAAATGGATAGAGGTTGTGCACATACAACAGAGGTTGGTTCGTCCTTCATAACCCTCGAACCCGCCAACTCAACATACACCAGCATGGAAGTCAAACGCTCTAACCACTGAGCTAAAAGCGTAAGTCCAACTCAACGGTCAGAAGCGTAGGGGTGTGAGGATTTACATGCGCAGCTAGCATGCTAGCTAAGTTCGGTTCGCCTCTGTTACACACACACACCAGTTTCAGGTGTATACAAAATTATCCAACTGTGATGAAACTCACCATAAGTGTGGTAGTGATGGTGTTAAATAACTTAAAAAAAATAAATAACTTAAGGTTAAAATGTTTTTCTACCGCTCTGCTATGAGGGGGAACACGAACTTTATCTTGATAAAATACATTTCATTCAGCATGGTAACTCATGGTATTCAGATGTGCTGGTTATCAATGGGTTTGTGATTAACGCTTTTCAGGTGAAAAATGGAGCAAATGAATGTGATTATTGTCTTTAAACCTGATATATATTAGCTTGCTAGATGGCGAGTTTTATGGCGTTATTGAACTGAACCGTGGGCTGAAGTAGGCTAGTGTCCACGACTCGTGAACGAGGGGATTTCAGTTATGAATATCAGGGGAAGCAGTAGGAGCAAAACCTAGACTATTATAAGTTATTGTTGTTGTTACTGGTGCGTGGCTCTTCCCTTGCCAGACAGTCCTGTGCCACTATCACTGTAACAAACGGGACAGTGCAGTGGCACAAGCGGTAGGTGAGTGTGGCACGAGCGTGGACAGTGGGGTCTGTAATAGTAGCCTACAGTAGGAGTTTTTGCTCCAACTGATAATCGATTTCAGGTTTCAGTTCATTTAGTTTTCAGTAATTTTACATTTCGTGTTGTTGGTGTAATAATTTTGATTGCTTTGTCTGCCAAGTAATTTGTTAAATACATAGCGAAGTTTGCATGGAAGAGACTGACGTGACAAAGAGGGCATTGCCTTTCATTAGTGATCTTTGTAAGTAGGACAAATGTCTTTCTTTGGATAACTGAAAAGTGTAGTCAGGTTAATAGGGCATAGGTCACTCTGAAAGTAATCCCCAACAAAATTATTCTTCATGTTGTTATTGTTGTTATAGTTTTTGTGTGGACTTGTGGCACCCCCAGGCCTTGCAAATGGTTGGCTGTGTATGGGTAGCCTATGTAAAACTCTTGCTGGAGATGGCCTCTTGCTTAGGTTTCTGCTAATTACTTAATGTGTTGTCCCAAGTATACACTGAGTGTTACCTGCTCTGTTCTCTCCCATTCTCCACTGGGCCTGTTCTGCTTATCCAGGACCAAGGAGGGTGTGCGATATATGAGTGGAATGGTCAGATAAGATAATTTCTTATGTTTGAGGTCCACACAATGGGGCCCTTACCCAAAGGGAGTTGTGTTGATCCACCATCTTCCACACCTCCCAAATGTGTTGCATCCTCTTTACCATGTCCCTCTTATAGGTGTACAGAGTATATGGAGAGCTATCCATTCCTTCCACATTGTGTCTTTTGTGTAGTTCACACACAATTGTTGTTCAAACTTTGGAAACGGAAATCTTTTTATTTTGTGGAAACCTAAATGAGTGTCAGACCTCCTTTTTATGTTGCAGTGTCACCATACCTTCCTTCCAGTCTTTTTTGCATTTGTTCCTGTTCTTGTTTTAAACACACATTGAAAACTTAATAAAAAATCAATTGAAAACCTAACATCAGTCATCCTTTTCATGCTGTAGTCTCACCAACCGGCTGAAATATAAGTTATACGTATTTTATTGAAACAGTTGATTGCTTATTGAGTTACAAGTGTGAAATTGAAACAGGGTGTCTTATCTTGCAGTATTGATCAAACCTTTCACATTTAAGTTGTTGTTGATTCTTATTTAGCCTGTGTGTTTTTGACATGTTTATGGCTAGTCTTAAATTGTTAGCAAGGCTGTGTGATGGCCACCTTTATGCTATTTCTCTAAAAGATCTGAACAGATTTAATGCATTGATCAAACTTTTAACATTTAAGCTGTTAGGCTACTGAATTCTATTCATATGCTATTCATATATTTATATATTTGATAGACGTTTATTGCTAGTCTTACAATGATCAAAGTTGTGTGGTAGATTTGGGGGGGGGCACCTCATCTTCATCTCACCAAACGAACTGAAAAGGACACTGGATATACTGTAATGTCCACACACAAAAAGCATACAAAATGCATAGCCTACGTTTTGACAAGTAAAGTATATGTAGCGTGATACAGGCAAATGTAGGAATCCAATAACAGCTTATGTCCAGCAAGGAAACAAACGTTCAATGTTAGAACTACCAAAGAACATGTTTTAGATCGATGTTGCAGACCAATTCGCAATATGGAACTGTTGAAGCGTACGTGAACCACGTGACCGTGTGTCGGCGACTTCAAAGAGTGTCGCAACCAGAGAATAGGGGAGTTCGACTTGCGACTTGATGTGATGCATGCTGGGTTGAACCAGAGCCCTTCTAAGGAGAGCCTCCCCACTCTCTATTAATCCCATACAAACCGAATTTGGCTGCAGTTCACCTAGATGGCGATCGCGGGCGAGTCCAAAATACATGGGGTCCTATGGAGCTACATGGCTACATTTGTTGTTTTCACCTATTTAACAACTGAAACCCTCAGATTTTATTTTATTTTTCGCAAAATGGATATGGATTTTCAATCAAAAGTGAAATAATCCGGGAGTCATGTCCTTTCGTTTTCTTACAGGTTGGGTCGTTGTTGCCCATAACACGCTAGCATTGATGCTATGCTATGCTATGATCATGCTAATGAATGATGTCATTGGCACGTTTGAAAGGCTTTTTAGAACAATTAAGTGACTTTAAAAAATATAATACTCAACCAAGTGTATTGTCTTTGCCTCCCCTTTCGAATACAATATTCAAATTACTTGAAAAAAAATTATATCCCGAGAAAAGTGGATTTTGAGGGGTACAGCTCCATAGACCTCCATTCATTCTGGACTCGCCCGTGAGCGCCCCTAGATGCAGTACCACACCGGAAGAGTTCCGAGAGTGAAGGTTCTCTCCTTATTAGACATTCTCTGGTTGAACACAATGCATACTGGGATGGACGCAATGCATACTGGTTAGAAATTCTGTCCGACTTCTGTCAGCCGGGGAGGGACTTACCACCGTGACACCATGTCACATGGCCTTAAAATATCGCGGGAGTCTTACCTAGCGTTCATGAGCTTCGGAAAAACCTTTCTCCGAGTGAAAACATCATCATTCCGCGTCATTCACGTCACGTAATGTGTGAGTCAGAGGTCGGAAACTGGGGCTAGATTTTGCTAACAGAGTTGCCCAGTTAGGGGCTCGTCATCACTTTTGTCGTCACGTAGTCCATGTGGCCTTTCATGTCCAACAGTTTTAATGTGAACTTGGTAATTTGCCGTTTTTGTCACTTGAAAGCTGCATATCTTTCTTTCACGAGCGTCTTACACTATATTTTAAGCAAATACAGTTGTTTGTTTAGGATTAGTGAGTGTATGTTTTAACCTTTGTTGTGGCATCCGTGTTTGTCACACACTTAGCCTGCAGACAGATCTTGCAGTTGCCTTCCACGAGCTGCACGAGCTGAAACACGCCCTCATGACGTCAGTTCAAAGACGTGATAGGGCCATTTGGGAGGAATGTCCTCATGACGATTATGACTAGAGGCTCATGGTGCATTCAGAGCACCTCGGAATGACAAGGACCGCCCCCATGGCTACTTTGTTTTTCCGACAGCAAGTGTTCAAGTGCTTTGCCATCGAATGTGTGACAAACACGGATGCCACAACAAAGGTTAAAACATATACTCACTAATCCTAAACAAACAACTGTATTTGCTTAAAATGTAGTGTAAGATGCTCGTGAAAGAAAGATATGCAGCTTTTCAAGTGATAAAAAGGGCAAATTCCCAAGTTTACATTAAAACTGTTGGACATGAAAGGCCACATGGACTACAAACGAACTACAACGTGACGACAAAAGTGATGACGAGCCCCTAACTGGGCAACTCTGTTAGCAAAATCTAGCCCCAGTTTCCGACCTCTGACTCACACATTAAGTGACGTAAATGACGCGGAATGATGATGTTTTCACTCGGAGAAAGGTTTTTACGAAGCCCATGAACGCTAGGTCATGCTGCTTCCTTATGTTGGAATATGCGAAAATAAACAGAAATCGAAGGGATACCTTCTTATACGTGATTTCTGCAACAATGGTAGGCTAGCCTACTGAAAACGTTTGGATATTCTGTTATTTTCTGCTGTTGGCTAAATAGATAGACACACATATAGGGGAAACACTTGATATTGAATGTATGTGCTACAATGCAGGCCTGTTAATTGTATGACAACAGTGGTTTATTTAAACTACATCATAAGAATTTATTTCGTCAGTCATCATGCTCATTTTAATGAGTAAGAATGAAAGTTCTGCTGTGTTTATTGCAAACAACATTCCGCGATATCTCCCGCGAGTCACGTCAGGCAGACTGTAGCCTTTCTGTCCGGGATGAGCTGCCCTCTGTTGTAGCTCCTCCCGGCTAGCCTTTTGAAGATCACGTTTACGTAGAAAGCCAGACGAAAGTCAGACTCAGACAAGACGAACAAGCCTAATGTCTAATAGAGTGTGCAAGTGACGCCACTTCCACTTGCCTCCATGGGACCTATCTTTCAAAAAATTTTGAACGCCAGTCTATGGCGAAAAAGAAATTATTTTCTGGTCCCGGTTGACTTGTGCCTTGAATTACCCATATGATGTTTGTCAATTTTAAAGACAATTTTTCATGTAAAGACATTTGCAGTTTGTTTCATAACTATTGAATTACAACATTGTGAAAGATTCCGTAATTCCAACGACTACAAACCCATCAGTCGCGCTAGTGACGTTAGCTCATTCATAGCCACACTAGATTGTACATGCATACCAGCAACAGGTCTTAATTGGGCTTTCCTTGCCGATGAAAATACCATGAGTCAGAGGATTAAACACATCAGGTAAGTTGTATTCGTCCATAGACTGTACATTAGATACTGTTAAGTGACATAGCAGGCAGCAAGATGCAACCGTTAACTAGCATAACAGCTATCAGCTAGCTTCTAATCTTATCGTTTCGTTGGTGACGTACATCGTTCGAGACGAGAGATGTAGTCCACTGAGCGGATTCGTACAAAACCAACATAACTTTTGAAGTCTATCGAACAACAGTACTTTCTTGACGTGAAAAATTCTCTTTTAAATTCACACACATCATATGTGAAATTCGTGGCACAATTCAAACTGGACCAAAAAATAATTGTTATCTCTCCATTAACTCCCGTTCATATTTTTTTGAAAGACAGGTCCCTTGTAGCGGAAGTAAAACGGAAGTCACTGGCACACTCTATAAGGGGAGAACTGCCACTCTCGGAAAACTTCCGGTTTCTGAACTGGTTGCAGTTCCTTCTGTGGTTCCACATGAGGGCGCTCGTCCACGAGTGCAGAATGCATGGAGGTCAATGGAGCTGTACCCCTCAAAATCCACTTTTCTTGGGATATAATTTTTTTTCAAGTAATTTGAGTATTGCATTCAAAAGGGGAGGTAAAGAAAATACACTTGGTTGAGTATTATATTTTTTAAAGTCACTTAATTGTTCTAAAAAGCCTTTCAGATGTGTCAATGACGTCATTCATTAGCACAATGCTAGCGTGTTATGTGCAACAACGACCCAACCTGTAAGAAATCAAAAGGACATAAGTACTCGTTCATTGAACTTTTGACCTATAACCCATGTTGAAGTTATACAAACTACAATCAAATCTGAGATTTGTCAACAACAATCAGGTGAAAGAGACCAACTTAGCTGTCTAGCTCCATTGACTCCCATTCATTCTGCACTCATGGCGATCGCCCCCAGTGGAACTCTGGTGGAACTGCATCCAAAATTCGGTACAATGGGACTTTACGGAGTGGCAAGGCTCTCCGTAGACGGGCTCTGGTCGCAACTCTCTTTTTCTATAGAGTGTGCAAGTGACGCCACTTCCACTTGCCTCCATGGGACCTATCTTTCAAAAAAATTTGAACGCCAGTCTATGGCGAAAAAGAAATTATTTTCTGGTCCCGGTTGACTTGTGCCTTGAATTACCCATATGATGTTTGTCAATTTTAAAGACAATTTTTCATGTAAAGACATTTGCAGTTTGTTTCGTAACTATTGAATTACAACATTGTGAAAGATCGTAATTCCAACGACTACAAACCCATCAGTCGCGCTAGTGACGTTAGCTCATTCACAGCCACACTATATTGTACAAGCATACCAGCAACAGGTCTTAATTGGGCTTTCCTTGCCGATGAAAATACCATGAGTCAGAGGATTAAACACATCAGGTAAGTTGTATTCGTCCATAGACTGTACATTAGATACTGTTAAGTGACATAGCAGCAAGATGCAACCGTTAACTAGCATAACAGCTATCAGCTAGCTTCTAATCTTATCGTTTCGTTGGTGACGTACATCGTTCGAGACGAGAGATGTAGTCCACTAAGCGGATTCGTACAAATCCAACATAACTTTTGAAGTCTATCGAACAACAGTACTTTCTTGACGTGAAAAATTATCTTTTAAATTCACACACATCATATGTGAAATTCGTGGCACAATTCAAACTGGACCAAAAAATAATTGTTATCTCTCCATTAACTCCTGTTCATATTTTTTTGAAAGACAGGTCCCTTGTAGCGGAAGTAAAACGGAAGTCACTGGCACACTCTATGGCTCTGGGTTAGGGGTGTGAGGATTTACATGCGCAGCTAGCATGCTAGCTAAGTTTGGTTTGTTACACACACACCAGTTTCAGGTGTATACAAAATTATTCAACTGTGATGAAACTCACCATAAGTGTGGTAGTGATGGTGTTAAATAACTTAAAAAAATAAATAACTTAAGGTTAAAATGCTACCTAGTTTAAATTTCTAAATAAATCATCCATTTGGATTGTTTGTCTTTGAATTATTGTCACATCTGAAATGTGAGTGGTGTACGTGTAACGGATGCCAGCTAGCTTAGCTGTGCTTAAAGGCACCAACTGAGGAGACACTACTAGCTAAGGTTACACACACTCCTTTGCTCATACAAGGACAGTACAAGGACTTGAGTTCACAAGCTTAGATCGCAACACTTGAGTTTCCATTTTCCTTTCTTTTTTCTGTTTTATAGTTGGGTGATTCTCCAACTATGGTACTTTTTGGACCTGAACATTTTCAGAAAATGAAACATTTTTAATTAAAATATTACTGGCATAATTTGTTTCCCCAGTATGCCTAGATACCTGCCCTGAAGTTGGCTGTGCTGATTTTTATGGAATAATATGTATTTTTTGACATTTTTCCAGACAATGGCAAAAGCAATGGTCATTTCCACAACCGAACAAAAACAAGCCAACCTGTCTACCTATCACTACCATGGAGACAGATGTGGAAAAGACGGTCGTGGAAATGAAATTTTCCCACTTTTCCTCTAATATCTCATGTTTGACTAGCCTGTTAGTGTTAGTTTTAGAGTTAGCATTAAATAATCTCAAATTACACCTAATGAAATGGTAAAAATCCAGATTTTTTCCCATCGGAATGAATTATGAGCGGTTCAGAAATGACGTACAATAAACATACTCGCGGTATTTCTCATATTTACCTTAATATATCTCCTATGTATTAACCTCTGCTGGGATCATTCTTTCATTCAGCCATGTGGATCCCTCTGGAGTGTCAGTTGCTATGGTTAATGAGTATACAAATCTAGAATACTGAGCCTGGGATTGCATTTTATGCAGAGGTGTGGAAATGACGGTGAACCCAAGGGACAAGTGTTTAACATGTTTAAAATATGCCAAATCGAAAAGAAATATAAAAACAAATAGTAGATTTGAATGAATTGGGTTATAATGCATCCTTTCTGTTTGAATTTAAAATTATATCAGTATTAGATTTTAAGTGAGATAAGGTCGAAGACCCAAAGTCTGGCCTAGGGACAGAGGCAAAATAGTAAAAAACGCATATAAAATGTCTTATATTTTATAAAAAACAACATAATTGAACAATGATTTTTTATATATAGGTTCCCCTAAATATGTAGTAAGTGTGAAAAAAAAAAAAAAGTAGAAATGTTTTTTATTTTTTTAAATATATGTCAAGGACAGAAAAAGTACCATAGTTGGAGAATCACCCAGTTATGTTCTCTGACCTGTGAAATATTTCAGTGCTATGGTGACTTGACAAGATATGTTCATACCTCAAACAAGGACATTTCCAACCTCTTGCACATTTTAAATAAGAAATTATTGATAATGTCATAATTATTGGCTTCTAATTGGCTTAACTGATTGGATGGAATTAATGTGACAATCTGATTTTTTTTTTTTTTGTATTTAAATGGATAGAGGTTGTGCACATACAACAGAGGTTGGTTCGTCCTTCATAACCCTCGAACCCGCCAACTCAACATACACCAGCATGGAAGTCAAACGCTCTAACCACTGAGCTAAAAGCGTAAGTCCAACTCAACGGTCAGAAGCGTAGGGGTGTGAGGATTTACATGCGCAGCTAGCATGCTAGCTAAGTTTGGTTTGTTACACACACACCAGTTTCAGGTGTATACAAAATTATTCAACTGTGATGAAACTCACCATAAGTGTGGTAGTGATGGTGTTAAATAACTTAAAAAAATAAATAACTTAAGGTTAAAATGCTACCTAGTTTAAATTTCTAAATAAATCATCCATTTGGATTGTTTGTCTTTGAATTATTGTCACATCTGAAATGTGAGTGGTGTACGTGTAACGGATGCCAGCTAGCTTAGCTGTGCTTGTGGAACGTTGGTAAACCTCACTCCCTGACGCCTCAAGAGTGCTGCTGGCATGCGAGCCAGTAGCCTGGGCTATTGGCTCAATTGTTTTTTTTGTTGTTTTTTTTTTCCTTTTTTTGGCCTTTTTATGCCTTTAATGATAGTGAAAGTGGAGAGTGACAGGAAGCGAATAGGAGAGAGAGCAGGGATGGGATCCGGAAAGGACCACGGGGCTGGAATCGAACCCGGGTCGCAAGCGTACGGTGCAGGTGCCCCAGCCAGTTGTGCCACAGCTGGGGCCTATTGGCTCAATTGTTAGCGCGCTCGCCTCCCAATCCGAGGTGCTGCTGTTCGCGGGTTCGAGTCCGGGCGGGTGCAGGGCTGAATCGCGCAGGTTCAACACAACGCAGGTTACATTGGTGCCGTGACCCGGATCGGGAGTGAGGTTTAGGGGGGTGAGTGTAACGGATGCCAGCTAGCTTAGCTGTGCTTGTGGAACGTTGGTAAACCTTACTCCCCGACGCCTCAAGAGTGCTGCTGGCATGCGAGCCAGTAGCCTCCGATCTGAGGTAGTGCTGTTCGCGGGTTCGAGTCCGGGCGTGTGCAGGGCTAAATCGCGCAGGTTCAACACAACGCAGGTTACATACGCACGTTTTTTTTGTTTGTGCGGACGTTCGTTTTCTCTGAATCACGCGTACGATCATTTCAGAAATGATCTAAGATCAAATGAAGGATGGTTTCTACGCAACACTTTTATAAATGAGGCCCCTGAACTAGTATGAGCTATGAGCTTGTGTGTGTGTTGTGTGTGTGTGTGTGTGTGTGCGCGTGTGTGTGTGTGTGTGTGTGTGTGTGTGTGTGTTTCTATGAGCTTGCCTTGTTTATGTGTGTTCCAGTCGTGTGCCAACCACAGACAGTACAGAGCTGTGACCCACCAACAGGATGTGTAGAGCAGGTACATCAGCAGAATTATACACGCAGGACCTACATTCACACACACAAACACACACACACACACACACACACACAGAGAGAGAGAGAGATACTGGGATTCTGTTTATAACAGCATACATCATTAAAAAAGTGTATGTCTGGATTATAGCTATGACCATATGCTCCAAGTACAAAAGCCTTTAAGTTTAGATGATCATTTAATTTAAACCACAAAGAACGAGAATAAAAAACTAAGAATGTGTTCCCTGGATTAGTCTCGTGAACAGACCGTATAGATGACTTTTAGCTTTGATCCTTGACTCACCCATGAAGAGGAAAGATAGGATGTACTGTACAACTGCCAGCCTCTGGAGGAGCTTGGCTTCCATGGCGCTGGACAGCCATCGGACGGAGGGCAGGTGTCTGACGGCAGCGAGGACACTGGACCCAACACTGGTCCCCACACCTGCAGCAGCACAGAAAGAGAGAGAGAGGTGAGCCCGAACAGCAGACTTCACATGCTTCAATTCTGCAAACTCATCTCACTGAGCGAATTAAAACAGCAGACAGGAAATATCCAGTCAGGTGACACACAGACAGTGGAGACACACAGAGACAAGACAGACACACACACACACACAGATAGACAGACACAAAGGCAGGCAGAGAGAGAGAGACAGACAGACAGACACACAGACAGACACACAGACAGCCAGACTCCACCAGGACTGGACTGGTCAGACTTACGACCCCATCTCTGAGTGTGCATCCTTGCATCCCCAGCACCAATCAGGCCCTCGGGACGTCTGTCTGTACCACAGCACAGTGTGCATTCCCTGCGTTCACCATGATTTAGTTCATAGTCTGGTTTTATAAGCAGTGTGCATCTAAGCCCTGCTGGGTTTGGGATTTCCTCGAGTTACGCCCAAGTGACCTTCAAAATGATCCAATGAAAACTGCATCTACTGAATAAATGTTATAAATCCATTCTAAGTTTCTTAGCAGAAATCGGATATTAAGCTCCTAAACAGTTCAAAGTACACTGTACTCCCATCTCGACATATTTACAAGCTAGGTTCTTATTGTTTCACACCAATGAAGAATTAAATGACTAGAAGAATAAAGAAGAGGACTAGAGGAATAAGATTCCTTAGCACATGCTGATTGACCAAAACCTCACTGAGTAAGTATGTTCTGTCCAATCAAGCAACAGCTAAACAAATATAAATAAACATATTACCAGTACACCATATAAAAATATGTGTTCCAATACAACATACACACAATTCACTTAAATTGAACCCCTGAAAAGTCAAATATGATAAAGTTCTCATTAGCACTTTTAGGATTCCTGAGAGAGGTTTATGAGAAGATTCTACCTTGCAGCGTGCTGAAGTACTCAGAGCTTTTGGCCTCCATCCCTCCGATATGAGCTGCATATGTGCACCATCAAAGCAGACGCAACTCACAGGGACAGGAGGTTTGTCTAGCCCCGATGGCCCGAGGTCCAGGCACATGCCACAAGCACACGTTCCCCTCCCACACCTCACCTCCAGAACGTATAGATCCACCAGTGCAGGGGGTTGCTCTGAACTTTGCTCGCGTGTCGTTATCTCTGTAGTTACATTACGCCATACCTCTGATCATGGTCTCCTCACTATCCCAAACCAGACTCCGTTCCATGGGTGACAGAGCCTTCTCCCCCTCGATCTGCTGCTAGTGTCGACCACTTCAAGTATGTCCTCAAAACCCACTTGTTTAGGAAAGCTTTTAATCTTTAACCCTATTCTGACCCTTTTTTTATTTTCTATTTAATTGCTTTTTACTTACTTTTGAATTAAATTGGCATATGTCTGTTATTTCCACACTTGCAATTGCCTGTATTCTTTTATGTTTCCCTAATTTTTATTTAATTTTACTTTTTCTTACCTTTTACCTTTAATCTTGTCTTGCCTCCCTATTTTACTCTACAATGTTCAGTGCTTTAAGTATATGATAAAGCGCTCTACAAACAAAATGTATTATTTATTATTATTATTATTATTATTATTATTATTATTATTATTATTGTTATTACTATTACCTTTCTGGGACTGCCTGTACACATATGATTGTGTACAGTAGAGCAGGCAGTCATACAGTCAACAGGGCAGAAGCATTTGTTAGCAAAGCCTATATATACTACCGCAACAACTTGCTGCCTTAGCCTGAAAATGTATTATTATTATTATTAATATACAGAGAGGGTCTGTTCATGATGCTTGTCCAACACTCACCTACATAGGCACAGTACACACACTTCTGTGACATTAAGGTGCTCGGAATCTCTGAATTAAAGTGTGATAGTATTAGTGTGATGCTCAGAATCTCTATAAACTGTGTTAAATAAAGTATTAGTATTATTGTGGTGCTAAAAGAATGAATCTACCTCTCCAGTCCAGAACCTTTGACCAGGAGGAATCCATAGCAGGGACCGAATCCTAGATAGCGGAATCCTGTTAGTGAGCGAGTTGGAGGTCTGATTCATAGTGTAGGAAGGACAAACCGCACTACATATTTCACTACACAGATGCTGACCTTGGTTTCTCACTGCCAGAAACATGAGTTTCTAGTATCAATCTTATCTATGGTCAAATGACTGTTTGAAGGTTCCTCGTATCCACACTGAGTTGGGAAAGTCGGCCTTTTGTTATGGTGCCCTACTTCCTGGAATAATCTCCAATGTAACATAAAAATGAACTCTCTACTTTCCTAAAATCAATTCAAATCTGTAATCACAAACCTTCATATGTCAAATTGTACCTGTTTTATGTAAATGTTATTTTATTATTGATATTATTTTATTAATAATATTTTCTGTATTTTTATTTCCCTTCCTCCTTTATAATGGCATGTAGGTTATCTTATTATTTGTTTTATTTTGTTTTATTTTCCACAATTATTATACTATATCTCTTGTTATTCCATTATTACTGTGTAATCTCGGCTTCACTGAAAATGAGGACTACCCTCAATGAACCTCCGAGAATAAATAAAGATTGAATGAATGAATGAATGTATCTTATGACGGAAGGTCAACAAACTTTATAAGCTGGCATAATATAAAAACACTACAAAGTGGTTAAGATAATTTTATTTTATTTCATGGTCAGCGTGTGAATAGATAAGCCACATTACAGTACGGAAGGCCTACAAGCTAGGCCTGACTACACACTCTTGATTATATTAAACAACTTAAACAACTATTATTCAAATGTAGGGCCTGTTTACATTGGTCATTAATTTTTTTCATTTTAAAAACAAATACGAGAAAGCAAAGTATGTTACTTTTTTCCGAGTTTACTGGAATGGTGAGGCCATGTGTCAATATTGCCTGTAAGGGAGGGAGTCTGAGGGAACTGCCTGTCTTAATTGAAGATGTACAGATGGTCAGTGGTTTGGATCGCATTGTGCAGACTTGTACTCTATTGTTTGGTCTCATATTCTGTTTGAGCCTTTGAACTAGAGCCCAAATCTCCAAACAAGGTTAAAAGATCTTCATCACATATCGCACAATGATGAATATCTTCATTACATATAAAGGCTAACATCAGAGACGGTTAAAGAGGAACATCAAGGATCTTTGCTAACATGGCTGATTAAGCACTCAAAGTTGTCGGGTCAAAGGTCAAGGTCACATGTAATATAGTGTTTGTGCTATATCACCCAAGTGGCTTCATCAAACTATCCACAGTTAATCACCTTGTAGGCTACAAGGACTGGTTGGGTATCCAAGTTCACAAGGTCAAAGGTCAATTTCAGAATGGGTTCTAAGATCAAAGACATCGCCAAACATATCAAAACACTGAAAAAACTCGGTTGCAGCGCCAAAGACTACTTACACACTTAATAATCTGTGGTCAGGGCAGGGTCCAGGCCTACTTTGCTCAAGGGTGTACAAGGTTATAATGGATGGATGAATATTAAAGACTTTGCGTTGAGTTCATTGTCATTTGATTGCTATTTGATTGTGACATTTTATCATTTGTGTATTCAGTTTTCATAATTACAAACAAAAAAGGATTTTTTTAAATGATCCTATTTGTTTTGAAAACAAACAAAAAACGAATGGCCTAATGTACATAGACTGTGTAGCCTACCTCACTTATTGATATCTTATTAAAGGTGCCATGTGTAAGAATTGAGGTAAAAATATCCAAAAAATGAGCTACACGCATCAAAAGAATGAGAAGAAATAAGGGCGATGATGTAATTAAAAAACGACAATGCTGCAGAGATATCAACCTGAATTAGCATGCTAAATTACTAGCCACAGCCCGACAGGTGTCATAATACCAGTTTCGGCCATGGAAGGCGGTATGCGGGCAACATAACCACCAGCCAAACTGCAAGACACGTTTCCCGGTTGTTACTCTAGGGTAGACCATCTCACTTTCTGGAGGTATACTGCCCCCATCTTATGGAATGTGGAGTATGAATTGATTTTTTGGTAGACATTACACATGGCACCTTTAAGGCACCAGAAACAAAACTGACACTGCACTTTTTAGTTTTCATTGATTTCTTTCATGAGTGACTCACTGATCTTGGAATATTAAGTATAAGTATATATACTATTTTTTCTCCATCCTGAGAGACGTTGCTGTGTTCCTGTTCAATAATAAGCAGAGATCCACATATCATACATTGTGTCTGTTAGCACAACCTTCACTGCATAGTGAACATGCTGAGAGATTCACCCCACCCATTGATTACACCTTCACACAGTACATCTCCTCTTTCACCATGTTTATGTTTTTTAGCTTACTTATTGTAGCTACAAGATAACAGCCTTGAGTGGATTCATCATAGTTGATCTTACCTGGTCTCTTGCAGTGAAGTGACTAGACTATTTCAGCAAGGGCCGCTAGGTGGAACTCAAGACTGCTGGTCAATTAGTGGCGTTGAGCAGACCTATACCTATTACTTCTTAACAGCCTGAAAAACATACTGTACGTGTTGTCCATACATCTCCTGCAGCATCGAATACAACGTTCGCCTTTTGTCAGACGTAAAGCGTCAATAAGGGCGCAGCTTTGAGAAGAGATTTGACGCACCGCTGATAAGTAGCCTATCCACCACCACAAAGGGTTAAGTGAGGGGCGTCGCCTCCGCTGCTCTGCTCTGGCGGATGCTGGCCGGATGCAGGTGATGCCCGATGTGCCAAGCAGTCTCAGCATCATCCGAGTCCGACCAAACGGGGTGCGGTCACGCCACACCAGTCTCCAAATCGGAGAAATTGCAAAATCGGTGAGTCAATTCAGAGCTACGATACAACCAGGAGCCCGGTAATTTATTCAGACTCAACGCACACAACGCGGGCATTGTTATATCTTGTAGAAATGAGATCGAGTCTTTGAGGCAAAGAACACAATACCAGAGACGAACCAGAAGAGTGCTGGGCAAGCAATATTCATTTATAACGTGAGATCTACCAGAGGGATTGCGCTATTCAATAGCCTAGTGCGGTCGTAGCAAAGTCTGCTAAGTGATTCTCCCATTGCTCTAAGCAATCATGGCATGGCCCTGTATCACAAGGGCTTGCTGCATTAACCGCTTCTGGAGTGAGTTAGATAAAGCAGACATTGCGGTGCCTTTGGTCTTTACGAAATACTCCGATGTGGCCGAAGTGCAGCATGTGCACCCGCAGCGGCAGCCTCGAGACCGGTCAGTCGCCATAGAGACGCAGGCTCCCGTTGGCGAACAGGAGTCAGCACCGAAGAGTGCCGCATTGGGTGATGAAGGCTCGAGCTCGTCTGTGATGCGTCAGGACTTTAAGGCTTGGAAGGTGGTGCGCCCGGAGCGAAGCTGCAAGCCCCGCAACCAGTACCACCCTTCAGAGGCCCCTTTCAACAACGAATCTCAGTACCAAAAGGATTACAAGCCATGGCCCATCCCCAAGAAGGGCGACCACCCCTGGATCCCCAAAGCTAGCCCTACGAAGTCCGCCTCAGACAGCGCAGTGCCCTCTGCTAAAGAGAAGGCTGTCGTGGAGGTGGACACAGGCGTGGAGAAATGCGAGATTGAGGAGAAACAGCAGGAGAAGGAGAAGCCCAAGGAGAAGGAGAAGAAAGTGGTGAAGAAGGAGACAGAGGCAGAGAAGAGTAGTAAGCAGGAGCCAGAGGAAAAGGCTCCAGAGGGGAAAGCACCTGAGGGGAAAGGCAGGGCTGCTGCAGATGCACTCAACAGACAGATCAAACAGGACGGAAGCTCCTACAGGTGATTGAGTATGTGTGTGTGTGTGTGTATGTGTTTGTGTTTGTGCACACACATGTGTGTGTGTGTGTGTGTGTGTGTGTGTGTGTGTGTGTGTGTATGTGTACGTTTGTGTGTGTGTGTGTGTGTGCTCGCAATTATGTGTGTGTGTGTGTGTGTGTGTGTATTTGTATGTTTCTTCATAAAGAACCTCACTCAAACATTGGCGTGTATCTGTGAATATGGCTCATTCATCTAATATCACCTTATCCCAGTCTGGTCTCACTAACCCAGATGCACATGCATCTCAGCTGCAGGCCTGGTTAGCGTCTGGACACGGCTGATCCTCCTCTCCTCCCTCCACACTGATATGACCAGAGATACACAGCTGCAGCAGGATCGATTCCCCACCCACCCACAAAAACACACACACACACACACATATACAGTATATACACACACACACACACACACACACACACACACACTCCCACCCCCGCTTTGTCCTCCCTTATCATGTTACAGAATCAAATACCCATCAGGCAGGCGGTGGGATGGGGGCTGAGGAGGGGGTCGGGAGAGAAACAAGTGTATGCATCCAGCGTCGGAGACATCCCTCCTCTCCTCTCTTCTCTTCTCTTCTCTTCTCTTCTCTTCTCTTCTCTTCTCTCCTGTCCTCTCCTCTCCTCTCTTCTGCTCTGCTCTGCATTGCTCTCTTCTTCTCTTCTCTTCTCTTCTCTTCTCTTCTCCTCCATTCTCCTCTCCTCTGTCATCACAAGGGCCTCTGGGGTCAGGACAAGGTCAGGGGGGTTAGTGGAGCTCTGCTGAGCTGCCAGGTGTGTGTGTGTGTGTGACCACCTCAGCCTCAGGCCTCATACACACACTCACTCACACGCACACACGCACGCACGCACACTAAATCTTTGCTAGTCAGCTGGGTGCTTGCCTAACATGTACAGGGATATAGATAGATAGATAGATAGATAGATAGATACTTTATTGATCCCCAAGGGGAAATTCAAGGATATGTGTCTGTGTGTGTGATCATACGATAGTGAGATGTGCATGCTTGCGTGTGTGTGCGTGTGTGTATGTGTGCTGAGACTGGGCTCTGAATAGGCACAGTGTTTGTTAGCTCTCAGGGCTCCTGTGCAAAATCTGATGAGTCACGTCTGAGCTGTGGTCCTCCTCTATCCCAGAGTTCCCCTCAGCAGAGGACAGATGGACTGAAGCACATAGACATATAAATGTCTATGGTGGTGAAGCCCACACTGATTTGGACACACTAGAGCACACACCCCTATTTCAGCTCAGCATTAAGACCACAGCACAATTTTTCTGGACTGCTTTTTCCAAAAGCGCTATCGAGCAACTGCCATGGTAACCAACGAGATAGAGAGAGAGAGAGAGAGAGAGAGAGAGAGAGGGAATGTGTTCAAAACGTTCACTATGTCTCTTATTATTTAACAGTGGGGGTTGTGCAGCAATGCACCCTAGAACAGCAGGGTGGGGTGTGTGTGACCCAACCCAGTAGTGTAATACATGAGTGTGTGATTATGAGGCCAGATGGACACACACACAGAAACTCTGCTCCTGGTGGTACCACGCCTCCTGGCTTTAGTTTCTCTCGGTGCAAGTCATCCAGGAATGGCGTGACCACCTGAGTGAGATGGACGTGATTAGAGCTCTAATCGCTTATCAGGAAGCGCAGCTGATGTCAGGCAGGAGTGAGAGGAGGAGGAGCAGCAGTTAGAGGAGGAGGAGGAGCAGGAGTGAGAGGAGGAGGAGGAGGAGGAAGAAATGAGGAGGGAAGAGGAGGCGGAGGAGGAGGACGATCAGGAGGAAGAACAGGCCTCAGCAGGAGCAGTGCTGTGTAGGCTTCAGTGATGGTGTGTGATCTCTGTAATGTTTAAGGCTACACTGTGGTCAATGATGTATGTCTGTGTAACCTCTGTGGTATTTCAGGATTGAGTTTAAGGCTATACTGTGGCCAGTGGGGGTGTGTTTGGGTTGGTGTGTGATCTCTTTGGTGTCTTGAGATTACACTGTGTGTGTGTGCGTGTGTGTGTGTGTGTGTGTGTGTGTGATCTTTGTGACCTGTGTGGTGTTTCAGGACGGAGTTCAAGGCCTACACTGACGTGAAGCCGGTGAGGCCCATCCGAGCCAAGTCCCAGTACAAGATGGCCACCACGGAGAAGGCCAGCCTGGAGACCAGCTACAGCGCCACCTTCAGGGGGGAGCAGGGAGTGCCGCAGGACAACAAGCAGCTGGACCGCCGCCGGATACGCAGCCTCTACAATGAGCCCAGGAAGGACTCCGCCAAGGTAAAGCACCCCTGCAGCCAACACTGACTCCTGCTGCATGGAGGCCAAACTGCATCCCTCAGCAGACACAGGGACCACATAGATTATTAATCTGAGATTTTAAGATAGATCTGGTTTCTCCCCTCTAATGGTTTTGAATTGTATTATTATTAATCTGAGATATTAAACTTAAACTTTAAATAAGTTTCAGTCTTCTACTAGTTTAAACAGGCACAGGTATTTTGCAGACTTGCTATTTGCTCTGTGTAATGTATTGACCCTAACAGTAATGTATGGCATCCAGCTGCAAGTTGAAAGATGCACCATGAAGCAAAGTAGTTAAGAGGCAGCCGTGTAATATCAGCACATCCGTATGCCTGTAGAGTAGATGTCCAGTTCATAAGGACATAATGCAGAGTGCTTAACTGCCCCAAGTCCAGTTCATAAAGGACGTAATGCAGAGTGGTTAACTGCCCCAAGCCCCCAAAGGCATGGAACCATTGAGGTGTAGAAACTCTCATTCTGCCCTTTTCATAAAGCTTTTTTAACAAGAGCAAAAGAGCAGTAGAGAATCTAATGAGTCATATTGGGCATGTAGCACTAGCTCTATGGTGCTATACTGCTAATGGACCAGTAGATGGCTCTTGACTCTTCCTCCAGAGGAAGAGAGCTGGATGCTTGTGTGTGTTCTGTGTTGATGGAGCCCCTCCCTCTCTCACTCTTATAGGACGGTTCTGACAGTGACAGCAGCTCTGTTCTAGACCTGCTCTAGTCAGGTGTGTGTTGTGTGTGTGTGTGTGTGTGTGCGTGTGTGTGGAGCATGGAGAAGGGCTGGGCCTTGTTCACGCTAACCGCACACTCAGTCAGCAGGATGGGACCTCACCACCAGGAGCACACACACACACTCACACAAGACCGCAGTCAATCCTTCCGCAAGACTCTGAGGTCCACATACACCCCGCATAGCACCCTCTCCAAAGCCACATGCTTGACACCCCACCCATGCACATCTTTGGATGATTATTTTGGGTGTTTTAGAATGTGCATTTACATTTTAGTATATTAGATCATGCTTTCATCACTTGATTACTTTGGACTCTTGCTCTGGTGAGATGGCCACCACCACCGGTCACTCTGGCATCCTTACATCCTTATTTCGACCTGAAGTTGAGTACAGGTGTGCCGTTTTTTGTTTGTCCATCTTGAACATGACATCACATGAGCCGAGATGCACGCTGCCCCTGTCCACCCCACACATACACCCTGCTGGTCTCATGAAGAGGCACACACACACACACACACACACACACACACACGCTGGGAAGGAAGGATTGAAGTCTGAGCGAAAGGTCTTGTTGTATAGTCACTCCCTGGAGGTCTATATACTCCATTGTCTCACACAGACGAATGCGATGCATTGTTCTGCATGCAGCCTTATAACCTAAAGGGCCCTGTGGTCACTCTGCAGCAAAACAGCACAAATGACAGATAAAAAGTGTCCTCTAGAGCTCAAGGACAAAAGACTGTTAGAACTATGTGCCACGGTCGCATATAAAAATAAAAACAACATGTATATTAAGTGTGCGATAGTAATGACAAAGAAGAGCTTTTAGAGTTAAACTAGGTCACTTGTGCTTGTGAATATAGGACTTCTGACCTTTTAACGTTGGAAGTGTGATGTTTATCATCTCACAACTTAGCATGTGTCCTGTCAGGCACGATGGATTTCAGTTGTTTAACTGAAGTAATCTGCTGCTGTTGGTGATGTGGTCCAAGTTTGTGTGGTGTCATTTGTGTTGCGTTTGCTGAAATAGAGCCTGGGATTGGCACTATGTATAGGACTCCAAAGCTCACCCTTTCTCTGTTAACCTTTCCAGACTACTAACAGAAAATCCACTTTTGTATTGAAAGAAATTTCATATACAAGGAGGGATACTGCATCTCTATATTTATCTTCCCCATCCCATGTAGCAAGTGTAATGAAGGGTGTCTTACCGCCTCTAGAGGCCTGGCTACCTGGACTTCAGACAAGCAGTTTGACCACCAATCATTTGCCCCGCTGATGGTGGGACAGCTTGCCTGAAGCCCAGCGGGGACCTGAGCTTGAGTGCGGGCCTCTTCTGACTGACCCACACTGGGCTTTACCTCCCGGCCAGGTGGAGAAGTCCGGCACCCAGCAGTCCAAACCCAAAAAGAGCACCACATCCACCAGCCACAGCAAACAGGTGAGAAAGGCCAAAGACAAGCAGAAGGACAAGGATAAAGACAAGGAGAAGGAGAAGGAGAAGGGCAAGGATGGGATCCAGACAACCAAGAAGAAGAGCTCTGTGACCAGCATCCAGTCCGACCCCGTCGCTGCCCCCACCACCACCACCCCCACCACCACCACCACCCCCACCGCTGCCACGGTCAGCAAACAGAGCAAAGAGATGATCAACAGACTGGCCAACGAGGGCAAGGAGTGATGCCACCGCACTTTTCACACACTGACTGTGTGGGGGGTCAGGTGATGCTGTGGTGGGACAGAGGGAGTTCTTCTGCCCCCCACCTCTGAGCTCTCCTGCCCTCGTCTGCCAGTTAACCCCCTCCCCCCCTCTCCTCTTCTCTCCTCTCCTCTCTACTCTCCTTTCCCCTCCTCTTAGCTCTTCTCCTCTCCTCTCATTTCCTCTCCTCTCTCTTCCCCTCTCCTCTCTTTTCTCCTCTCCTCTCCTTACCTCTCTCTCCTCTCTTCCCCTCTCCTCTCTCTTCTCCTCTCCTCTCCTTACCTCTCTCTCCTCTCATTTCTTCTCCTCTCTCTTCCCCTCTCCTCTCTCTTCTCCTCTCCTCTCTCTTCTCCTCTCCTCTCATTTCCTCTCCTCTCTCTTCCCCTCTCCTCTCTCTTCTCCTCTCCTCTCTCTTCTCCTCTCCTCTCTCTTCCCCTCTCCTCTCTCCTCTCCTCTCTCTTCCCCTCTCCCCTCTCCTCTCCTCTCTCTTCTCCTCTCCTCTCTCTTCTCCTCTCCTCTCTCTTCTCCTCTCCTCTCTCCTCTCCTCTCCTTATCTCTCTCTCCTCTCCTTATCTCTCTCTCCTCTCCTCTCCTCTCTCCTCTCCTCTCCTTACCTCTCTCTCTCTCCTCTAGCATCTGGGCAGAGCCAGTCCTGCCGTCTGTCACTCTGATTGTTCTCTTCAGGCCCCCATACCAGTGCATTAGCCATACCAAGTGTGTGCGTATGTCTCTGTGCATCTCTGCCACTGCTCTGCTCATTCTCTTCCTGTCTGTCCATATCTCTCTGCGTCCCTGGATCACTGTCTGCCTCTGAGCTCGTGCTCGGAGAGCTCCTTCCCTATTGGAGACGTTCTGTAGAGATTTAAAAAGACCCAGGGCGCGTCAGGACTGGAGAGTTAGTCCGGTCTCGCAGGAGACCGAGTCCACACTCGTCCCCCACATTAGAGAGGATAGGGTAGCTCTGCGTCTGGATTTCTCACACTACAAATTCACTTCGGTCACTCTAACAGAATTGGCTACTGTTTGGTACCACCTTAGCATATCACTGAAACAGTCACCAGATAAGTCACATTGACATGAGTCACACACCACAGAAACAGTCAGACCACTAAGGCCTCTTTAAGGTCCACTCTTTACTAGACTTACCACCAAAACAACAGTTAGGGCTCCTTAGGTATGCCAGTTCTCACCATTCCGCCAGTAGACCCTGCTGTAAGTATTTATATAATAATCTAGTTAATCTTTTTAACTGCATGCTTACTTGATATATTATATTATGATAGGAAAAGCAGCCTCACTTCAGCAAACTCGATTTCGCCTTGTCCATCCCAGGCTGGTCCTGACTCTGAATCATAGCTGGCCCTGGATCATAAGAACCACACCGGCCCCTTCCTGAACCTGGGCCAGCAGCATTTCAAAGTCGGCTGCCATCTTGGATGTTTGAGCTTTCAAAGTGGTTAGTGCTCAATAGAAAACACTCCAAATTTATGCCACTGTCACATAGATGAGCATTTCAGTGCTAAAGCGATCCAAATCCATTTAAAATCATGTTAGTCTTGAGTGAGAGCCAAACCGAGGCATTGACTCTCTTTAAAATGTGTTGTATCTTGAGCTGTATGGATATCTATGTTTCTATACTTTGGATAAATCTGCTTCCAGACATCCCATAATACCTCGAGATCACTTAGCTCATCTCTGCATGGGTGTAGCCATCTGGTGAAATCTGATTTGAGGAGGAAATTAGGAAATGAATCACAATACCTCCCAACTTCACCCCCCTCCCCCAACCCTACCCATATGAATGTCAGAGTGTGTCTGTTTGAGGTGAGAGAGTGGATGTGGATGCTCTATCTCCATGGCAACATGTGTTCTTTCTCTGTCAGCTTGCTTAGCTCCGCCCCCTAGTCCTTGGTGCTGTTTCCTGGTGGGTCACACACAGGACCACTTCACGATAGCAGCTGGATCGGAACCGCCCCAGTCCAGTTCTGGTCAGAACCTGCTGCTATTAGAGATGACCCACCACCGACTGCCTTCTCTGACCCCCGCCCACCCCCTCTGTCTCCACCTTCCCACCATGCTTTGCAGGGTCAGAGTCTTGTGCTGTCGTCATACAGCTTAAGGCCATCATGCCAGAGAGCAGCTGACCCGGCTGTGTTCCGGCCCTAACCTGGGCCACACCTGGTGTCCCAGCTGCTCCGTGCCTCTCTGCTTTCCTCATGATGTGCTGACCAACCCCCCTCCCCTCCACTGGTGCTACCACACATGTGCTGTTTGAGTGGTGAGGCGTAAGAAACAGGAAGTACGTGGAGAGTTAAAGGCCTGGGAAGCTTCAATACTCACTGGTTTGCTGTACCTTGCTTGTGTTTTCAGCTTGCTATGGATGAAACGATTAAAACATTGTGAAAGCTGTGCATATGGTATCCTTTGCATTCATTCCTTTGTCGCTCACTTTTATTGAACGTAAAAGGTCTTGTGGTAGGCTACTTTACAAATAATATACATATTAAAGTCGTTAACAAATGTTATTTCTTAGCGTCACCCTGAATCTGAAATATGTTTGGTGTTGGGCACGTAAAGCAGCAGAACTGTACTGTGTTGAATTTTTAACTCTTTATCAAATATGTAGACATATTACATATGCTCTGATGGATTGTCTGATTTTTAATCCTAGTCTGGCCTCTGTCTCCACCAATAAGACTCCCCTCTTTGTTCATCTAAAAGCCCTGGGTGTCTCATTGGATGTCTAGACAGTGTTATGCTCACTCATTTTCATAGGGGAATGATGTGAGCTGTGAACATTTGATTTGCTGATCTTGTTAGAATGTTGGCTCCTTGTGTGTATATTGTTTAAAATCTGGGCCAAATAATGTAATTCGAGGTTCAAATAACGTATTCAAGGTTTTTAAAATGAAATACATTGATTCTTTGCATAATCTTTTTGCGGGTTTTAAGTCCAGGCAAAATCAAATTATTAAAAAATAGAATTATGCCTTTGTCAAAACCAGGAGTTTGCATTAGAACTCTGAGAACCCTGAGTGTGGAGTGGGGCCCGTACCTTAAGAGATGGTATCGGGAGCTCATTCATCCTTGCCAAATGGAGTGAATTATTCATGCCTCTCTGGTCCTTGTGTTTAGTGTGCTGCATGAAATATTAAATGGCCCATAAAGAGGTGGGCCTGCTGGATGTTACGCTGACAGAGGATTGAGCTAGATACTGGGGCTCAGAACCAGGGATGGAACCCAAGTCCACAGGTTCATGTAAGGTATGAGGGAAACTTGCACTGCATGGGATGGGAAATATTGTTTCTTTTAGTGTTTCAAAACCATAAAATAAAAACAACAAAACACTTAAACATGACAGTTGTGATGGAGATACTGATGATATGGCTCGTAAAACTGGATGGCCTGTCACCCTCTGGATCTTCCGTTCAGTCCGACTGGACCCACTGGGGATTGGAGAGGATGGGGAGGATGGAACACCACCACTAACAACATGGAGGTTACAGTGTCGAGGATGTTTAGGTGTTAAAGGTGGTGAGTATTTCCAGATAGACGAAGTGGAGTCTAAGCTGCCTGTAGGCTTTGGCATCTGGGGCGGGGGCCAGCGTCACATGCTGGTCCTCTATCAGTCTGGTGAGATAAGAAAAGGAAGGATAAGCCATCCTGTGGGAACTGTGATTGAAGGTGCAGTTTTACTGTCAAAAGATGGAATCAGATTTACAGTATTGATGTAAGTAAATGTATTATAAAAAGTAAAATGATGCCATTGGACTTCAGTTTTCAGTTTTTTCAGTTTTGGACCTAGTAGCCTACATAGCCTTGTATTCGTCTGGCTTTCAGGCGAATAAATCTGCTTAATAATAACACTGGACATGTGAAACTTAAAATAAATGAATGGAAACACTTGATGTAAAGAGGCAAAAATGTGTCATTGTCCAGTGTCCAAATACTTATGGACCTACATCATAGTGGTGGAACATAGCCTGAAAATTGTGATGATCCTTGCACTACAGTCTGTCAGCTCACATGGGGGCAGTAGAGACAGTTTTTCAAGTCCCGCCAAATGACGTCTGCTGAAGAAGAAGAACTCAACTGTTATGGTACGAGAGAGTAAGTGCTCCTTAAAATTAGTAAATAGATTAAAACATATGCATTTTTATGTAGTATACATAACATACCAGTGAGGATATTGAATTATTCTGTAGAAATGTGTCGTTGAATAAATTGTTGAGATGAATAGTGTAAAACAACAATGAATCTATGATGTAAGACTGGACTTGACGGTACCATTTGTCAACAGCTCAGGTTGCTAATGTTTGCTAACAAGCTATTGCAAGCTAACATATCTATAAGATTACACCACCAGTCATAGCTCAACTATTTGTCTGAGAGATGAGTCAGAGAGCTATTCGACAGTTTAGGTTCGTTATGAAGGCATGTAGGATACTCCATCACAGTTGTTACTGGTATAGTCAGTTTTCTGACGACTGTTTTTATTTGCAGTACTTAAGTTGTGTCACATCGTTTGCGTGGTTTTGTGTGGTTTAGGTCACCATGGGCAAGCGTAAAGATCAGCTCAGGCGAAAAGATCTGTCTAAGATGGTGGTGGCGTGTGAGTGGGGGTCCTGCTCCTTTAAAGGCACCAGGATGGAGGACCTGAGCGAACACATGTCTCAGCACCTGAAGGACCATGTAAGCGAGGGAGACACCCTAGACGAACTCGGTAAGAAGACGCCACACTCTACAGCTGGTGGTCTAGTTGTATGTGATCTCATGTGAGACCCGTGGTCAGCATGTCCACTTTGGCTGGCTGGCTACTGTGATGGGAAGGACAATCCTGAGCAATCCTGAACAATGTGATACAAAGTAGCAAAAACGCCCTGCTGGCTGCTGTACCAAACCAGTCAAGACTTGCTGCTTTCAGATATACCTGCTTTGTGGACTCACCTACCAGGGTGTTTTAAGTAAGTGTGTGTGTGTGTGTGTGTGTGTGTGTGTGTGTGCGCCCATGTGCAGATGACTACCCGTGCCTGTGGCGTGGCTGTGAGTTTGTGGCTATGGGCAATGCCAAGGAGTTGGCGGTGCACGCGCACTTCCACGTGTTTCACGCCAAGCTGATGTTCGTGGGCCGGCAGCAGCTGCAGGCACATCCAGAGCTGCCCACCTGCACCCAGGAGCTCAACAGCAGCAACCTCATCACCGAGCTGGGAGACGCCTTTGTGTGCGAGTGGGAGCACTGTGATGTAAGTATCTCACACACAGAGACAAACAGACACACACACACACACACACAGACCAATCATTGTAATGTACAACCGTGCACAGGCACTGCCATGTTTGTGGTGGTGCCTTTAAACGTTTTCTTTTTGTGCTGTTATGCTTAGATATGTTTTTCATCTGTTTTGTTGTTGTTGTTGTTGACAGAGCACGTTCAACAACGCTGAGTGGTTCTATCGACATGTGGATATGCATGCCCACTGCACTGAGCTGCGTGCCTTACCTGATCGCCAGCAGGTGCTCTTCTGCAGTTGGAAAGGTGTGCTTTCCTCTCCTCCTTTCCTTTCCTGTCTTCTCTCATCTCCTCTGCTCACCTCTCCTATCTCTTCTCATCTTCTTTCTCCTCTCATCTCTTCCCCTCTACTCCTCTAGTCTTGTCTCCACTCCTTTCACCTTTTAACTTCTCCACTCCTCTTCTCTCACATCTCTCCTCTGTGCTCCTCTCCCCCCACCTCCTCCTCCCCATTACTGTCCCTCCTTTACGACCGGGGTTGGCCTCAAAGGGCACTTCTGCTTCTTCCATGTTGCTAGGCTGGCCGCACTCTCAGAGATGAATTTGCACAGATGTGTGTTACCCTACAGTCACATTAGCTACAAGAACCATTGGCAAGTCCAGCAAATTGCCGCTGAATGGGTGTTACTAATTTGCTTTATACAGAAATACTGCCATCTATAAATTAGTACCGCCATATTGGATTAGTTTCAAGCAATATACTGTAAGTCACGCTGCCTTCACTTGGATTGGCACTCACTGTGTCACATGACTTTGCCTAAAATTGAATCCTTGTCTATTTTGGGTTTTGCTGGTGGCATAACAACCACTTGTCTCTTGTCACTTGTACAACGTCCACTGTTGTTAAAAAAAAAAAAAAGGCAGCCGGTCGCTTTGCCGCTGTCTCTTGTAGCTAATGTGATTGTTGGGTTAGTGGTCAGACGAGCCCAAACATTGACGGTGTGATGGCTGCTGTTTGAGTTGAGCTCTGCTCTCCTTCCCATTGGCTGTTGCCAGGCTGCGAGGCCTTCTTTAAGATCAAATATCGGCTGCGGGAACACCTGCGCAGCCACACACAGGAACGGATCGTCGCCTGCCCCACCTGTGGAGGAATGTTCTCCAGCAACACCAAGTTCTTCGACCACATCCAGCGCCAGGCCCAGCCCGACGGTAAGTCCCTCACACACGCACACACACACGCACACACACACGCACACACACACACACACACGCACACGCACACACACACACGCACGCACACACACGGCAGACACACACATGCGCACACACACGCACATGCACGCGCAAACGCACACACACACACACACACGTCAGGCCCAATTTAATTACCAAACACACACACAGCCTCCCACACACTCTCGTATCTACCATGAGGTTCAATCCAATGGTAAAACACTATATACACGCACACTCGCACACACACCCTCCCACATCCAGCTGTGGTGTATTGTAAAGGCTTGTGATCATGGTATGTAATGGTGTGTGGGTGTGGGTGTTTCCTCTCAGAGACGCTGATATGTGGTCACTGTGATAAACGCTTCGCTAATGAGAGGCTACTGAGAGACCACGTACGCCAGCATGGTAAGTGTGTAAGTGTGTGTGTGTGTGTGTGTTTATGTTTATGTGCATGTGTGCGTTTATGTGCATGTGTGTGCACCTGTGAAATGGGCCTCAACACCTACTTGTGTTTTTCATGCAACAAACTTCATAAAACGTGTGTGTCTCTCTCTCTCTCACAGTGAACCATATAAAGTGCCCTCTGTGTGATATGACCTGTACATCTCTGGCAACGCTGAAGATCCACATCAAGTTTCGTCACTGTGATGAGCGGCCATTCCCGTGTGACTTCTGCGAGAGCTGGTACCTGTCTCGCAACACACACACACACACACACACACACACACACACACACACACACACACACACACACACACACACACACTTCTATTTACCTAAAAAAAAAATACACCACCAGAACTACTACATTTACTACCTGACTAACCAGACAATCCTGTCCATCTGATTGAATTGCCTGTCCCATCTGATTGTACTTCCTGTTTATGTGATTGTGCTTACTGTCCTCTGTGCATGCAGCTTTAAGAACCAGCACGACCTCAGGAAACACATGGAGACGCATAACGAGGGCGAGTACCAGTGCCAAGTGGATGGATGCTCCTACACCTCACGGATGTCCCACACTATGCGTCAGCACTACAGGAGATTCCACGAGGTCTGTCTCACACACACACACATACTCACACACACACACACACACACACACACACACATACTCACACACACACACACACACACACACACATACTCACACACACACACACACACACACACACACACACACATATTCACACACTCACATTACACACATATATACACACTTGCATGAACCAACACTTGCCTAGATGCTTAGAACCTAGATGCTTCCTTCTGTCAATCATGACATCCTGATTTCTGTAGTATTTATGTTTATGAATTGTTGGATGCGTGTGTGTGATGCTGTTTGTGTGTGTGTGACAGGGTGCGACAGTGTCGCGGTATAAGTGCCACCTGTGTGATAAGACCTTTTCCTGGTGCTACACCTTGACGCTCCACCTGCGGAACAAACACCAGCTCAAGTGGCCCTCCGGACACGCACGTTTCAGGTGGGTCTGCCGACGCCCACCCCTCCATCAGCCAATCACAGAGGCTGTGTAGTTTACCTGAGTAGTTTACCTTCACAGCTCCTCTGTAAATTACGGGGTTTAGGGGTGTAACGGTACACAAACATCACCGTCGGTGTGTACCTCGGTTTTGAAGTCACGGTTCGGTTAATTTTTGGTACAGTAAGCCTGTAGGTACTGCTAACCTAAAATTCACCAACAATAATTTTGATGTGCAATGGGAATAGTCTTTTGAAAATGTGTCACATGTTTTTTGATGTTAATGGACTAAACTGACATAAGGCCAACTACTTAATATGTATGTGTGGGAACTAGTATTTGAAACATGGTATGCAAGCCTGTACCTAAACGGTTCGATCTGCTGGCGATTTGTTTTTCGCCCTGCAGCTCAAAAGATTGAGTTTGGTCTGGTGAAAGCCAGACTAGTTCGGTACGAATATGTGGACCTTTACATCCATAATGGGGTTTGTGTTTGAGATTTCTGAAAGCACAATCTGAGTCTCATACCCCATAGGATACCTCCATCTAAAGTTCAGTTGACCCAAAGACTGTAAATAGTCCATCTAGAGTACAAATGTATATAGTCCCATCTATACAATCATTGATTTGACCATTAATTTCTCCAGTGGCATTTTCATTTACTAGACCCTGTAAACCTACGGCTTAAACTGGGCAGCTTATTCTGAAACATCTCTTTGAATAAATGACAATGAGATGCAGCAGCTTGAATTCAAGAGATGGCCTGGTGTGAAGCAGAACTCTTTGTTGTGTCTTGTTCAGGTATAAGCCAGAGAGCAACGGGTGGGGGGGGCTATGAGCACTGACGGGGGGCACCTCACCTCACTTTTATTCGTTATTTTTCCAAAAATTGCCATATAATAAAGAGCATCCTTTGAGCCTTTTGGATAACAAACAATATGATCATGGGGGAAAATAGTACAAGAACATAGCGGTCATAGCCTATAGCGTTGAATAGAGCACACAACGTTTAGAATAATAGAATTTTAATAGAATAGCGTTGCATAGGCTACAATACAAGTAAATAGGCTATAACAGACTCACCACTAGCAAGCTACACTAGGCTTCACTGTGTCTTTCCATTCATTTCGAAATGTTCTTGTAAGATCCTGTTCAAAAGCAAATTGCACATAGAGCCTACTGATAATATCACAACATTGCACGTAGGCAATGTGCTCAAAATGTTCTTAAAAGTACAGAACAAATTCTAACACATTTACGAAGTGGCTAGGTAAATGCACCAACTGTGATGCAAAGTTTAAGAGCGGACAGGACACTCGGCATGGCTTTTAATTTTGTCCTGCTCTGACAGTCCACTTTTATTGACTGTTCGCAATTTCCCAGCCAGGTCCATGATAGGCTTTTTGTCACTGCATCCAATAATGTCTCCCTCTGGATAAAGCAGGTTAAGACCCGTGCTGTGTTGCGCTCACTAAAGGGCGATTCCATCTCCCCTTAAAGTAGCCTACATGATCCAAAGCCCTATACATCTCCATTGCTCTAGTTTATCATTAGCTCATGCATTCAGCTTGGGTCATCCTGCGGTCAGAAATGCGAAAAAAATTGTATTTTCCATTATCTTCCCAGATCTTGAGACCTTTTACTGTGTGTCTTAAAACCCTACTGGTCGAGATTTAAGCCCATTTGGCGTTGCAGGAGTCATGGTAAATGTATCGGTGCCACTCACTGCAACGGTGTCCGAGTGTGCAGAATCCCTCTTCATCGCGCAGTTTGCATCGCGCAGTTTGCGCACACTATCAACACTAACATAGTTGACACACGTGTCATGTTTCATTTTGAGGAGGCTAAGTGTTCAACATCAGTGTTCAATATGGTTTTAATTTCAATCATAGGCATAATAATATTTCGATTTTTTTCATGTGAGGGAGAGAACTCAGTTGGGGGGAGGGTCACACTGGCCTGTTTGGGCAGGCCTGGCCCCCTAAGGCTCGCCCTTGACGCCGACGCTGGGTATAAGGAGGATTGAGCTTGGTGTATGTGTGTATACTGTAGTAATAACTTGTGTCTTCTGCAGGTATAAGAAACATTAGGATGGTTTCATGTGTATAATAAGTTGTTTTCTTGTTCAGGTATAAGAAAGATGAGGATGGTTTCATGCGTCTGAACATGGTGCGTTACGAGACGGTAGAGGTGACGCAGGAGATCATGAAGAACATGGCAAAGAAGCGCACGCCACGCAAGTCCCCTGTGGCCGGCCCTCTGCCCAAACGCCCCGCCCTCGAGTCATCCACAGATGACTCCTCTGACCCTGATCCCTCCGCGCCATCCTCCCCTGACCCGCCTGAGCTGTTGGAAGGCCATGCCTCCTCGCCCCGCCCACATGAGGAGGCGGGGCCTGTGTACTGTGTCCTGAAGACTCTGTCGCACGTAGGGGCGGAGCAAGAGGAAGACGAGCAGGCGGAGTCAAGCGGCAGCCAATCAGGAGCAGAGAGGGCGCTGGCGGCCGTGGCGAGGGGGCTGGGCATGGATGTGGTGTGAAATGTCAGGGGTCAGGCTGAGGAGGAGGATGAAAAGGACTTCCTTCACGTATTCTTTATAGCTCATCTGAGTGTGTGTGTGTGTGTGTGTGTGTGTGTGTGTGTGTCTGTGCGTCTGTGCTCCCTTCCCTTATTCTTTATAGCTCACCTGAGTGTGTGTGTGTGTGTGTGCGCGTGTGCGCGTGTGTGCATACATGCGTGCGTGCGTGCGTTTGCTAGGAATGATGTGGTTGTCAGCCAGTCTGAAGGAACCTGCCATAAGATCACCTGCACACAGGCTTAGATGTGGCCCATTGTTTAAGATTAGTCTGGAAGATACTTCCTGAAATGTGAATATGTTCTAATGAGCCAGATTTTAGAGATTTTATCTGTTTTATAATGTTTGCTGTTTTTGGTCAGGAATGGAATGGTGTGGAGACACTACCATGGTTGTGTAGGAACCAGTTATTGTGGGAGGGGTCTGATCACCTGGACCAATAGATTGTGAGAATGGCCTGATGAGCGAATAAAGGCTGTTAGGAATCCGGTTTCCTGACCAGATCATGAGACCTCACTCGGACATCTGCTTCACATCAGATCTCTCATTCACAGACCTGCTCCAACACTTCTGTTCATTTGCACATGGCCTCAGTGTCCACATAGAGAGAGCACTGATATATTAACTTTTTTTATTTAATTTAATTTTTTAACAGGTTTTCTCCATTGTATTTTTATAGAGCGCTGTTGGTATGTTTTATATTTGGCAGATGGCTGGTGTGGCTAGCTGAGACTCAGGAGCAGAGTGCTGCTTTGCTACAGGACGTTTTCTGGCTCATAGGACAGCTGGGGGGGGTGGGGGGTTAATCCAGAGAAAGTGGTAAACTTGTTAATAGTGGAGCCCTATAGCTTTATTCACCTAGCAAAGCAAAGCCAAAATGCTCCTCTTTTAGGAGGTTAACGGCTTACTGTGAGTTGACTCACCCAGGCCACCATGCTCTGCTCTGTCCTGGCTGGAGGGAACTTTGAACACTGACCTGGTTAAATAAAATGATGTTCAAAACAAAACCCTTGTTTGAATTATTTTATATAAAGTATAATACAATAGTTGACCAGAGGCTAAACCTTGTTTCTGTTATTTTAACATATAACATTCCACTGAGTTCCTTGAAGGCCAGATCTGGCTGAGTTCCTGCCCTTTCTCCTCACAGACTGCAGTCCTCCCTGCATCCCCAACGCTCCTCTAGTCCAGTCGTTTTATGACACAAGGAGCTTTGGGGAGGCTTGTGTCAACTCTTGACATCACATTTTCAAAACAAGTAACACACAGGTCTAAACAGAAGCACTCTGGCCAAAATGACACATTATGCTTGCAAGACTAACATTTAAAACGTGCAGAAAACAAAAGTCAATTTTGCATGTTGTCAAATCACTGTGTGCTTTCAATCAATCATTACACAACGGACAACAAAATGCAAAACACATTTTTTTTTATTTTTTGCTGTCTGTCATTGCATTCTCATTTTTCCTGAAATAAAATAAAACTGAAAAAAGACAAAATGAATAAAAAATGAATTGTATTCATTCCTCCCAAGATGCAGCTGTCATTGACTTGACACCTACAGTAAGCACCTAGACAAGACAAATTTCATGGAACTACAACTTGTCATTTTTCATTAAAATAGTAAATAATACATTTCATTGACAAAAACCTGGACTAAATAGGTGAAACAGTACTTTCTCTAAATGTGCCTTTAATCCATGTTTTCAAATAGCAACAGAACAGGCTGTATCTCTTATGGATAGTGAATGATTGCTGATTGAAGAATTGTGCAAAAGAAATTCACACATTGACATTTCAAGCAATATCTATTAGCTGTGAATATTTTTTTCAATTTGTTCAACACAGGTAATCCAATGGAGTTTGGTGTCTGTATGAGAACTGTTAAATGTTTTAAAAAAGATATACAAACTGTGTTAAACCAATGAACACATTTGGAAGAGATGACTTCTGCTGTGCTAGGAGGGTGAAGCTCAAGGTCATGTGGATCGATCCCAGTTTCATTAAGCGCATCAAAGCAATCAAGAGAAACTGTACAGAATTTAATCTAACAATTATGGCGCAATATTGAGGCTCTTAACGAAAATAAAAATGTTTGGTATTTATGGCTCTCCCAGCTAAAAAGGTTCCCGACCTCTGCGTTAGGTGCATCTGAGCTGAACTTGTTAGGGGTCTCTTGGCTGAGCTCATGAGAGGCATTGGGCTTGAGCCTATCAGGTGTCTCTGGACTGAGCTACGCATGTGTTGCTGAGCCTCAATGCCCAGCCCCTGGGGGGCGGTGGGAAAAGGTGATGGGGGATGCTGAAGTTGGCTCCAGGATTCTGTCGTTCGGCTCAAATCTGAGGTTGATATTCTCCTGTCTTGATGCACTGGACAGGGATGGAAGGAAATTCAGACTGGTTACGTTCCAGTAATCAACACCTGCAGCTAGGGATGTAACGATTACTGGTATAATGGTAAACCGCGATAAAAATGTTGACGATAACAATTACCGTTTTCTTTTGAAATATCATGATTATCACGGTTGATTACCACTGTGTGGAAACCGTGTTTAATCCTTCCCTGCTTCATCCGAGCCTGCTTTTGACATACAGTAGGCCTGGTACAATGAAATAAAACTGGTACCCTACTGATTCTGTTGTCTAATTGATGGTTTTAACTGTGATTCGGATTAGGCTACACATGATTTTAAAAGGCGGAACATTTTCACCGCAAAACGTGCACTGTATCATGTAGCCTCTGCGTCTTTTTATGTTTACGTCCACATTAAATCCATTCCACTCACGTTATCAGGAGAATACAGTAGCCTGAAGTTTTATTTCGAACACTTACTTTGGTCTCACTCATTGGATCCAAATAACAGAAATAGCAAACTCCAAGTCATGGTAGGGTAAATTAAACTATAAGCACATAGCCAATTAAACATGAAAAAGTGAACGGGACATTTTTTAAAACTATTTCAGCTTGTGTAGGCCTATCAGTGCTTTCGGAACATATTGAACACACTTTTAAAAATACCGTGATAATACCGAAAACACTGGTAATTTTGGTCACTATAACCGTGAGGTTAAATTTTCATACCGTTACATCCCTACCTGCAGCTAAAAGTACATAAACATCCAACATCTATAGCATCACACCGCAGGAAGATGCTTCTGTGCTGAAGCAGGATGACTGGTCACCTGGTGCAGAGTCACTCTCCCAGACTGCTGATTGGTTAAGATTAAAAGCTACAGTGTGTAAGTTTAAAATGGTAGACCACGCATGCGGCATGGAGGTGCGTAGTTTGAGGGTGTACTAGTGGGTGGCCCTGCTCCTTACCCATCTGAGGAGGGAGGAAGGAGCCCAGGGGAGGACCAGCAGGAGGTCCAGACACAGGGACTAAGAGGTGTGTGGAACCTGGTGGAGACCAAACAAGACTCCTCAAAAACACACACACACACACACACACACACACAAGTTCTTGAGGGGCTTATAGGACACGAGTAGCCTTCTACTCTTAAAAGAAAGCAAGTAGAAGGAAGCTACCTGCTGATGTGTTACCTGTGCTGGTGTGTTACCTGTGATAGTGTGTTACCTGTGCTGGCGAGGAGCAAGGAGGGGTGGGGCAGGTCATGAGGCTGCAGGGGTCCCTTAAGAGCAAAAGGTCTGAGGGGGTGTGGATTCTGGCCCTGCTGTAGCCCACAGTCCAGTTCATGTGACTCAGGCGACATCTGCTGCTGTGGAAAACGAAGCTCACAGGTTTTAATAAGTTTCAGTGAGCACAGGCTTTTACATATATCATCAACACAAGCTGGGTAAACACTCACACACAGGAATAACAGCAATGTATCCTCAAGAAATACCACCCGGTGCTATAAAGCATTTCTGCAGCTATTAACTGAAGTAGTGTTAGTATATTAGTTTTTGTAAAACATTTAGAATTGTACACATTAAAGAACCTTGCAACAATTTTGTGTTGAAGCCTCCTCCAAATCAGTGAGGTATAAAATTACAAATATAGCCGCAAACAGCGATAGAGGGCCCGAGCATCTACGGCTCTGACTATTAGACCGACTTATAACAATGCTGTGCGTCACTTTGAATACAAAAAATTAATAAATGGGTGGTATTCAGAATACAATTACAATTGTTCTAAGCGATGTTGGGTGATGTCACTTCTGTTGACGTTCAAACAAAACAGAGAGCTATCTCGCTACTTCCTCCCCCTCCCTCCCGTGCAATTGAAACTCTCCATCTCCACGCATCTTGTCAGTGATTGGTGGAACAGTTATGTTTTTATGGTCCAGGCTGGACCAAGTTGTTTTTGTTGCCGTTTTTGGATCCTGGGGTGACCATAGAGACCACGTTTTTTTTGCAGTGTATTCAGGGCACAGGCAGCTAGCGGATGGTGAGGTGATGTTTGCAGTACTGTATGTGATAAAAATTGTTTTAGCTTAGAAACCACATAACATTGCTTAGAGCACCTTTAATATAGTTAAGAGTTTTGAGTGATTTTGCAGTTTATCTTTATTAACATGTATTATATTTTATTAGCAGTGGATGAAACAGTTATGTGAGATGATTTAAAGTTGTAATACCCAGGATACCGCCAACTCTAATAATAATAATAATAATAATAATAATAATAATAATAATAATAATAATAACAATTCTTACAGAAACAATAGGGCTTTCGCACCATTCGGTGCTCGGGCCCTAATAAAGTGACTCCTTTGAAGACCAGTAGGCCTTACGTGTTTGGGGTGTTACATATGTGACCAATAAGTGGTGCTAATTTAATGAAATGCAGATGCCTATTGCAGACCTTTACTTTCTGCTGGTGGCTGTAGACCTTCCAGGCGATGGTCACATGCATGGAACCCCATTTCTCTGGTTTCTACACAGACAAGAACAGAAAACATATTCTTTCAGTAGGAAGCATCTTCAGCTCCACTCTGTGATTAACAATTGTTTGGCTGCCTGTTCCCTGTCTGCTGGCCTGCCTGCCTGTCTGTCTGTCTGTCTGTCTGTCTCCCTGCATGCTTTGCTGTCTCTCTGTCTGTCTGCCTGTATGCCCATCACTTCATCTCTGTCCCTCATCCAACCTAAGAGATCACACAGGTGTGGTGAGGATCTACCAATCTGTTTTTTAGCAGGACTGGGAGTGGTCTGCTCACAATGTCTAGCTGGCTGGCAGCCTTAGATAGAGAGAGATAAACAAACAGACAAACTACAGGTGGATAGACAGGTAGAGAGACACAGGACATGACAGGATGTGACAGCTTATTATGACCATGTCCTAAAGAGCATTAGTTTTATATTGTGTGTGTGTGTGTGTACTCTCTGGTGTTGTGTATTAGTAGTGTATGTGTATGTGTGTGTGTGTGTGTGTGTGTGTGTTTGTGAGTGTGGTTCTCATGACAGGCTGACTCACCATAGGCAGGGTGGTGGGGGGCAGCATTGCTGGGGTGAAAAAAACGAAGGTGTGTCGGTGTTTGTGTTGGTGCTGATGCTGGTGTTGGTTTGTGTGACGGAAGATTTCAGTGTGTTGGTAGATGGGTGGAGCCATGGAGTGTGTATCCAGGAAGGACGTAGCAAGGGCGTGGCCTTCTCGCTTTGCACTCTGCGATGCCAGGAAGTGAGAGTTGAGTTTCTGTTGCAGTAGGCCTTGCTCTACATGCATGCACGAATACACAGACACACACACACACACCACATAAACATTTAGTTCACGCCACCACACACACACACACACACACACACACACACACACACACACACACACTCGCCGACACATTCCTATAGACTGATCAACATTGCACAGATATCCTAATTTACTGCTGTATGTGCAATGTAAAGTGCATTTCCCACGCCAGGTGCAAACTTCAGATGAACCCATTTGAACCCTCTTCAAATATACTCATATATTGGTACCACAATGTATTTGCTTTGGACAAAAGCATCTGCTTAGAAACATAATCATAACCATAAATGTCATAAACATAAATGGGTCATTCCGTGTGAAATCACCCAATTTCAGCACAATTTGGCAGGTGACCCTCTCCGAAAAAATCTGAAAAAAATCACAGGTGTTTGTAGACCAAATCCATGCATAGATCTTAAATAGTATATCTGGATAACTAATCGTTGCAAAACTACAGCCCTTTGAAACTTCAAGTCATTTTAAGCATTGTGGTGAACAATCCTTTTTGTTCAACTTCCAGCATTATTGGCTCTTTTGGTATTTCACACACATTAGTGAAACTATGTGAATAGAAGTACATTTTCCTGTTGAATTAAAAAATCCAATCGGATCAGACGTATCTTGTGTACTTTCCCCTCTGCAAAGCTCTGAAAATGGCTATAAATTCATAATGTGAAAAGACATCATCACTTTTGAGGGCTTCTCATTCAGAAAGTATGTGACACAAATTCATCAGATTTTTTTCCTACACATATATGTATTATAAGGTCCTGTCCATGCATTAACTTTGGTTGTTATCATTTTCATATTTTCAGAGCATTTTTAAAAAATTGGGCCTGATTTTCAAAAAGCCTGTTTTCATCTTCTCATTTCACCACGTGGACAGTTAACAGGATTTTTTTTTAAATTTACCATATATCATTCTGTATGTGAGGATCATCTGCCCAAAATGTGGGCTTGTTGCTGAGTTTCTTCATTGAGATAAGATTTTTTTAAAATATTGTCTATAAATCCACTGAATTTGTACTGGATCTGCAGTACCACTTTGCACCACATGTGGTGCTCTTTTAATACAATGGAAGTCAATGGAAGAGTAAGAGAGTCACTTGTTTGCTGCACATATCCAATCTAAACACACAGTTTATGGTTCATAGTTGAATTGGTCCAAATAATTATTGCAACATGAACAACATACTACTCATACATAAATCTTATTTAAAGAAAATAAACTGATCAAGTAAATTATACACACATAAGACTGACTGGTCATCATACATGCAGCAAGAGGATTTAATTACCATCTTTGTAATGAGTTTTCTACACCAGCTTTAACCTATCAGTGCCTATGTGAGTACTTTAATAATTACTAGCCAACTGGTTAGGCAAAGTCTATATCCATCGTCATATGCATGGGATGCAGTCCTCTGTGATACATAGACAAAGAGTATCAAGATGGAGATCAGTGCTTTGTCTCCATGTGATCTGGGAAAGAAGTTGGAAAATGAATGTCATAAAGGAACATATTCAAGAAACAATGGGTTTCTAAAATTCAGTTCATCAAGGTATTTCACTTGATGAAGATGACCATGTGTGTTTTCATCACAAGTATTCATAACAAGGTTTGAGGACTCGTGGATCCAAGAGGCATTTGTAAAAAGATGATAAATCGTTAGTATAGATTTTTAATGCATCTGACAATGCACTGAATTTTAGAAACCCCTTTTTTCTTGAACCATATGAACCATAAACTGTGTGTTTAGATTGGATATGTGCAGCAAACAAGTGACTCTCTTACTCTTCCATTGACTTCCATTGTATTAAAAGAGCACCACATGTGGTGCAAAGTGGTACTGCAGATAAAGTACAAATTCAGTGGATTTATAGACAATATTTGTAAAAAATCTTATCTCAATGAAGAAACTGAGCAACAAGCCCACATTTTGGGCAGATGATCCTCACATACAGAATGATATATGGTAAAATTAAAAAAAATCCTGTTAACTGTCCACGTGGTGAAATGAGAAGATGAAAACGGGCTTTTTGAAAATCAAGCCCAATTTAATAAAAATGCTCTGACAATGTGATAATGTTAACAACCAAAGTTAATGCATGGACATGACCTTATAATCCATACATGAGTGGGGAAAAAATCTGATGAATTTGTGTCACATACTTTTTGAATGAGAAGCCCTCAAAGGTGGTGATGTTTTTTCACATTATGAATTTATAGCCATTTTCAGAGCTTTGCAGAGGGGGAATTACACAAGATACACCTGATTTGATTGGATTGTTAAATTCAACAGGGAAATGTACTTCTATTCACATAGTTTCACTAATGTGTGTGAAATACCAAAAGAGCCAATAATGTTGGAAGTTGAACAAAAAGGATTGTTCACCACGATGCTTAAAATGACTTGAAACTTCAAAGGGCTGTAGTTTTGGAACCATTAGTGATACAGATATACTATTTAAGATTTATGCATAGGTTTGGTCTACAAACACCTGTGAGTTTTTTCAGATTTTTTGGGAGAGGGTGACCTGCCAGCCACTGGGTGATTTGACACGGAATGACCCAAATATAAACGTCATCCAGCATGGCTTACCCTATATTTAAAGGGGTGGCAATGATGAGGTGAGGTACGCACCTAAGTAGCCCCCTCCAGCAGGGCTGGTCAGGGGCAGAGGGGCCATGGTGAGGGGTAGGGCCGCCGGAGGGGCAAACATTCTTCACACCTTCAGACAGCTGGTGAACACACACCGAGCAATGTAGTGAAAGGGGTAGTTAAGTGGAGTGATGGTTATGGTGAGGATTCCAAAGAGTGATGGTTGCCAGGGGCGATGGTTGCTGGAGGTGCTTGGTGGGTCAACCCTGCCACACCAAAGAGAAAAACAGAACCACTTTAGAGAGACAGTCCATCAGAGTCACTCACCTCAACTGTGATGCTAAAAAACAAATCTGTTATAGTATAACACGGGCTTGCCAGTTATTCCGCATAACACCATGGGAGTTGGCCTTCCATATTCCATAGTGCTAAAACCCCTGCCTGTCTGGTCCAGTGAACAGCAATAGCACCAGTCCTTGTGTTTAATCAGGGCGGCTGCGTAGCAGAATAAGCCAATTTAGCAACAGGCCTCCAATAAGCCAATCATTCAATTTAGAATCAACTTGTGTTAGAGTGATTAGCATAATGCTGTTAGCGAGAAGCTTAGCACAGGAACTACAGCACATGGGGACCTTGGAGGACTGAACACGCTAAGAAATGGAACCAGGAAAAACTGATTTGGATTTTAAAAGCATGAATGATATCTCACATTGACATTAAAAGCAGAGAGGGTTGAAGCGGAGGATCTTTGCCAAAAGTGTTTCTGTTTGCTACAGGTTAATAAATCAGAATTTTTAAAAATAATAATATGTATGTGTCTGTGTCAGAGTTTTAGACAAATTACTTGGACACCCTGTAAAGCCCCACACAGCCCTGCACCCTGAAATATGTGTGAGCCTTCAGGATGGAGAACAAGTCTGACAGTAAGATTGGTCTGAGCATCAAGCAGCATGGAGCTAATGAAGTGTCTGTGGTCCAAGTCACACATGTAAATGTCAATGTAAATCAGGTTTCTCGGCCAAGTACACTTGCGTATACAAGGAATTTGGCCTCTGCATTTATCCCATCGGTGAACACACAGTGAGTTGAAGCACACACTAACCCGTAGCAATGAGCTGCCTTGCTAACGCGGCGCTCGGGGTTAGGTGCCTTGCTCAAGGGCACTTCAGCTGTTCCTACTGGTCAGGGATCGAACCGGCAACCCTTCGGTTACAAGCCCTAAGCCCTAACCAGTCGGCCACGACTGCCCCTCAGATGTGATCTGCAGTCTGACACTGTAGTTTAATGGCTGTCTCAGCGTTCGAGACCTAGAGAGACATTCAGCGTACAGAGCATATGTGTGAACCCCCTTCATAGGAGCACTGAAGCTAACAGAATCAAAGAGAAGCTGTATGACAGGGAGGAAAACAGGAGGATGAGAAGGAAGAAGTGGAGGAGAAGGAGGAAGAGGAGAAGGGATGAGAAGGAAGAAGTGGAGAAGGAGGAAGAGGAGAAGGAAGAAGTGGAGGAGAAGGAGGAAGAGGAGAAGGAAGAAGTGGAGGAGAAGGAGGAAGAGGAGAAGTGATCAGAAGGAAGAAGTGGAGGAGGAAGAGAAGGAAGAAGTGGAGAAGGAGGAAGAGGAGAAGGGAGGAGAAGGAAGAAGTGGAAGAGGACAGAGGGGAAAGAGGAAGAGGAGAAGTGATGTCTGAGGAAGAGGAGGAGGACAGGAGGAAGAGAAGGAGGGGTTCTCCAGTCACTTCAAACAGGAGCTTTGGTAGTGTGGGATCATTTGTAAATGTTTCTCATTGAATGAAATGTGTAGTGAAATCTGGTTACCATCCTTTGACTTAGGAATGTTAAGATAACCCCTGTGTCATCTGAGACCCCCTCTGTAGGAATGTAAAGTATCTGATGATGACATCATAGGGGATACTAACACAAACATAGCTTAGGTTGACTTAGATTATTATCTCTGTTAAATACCAGTTAGATGATCACTGGTAGCTGCATCTTGTGAATTTCCATGGGCGTGTGTTAAGGGTATAAGAACTGGCTTCACCCACAGATGTGTGGGCTTGTTACTTTGACATTTCATGTGGGTAACATGCTCCCGGTATCATGAATAAAGCTGCAGTCTCACACCAGTTGTAGTTGGAGTTATTTTGACCACAGTAGCACAGAGGGGAGGTGTAATTTGATTGGCTGGTTAGCTCAAATGTTAACAACCTTTCAGCAGTCATGGACTACTCCATTAATTCCCTGGCTGTTGTGAGAGGACTTTGTGGCCAACCTATTTCCCCTTTGCTCTGTGTCGGGAGTAGGTATAGATTAACACACCACAGGCATCCACACACACACACACACACACACACACACACACACACACACACGCACACACACAAACACAGATGAGCACTCATTTTTGTAAGGTTCTCCTTACAGACATGGGCAGTATTTTAATTAGATGCATTTAAAATATGTATTTTATTTCTTTAGCGTATTTTGTAGGATTGTAAAAACAAATGTAGGTTGTAACAAAATACTTTGAGGGTTTGTATTTAGAGTATTTCAAATGCTTAAATACTAATGAAAAATCTGTCATTTCAACTAAGCCAAATTTCATCCCTCAGATGAAAGGGATACTACTTATGACCATGACAATAGGCTATGCTTATCATAATCGCTTGATGGTCTTTTGGGCCCCACCATCGACTTCAGGCACCCAATCCTAACCCTTACCTTAACCATAACCCTTGACTAACCCTAGCGCCTTCCAGGCAGAGCTGCCTTCAAGTCAATGGTGGGGGCCCAAAAAAACATAGATCATCATAGTAGGGATCATAGGGGGAACATTAGGACACGGACCCCATGACCTTGAGTGCCTAACAGCTGATGTTCATTTTCACTACAGTATTAAATCCACAGCAGTTTAAAGAAGCACTATGCAACAATTTTAGGAAAAAATACCTTAATTATGTAGGTTGAGACACGTTCTGATGGCTCTACAACACTTTCTGGGTCGTTTGGTGGGTGCTTCGTCTCGCCCTATTGCTTCTCCGCGGAAAAAACGAATATGCAACTTTCTGTTCCCGGTCTGAAAACCGGAATGCGACTTAGCAAAAGTATTCAATCGCGCCTCGAAAATGTAGTCAGATTGTAGTTTCAAAGAAGACTGCAAAACGGACACCGACTTGGCTTTGTTGCTGTTGAAATTGTAAGTAGCCTACCCTTGGGTGAACTTCGTTTTTGTAATGTAGTTTGATAGTCTCTTGATCAATGTGTTTGCTCGACCGTTTTATTGTGAGCCCTGTATGTGTTTAGCTTGGTTTCTTGATGGCTAGCTCGCTAGCTAGTGGGGGTTTAGCATAGCAGTCACTTGCTACTGAAGCTGCAGAAGGGAGCTGTGAGCCCAAATCAGGCGAAAACCCAGAAACAGCGAAGGAATAACCAGACCTGCATAGTTCTTCTTTAAATCCACTTAATGGATTTGACATGAGGATTCATGGAGTGCAGTTTTTTCCACCAAGTTAATTAATTCCGTATATGGGGACACCTTACATGATGTTAGTGGGCTTGATCAAGCAAGCCCACAGCATGGCGAAGTGTAAGCCCACTATTGTTCTTCTTTAAGGGGAAATCCGGTGTAAAATGGATCTCTGAATGGTGTCTGGCTACTTTGAGCCTCGTTAATGGTTTACAATTAGCGATCTTTTTACCATAAGAAATGCCCTATCGCTAGTGTCAGCATTTTGGAAGCATCGGCTAAAAACAGGTTCTCAAACTCGTTATCATGCTAAGCATATCCAAAATTCATTTTACACTGGATTTCCCCTTTAAGTTTACTTTCTTATTAGTGGGGTTGTTCTTCGTACAGGACCAGTATGTAGGAAATATGTGGAAAATAAATTGTAACCATTCCAAAAATTATCAACATATGTCGTCAGAGTAAGGAAACACGATGAATTGAAGTAATGGCTTATTTGACAACATTACTATTCACCTTATTCCGCGGGCAAACATAGGGGGCGCTAGCTTTGTCCACATTCCCGAACTTCCGATTGAGCAGTAGGCTACATCTGGCAACCCAGAAAAGCATCGCATCTCTTGAGAACGATCACCAGTGTTTTGATTTTGGCCTACAAAACGTTCGGTAACAATCCTACAAACCGCTCCTTTAAGTGTATTTTTTTATTATTCCCGTTCACCCACTTTTTGACTACACCTCCAGAGTGTTTGAGCTATTGACATGGCTCCAACTCTGAAAATTCAGGCCCGAACTGGTGTATGTGACTAATTGGTGACTGCCCATTGTAGTTTTTGCGTTACTCCTGTTTTTCGTCTGAGTTTTTTTTTGCGATTGAAATGAATGGCGGAATCTTGGGCCATTATGACATCATAGCTCTAACTGCCAGACTAAACACCTAGCAGAGTTCTAAGCCACTGGACTGAGCTGGGCTGTCTGTGTCTGTGAAGGTGTATGTGTGCATGTAACTTTTGACCTGTATGATGAAGCCGGGTTCCATTCACACTTAATGTTGTGAAAACTATTTTAAACCAGATTTTCAGCACCAGGTATGTAAAAAAATCTTTGTAGATCCACAGTAGACCATGTACACATGTGTATACACATTGATTGGCTTGGATTGGCTTGATGTGATGTGATAGATTTTAGATTTTTGTCAGTCCCATGACTCTCAGAGTGCTCCTTCCCTCACCCGACACAGGCTGGATCTAATGGCATTATCTTTTCTTTCTCTCCAAAACAAGATTAGCTGGAGGTTAAATACTCGTTGTCTAAATTTCGTCCTTGCCAGTTTGCAGGGGAAAGCCTTTAATTGGGTTGAGCGGCTTTGAGAAGAACCTCTTTCTGTAAAAACACAGCTGAAGACTGAGAGCCAGGCTTCACTACTGTGAGCACCCTGTTCCTCTCCCTGCCAGTGGGGTAAAGGATTTGTCTCCACTCCCCTTCTCCTCCTCTACTCCCCCTACAGCTCCCCATCAGTGTTGGTACACCCCCCACACTAAAGGCAGTGGACAAGGACCTCACACCATCCCCAGACATGGACCTCCTGCCATCCCCAGACACAAGTAGCAACAGACTACAGACACAGGTAGCAGCAGGTCGGAGGACACCCAGGTAGCTGCGAGTGCGGGATCCTCACATGATTCACGGGACCCATACCTGAATTAAGGCTTTATTCACTTCTGAATTAGTTGCTGTCAGTGAGACAGTCTTTTTTCTATTCCTACCTCAGCAGTGAGACATCATATGGAGGGCGTGAATCAGATGAAGGTTACTGGTACAGACCACGTTATTATAGTCAAGTGATCAGCCCTGAGGCTTGACACAAGACTCATACAACGCTCACACAACGCTCACACCTCACCATCACTACTATTATACCAATTACAGGCAAACACTATTATACTGGCCCCACCCTAATATCTCTGTTTATTTCCATTTCACTCAGATACTGGTCTGACTCCTGTCAATGCGTTTACATTTTCCTCAGCCACCAGGATGGTGGGCCGATCAGCGACGAGGGGGAATGATGCTAGTCTGGCTGTGGTGAACGGTAGCAATGCCTGTTGACATAAAAAAGTTGGGGAAAAATACGGAATTCTCAGATCATGAAGGTAGTACTCATGCAAGGTGATCTTGAATGACTGGATTGTATATAGATATAGTCACATACACTGTACACACCCCAGTCATTCAGGTTTTCTTCACAAACCACTCCCCTAGTTTTTATAAATTGCAATTAGAATAATGTGTACATTTATACAGCAAAGGTAAATACATTGTTTCCTGACTGCGGATGCGGTTTATTATCAGTTTTTAAAGGTTAGACGAAGTAGGTCTAGGAAGTAACTTTAGGAATCCCTGATCAATGTAATTGGACCAATGATTTCAAAGTCTAAGGCATGCTAGGGTTGGAAACAGTTCCCAATTGTGAGTACCCAGACTCTCTTCTATGAAGTAGTGAGTCTGGTGAAACTAGGCTAAAACATTATACCTGTTACATAACACACCAACAATAAACCAGTCCCACACATGCCCCTTCCTCTAACTTCAAGCTTAAACATCAGCATGGGATAATCATGATCATTTCACACATGATCATTTCAACTTTCAAATTACAAACCTTTCAACAACAACATTTCAAATAGTCAATTTAGAATTAACAAGGCCTATCTGACATGTTGATGCAATCTCTGCATCAAATTATAGCACATATTATAATTTAAAATATTATATAAATATGATATACATATAAATAAATGTATGTAATATTACATATTATAAGAATAATATAAAATTAAATGATATGAGAGTCCTTTTAATTGAATGGTGGTAATGGATTTAGAGCTGGATTTATCACAAAAGCATTTGCAAAATGCATTGGGACCTTGTTTATTCTTAACGTAACAACGTAACTTCATGATCATGAGATGCTATGGATTAGATAACTTGTGATATACATGACCAGGTTAAAGCTACACTCTCCAGACTGCTGGAAAAAGACTAAAAGTTCATACCCAGTGCGCCCCTCTGGCTTCACGTGTGTCCTCTCTGGGAGTCAGTCTGAGTCCTGCTATCCAAAATCCCAAACACCTCCACGGCTACTTCTGCCACCTTGTTTCTGAAACTCGGCAAAGTTTCTGTTATAAGAGAAGGAGTGATCTATGCAGTATCCTCTCTATATCAAGGTGTGTGTGTGTGTGTGTGTCTCCTAATGTTTGTCTGAGGTGCCAGGTGACGTGTAGCCTAAGCAAAGGCTTCCTCACTCATCTACGTATTACACACACACACACACCTCTCCTCTTTTTCCTGTCCTTCCTCTCTTCCCTCCTCCTTCTCTTAATGTTGTGTTTGTGTCTGTCTGATGCTATTAGCATAAGCCTGCTCTGCACCTGCTTGTGCAGAGGAGGCTATTGACACCAGGCCTGTAAATCTGCCTCTTTAAGTATAAGCTTCCATAACTTTACATACCCTGGCAGAATTTGTGAATGTCATTTGTAAAAAAAAAACACATCATTTTTATTTTAATAGGATTGAAATAATACCATAAGGCATCACAGAATAGTGCAATTATTAAACAAAACGTAGCAGTAAAGAAAATAATGGGATAATTTTTTCCTTTTTACCCCTTTTCTACCCTTTGTGGCTTTATTCAGATAGGACAGAGATGAGTGACAGGAAACGAGTGGGAGAGAGAGATGGGGCAGCAGGAAATGACTGCGGATTAGATTCAAACTTGGCTGTCAGTGATCCCGATTCGTACTGCCTGCCCGATTTGTTCTGCACACACACATATCTGTTTAGTAGGAAACCTATACGCAGAACAAGCAGTTGATGTATGACATTCACTGCGAAGCTGTTTAATGATTGATCTCCATACAGAATTATTGTGTGTCATAAGGACCACATTTTCTAGCAGCTCCCCTCTGCCTAGACTACTTCTCCTTCTTCCTGCTTCTTCTTCACCACCTTTTGGCGACTTCTTCCAACGACTCCACCTGAATGTGCTTTGCGGTCTCCTCTCCTCCTCCAGCTGTCTCTGGTCTCCTCATCCAGCGGTCCCTGAATCTCCTACTGCAGATAACTCTGTTGACCTCCTGCTGGCAGCCCAAGTCTAACATGCGTTAAGTGCTGCTGGTGACTTAGTAGCACTAATCTTCTAAGACCTCAAGAGCCCATGATGTGATAATAACTTACTTACACAACACCGTTCCCATAGAAATGTATGGGGTTAGTTTGTAATGCAAACATGGCAGTCTACACATATTCTGACCCTTCAATGTGCTTTAAGAAATGAAACCAAATAGTAATAGCAGATAAAAGCAAAGAAGGGCAAGAGTCAATAGTTTATAAAAAAGAAAAGATCATAAAACATAAAAAGAAAACATAAAAGGTGGAATAATTAAAAGACAGTCACAGAACTCAGTGCAGTTAGCAGAAGGCCTCTGAAAACAGTTTGGTCCTAAGTCTAGATTTAAAACTGGCTACAGCTGGGGCCATTTTAATGTCATCCGAATGTTGGTTCCAGAGCTGAACCGCATTGCAGCTATAAGCTGCTTCTCCATGTTTAGTTCTGACAGCAAGTTTTACTAACAGATTTTTCTTCCGAGACCTGAGAGGTCTAGAGTGTGTGTACTGCTGAAGCATCTAATAAGTATTTAGGTCCTGCTCCATTTACTGATTTATAAACAAGCAGTGGGGCTTTAAAGTTAATTCTGTGACTTACTGGAAGCCAGTGCAGGGACTTAACAATTGGAGTAATGTGGTCAGTTCTTTTAGTTTTTGTGAGATACCTAGTTGCTGCATGTTTTATTATCTGAAGCTGTTGATAGTCTGTTTAGCAAGGCCTGTGAAAAGCCCATTTCAGTAATCAACACTGCTGGAGATAAATGCATGAATGAGTTTTTCTTAATCATGTTTTGGCATCAGCCCTTTAAGTTTGGCAATATTTTTGAGGTGGTAAAAAGCTGATTTAGTTATTACTTTGATGTGGCTATTGAAATATAGATCACTGTCAATCAATACAACAAGATTTGTAACAGTATCCTTTGCTTTCAACCCTTTTTGTCAAGGAGAGTGGCGACCCTAAGTCTTTCCTCCTTTTAACCAAATATAATTACTTCAGTTTTTTCTTTGTTCAGTTGTCCAATTGTTGATTTTTTCAATACACTGACAAAGAGATTCAAGGGGACCATAGTCGTTTGGTGACAGAGCGTAGTCAATTTGTGTCATCTGATAGCTATGATATGAAATCAAATTATTTTTGATGATTTGTCCAAGTGGGAGCATATAGAGGTTGAATAATAGTGGCCCGAAGATCAACCCCTGGGGAACACCTCAGGTCAAGGACGTTGGTGTTGAGGTACAGTTGCCGAGGGCAACAAAGAAGCTCCCTTCTTGTATGATTTGAGCTGGTTGATAACTATGCCTGTAAATCCAAACCAGTCTTCTAGTCTGTGTAATAAAATGTTGTAATCAACAATGTCAAATGCTGCACTAAGGTCCAGTAAGACTGATGTTTTGCCTGAATCTGTATTGAGGTGTGTGTCACTGAAAACCTTAATAAGAGCTGTTTCAGTGCTGTGTTTTGCTTGAAAACCAGACCGAAAGTAATCAAAATACCCATTTTATGTTAGGAAGGTGTTTATTAAAGACTACTTTTTCAATCATTTTGCCAATAAAAGGTAGATTAGATATAGGCCTGTAGTTGTTTAGCATGGAGGCATCCAGGTTATTCTTCTTGCGAAGTGGCTTTACAACAGCTGCCGCTGTAAGGTGAAAAACAGTTTTGAAAAAATTGGTAGGCAGTGTCTAAGCCACATGTGGAAGAGCTGAGATTCTGTAATGTTTTTTCCAAGTGTTATGTAGTCTATCAATCTGAACTCTGACATCAAGTTAAGTTTCCCTCCATTTGTAGCTGGAAGTTGTGGATGTTGAATTAGTAGTTGAGCAGATATGTTGAGTCTGATTTTGTCAATTTTACCTTTGAAAAAAGATGCAAACTCATTGCATATATTAGTTGAGAGAAATTCAGATGCTAATTGTGAGGGGGGATTTGTTAACTTCTTAGCGGTTGAAAATAGTACAGAAGTGTTACTTTAACTTTTTAACTGATGATGTTAGAGAAGAAAGACTATCTTCCGTTGCATATTTGATTTTCTTGAATTTTAATGGTGCAATAGCCTGGAAAATCCAGACCCTGGTAATCTAGAAAGATTAAGGGTCTGGCCACGAACAGTGTAATGGCCCAACTCGGGGGGCGGCAACAAGCATGCATTTAAAAATCTCACTGCACTAGATCTGTTGAGTGTATGGGGAGACAGACACATCAAAGAACACACAGAAATGATCGAATGAGGCCAGGTCTTTAACAGAGAAATTGAGAACCTTTGTGATAACAAGGTCGAGGGTATGGCCAAGAGAGTGTGTTGGCCCAGGTACATGCACTGCATTGCATCATGGTTTAAGCCACATGGGTTTAAGACCAAACCAGAGGGGTCAAGTGTGTTTTGTCTAAACCTTTGGGCCAAATCACATACACTGTTGTAGTCTTTCCTCTTTGGAGGTGGGTGGCATAGGCCAGTGTTTCTCAAAGTGTGGTCCGCAAGCTATCCCAAGTGGTCCGCGAGCAGACGTGGTAAAATATAGTATAGATGCTATATTGAACCAACTTGTATGTAAATCCAAACAGTTCTGCAACACTGCCTTTGTAAACTATGCCAGTTTAAATCATATTAATCCTCTGACACAATAAGCAAAGTGGTTCAGTGAGTAAGCCTTGTGTAATATACTGTTGAAGTAAGTACTACTTTTTATTTTAGATAGGTGGTCCGTGAATTTTTTTTTTATTGGTTAAGTGGTCCTTGGTATGAAAAAGTTTGAGAAACACTGGCATAGGCTACAGGGGCAAAATGAAATGGGTTACGCCATCTGCTCTGCCCTTGCAGAGACAGAAAAAGAAATATAAAAAAGGGAGAGAGAGGACCAGTTAGGTTAGTTCAAAATCATCTGCCGTCTGATCCCGATTTGACAGCCATTGCCATTTGCTGCATTTCCTCTTTCTGCCACTAGGCGACACTGCTGCACTGCAGTGAGTCTCAGAGGAGCCAGTGTTGAACAGAAGTCATTTTTGGTGACAGAAGATAGATCTCTGCACCTGAGCTGGCTGAGAGCTGATCAAACAGCAGATGTGGAGAGTGAGATAAGCAGTGAAAGTACAGTGGGTCAGATCGATCTGATTGCTAGAGGTGACCATACAGAAAGACACACATCTCACACAGAGGAGCACACATACAAGGCACACAGAAGACATACGTCATACAGAAAACACACAAATACACCACTCAGGTCTGATTAATGCACTTTATTTCTAAAACATGACCTGCACCAGCCATAGTGCCACACTTCTGTATGTACATATATATACACACACACACACACACACGCACGCACACACGCAGACATGCGCGCACACACACACTCACTCTCATGCGCACACACACACTTTCTTCTAAATCTGTCATATAAAATATATAATCAGACACTCTGGCTGTTGTCCTGTTATTTGCACTCTGAGCAGCTGTACATGGTGTTGGCTTGCTTCGCTGTGCACCTGCACAGCCATAGAAACATCACACCTGTACAGCCATAGAAACATCTCACCTGTACAGCCATAGAAACATTTCATCTCTGGAAAAATAATTCTCTAAAAGCAGCCCTCAGGGACAACAAGGGCTCATAATTAAGACAATTATTACATACACTTTAAAATCCTTTAAGCCAGAGGGCAACACACACCCTCAGGGCTTGATATATATATATATATATATATATATACCTTTTATGTATATATAAAAGATTAAGAAATTACACACTTAGAAACTTACAATAAATAATGTATATGCAGGCCTTTCAAGAGATAAAATTCTACCCCCAAATATTAAAACTCTGGGAAACTGTAAAAGCCTCATGAGAATGGTGACACTGAAGTAAATCTCACGTCATTTGCATTTTTCCAGTCATTTCAAAAGGACAGCGTGCCCACATGCCCCTAACGGGGGCAGTTCCACCCAACCTGTGGGGAGGAGGGGCAGCACCTTGCGCAGTGACATCAGGTTAGCGCCCCCTTCTGGTGAGGCTGGTGCGTGCACTTCTAAAAGCCCATTAAAACCCAGAAGACAACCTGGCTGAGGACCCTGTGGTGGCGGAGTGGCCTGCTGAGAAGGTCCGATGTCACAGTGCAGAAGGGATCCACAGAGACTAAGACACAGAACCGGTTCCGCAGAGTAGGTTCTGTGCGAAAGGTGAGATTCGACAGCAGGTTCTGCCTGAGGCCATGTGTGTGTGGGCCTACAGCATGTTCATGATGAAGTTGTACATCTGGTTGAGCACAACAAAGTGCACTGGCAGGCAGGAGCGGCGGTCCTGCGTCGCAGGGTTGCATGTTAGCCAGGAGAGGGCGTTGTACTGTTCCAACACAAACCTGCACACACACAAGGAACACAGTACACATCAGTATGGGCCACGTTGGACTGTGGTTGGATTAGTGTGTGTGTGTGTGTGTGTGTGTGTGCTTTACCTTAGCACGTCTGACGTGTGGTTGGAGTCCAGCGGGTGGGAGTGTTTGCTGTGGAGGAACTCGTCTGACTGCACAGAAGAGACATGCACATGCAGAGAGGCCTGGGGAAGGAACACACACACACAGCACAATGAAGTCAAATTCACATTTCCCTTTTAGTAAGGACCTAGACAAGAGGTGTGTGTGTGTGTTAAACTTCTTTGACTTGACAAAATGTCTTAGTAATCCAGCATACCAGACATTAGGGCTGAACGTTTTTGTAAAATAATCTAATTGCGATTTTATCCCCCCAATACTGGGATTGCGATTTAATATGCGATTATTGCATACCTGTTCTTTTCTGGATGAATTGATATTAATGAAATATTTTTTTATTTAACGACTTCAAGAAATATAGACCTACTAATGTTATTGAATTTCCAGCCTTGTAAACATGCATTAATTATTATAGTTTTCTATTTCATGTAAATATGATCTTCTTTCGTTTGTGACATGCAGTATCAGACCCGCTCCTCTCCTCTGTGCTTGCACGCAAATCAGAACAAACTAGAGTGTTGCAGCACAAAATGCAGCTGAATGACAGTTCAGCTCAGTGTTCACTAAAGGTTAGCGTCATTAACACCGCAGCGCAAATTAAGTTCAATCCGCATGCATGAAAATGAACTACTTTGTTCTGATCACAACAAAGTCAATCGCAGAGACAAAAGTCTTTAAACAGGGAAAGTTATGTAAGGGTAAGGGATAACGGCCGCCGAGGTGTCCTGTTCGACGGAGGTAATGGACGAGGGCGAGAGGCAGTGAACTCCCTGACGCGCAGCCCAAGTCCATTAATTCCAAATAACAAGACACCTTGAAGGCCGTTATCCCGCTTATCACACGCTTACCACTATAGGCAAGCCATTCCTTGAATTTCCCCTCGGGATTAATAAAGTATCTATCGATCTATCTATCTATCTATCTATCTATCTATCTATCTATCTATCTATGCCTTCATAGCACGCAAAGGAAACAAGCAGTTCTGTTTAAAAAGAAGCCGACTGGTTCAGTTTGTTGTACAACTTTCTTTGGCCCTATAACAGCGATACAATTGGCAGTTACCGGTATCTTGTTTCATTTGATTCCATTGTTGCTAAGCCCGCTTCCAGGCTCAACCGTCATCCTACCAGATCTACTTCATAGGTGTCCCGTTATTCAGAATTAATAGCCACCCCACCAGCCAATCAGAAAAGATTATTTCTTCTCTCTGGGTGATAACATCAGTTAGCAGCATGCATGTAGCCTAAGAGCCTTAGCTGGTAAGCTAATGTTAGAACAGCTGTATCAAAGATCCTTGATTACTAACAAGATAGAGCAACGTAATTCGTTACTATGGGAGCAAAACCCTCTCTGGTTGTGTTTTTGGTTTCACGGATAACATTAGGCATTAATTCATTAACTGACGCCGCCAACCCCGTTGGATATCACAAATGCCCCCTCTGTCACTGTACTCTAGTAAAAAAAAGTTACCAGCACAGGTGAATGGCTGCTATGTAGGCCTAAACAGTAGTGAGAAGTTTTAATCGTTTTAATTGTCAGCTGGAGAAGTTAAGAAAGTTACCAGCGAAAGTTGTAGCACAGGGGAATTAAGAGAAAGGGAGCTAGAACCAAGGCTTTGGCAGGTTCCAGCAAAAGGTAATGAAGAAGTTTATTTTCAACCAAAGTAGCTCCACTGCTCAGACCTTTGAGGCATATATGAGCTTAAAAACAGGCATGATATTGTTGTTTGTATTAGTTCATTATTGTGAGATCACAGCCCATCACTCTCACTTCTAGCAGCCTCTCCCCACAGACCTGTTGGCCTAATAACAACAGCTGTGATTAGCTGCCATGCAGGTTCATATGAGAGTGGGTACAGAGCCTTACTGAAACGTTTAGTTGCCCTGTGTTCCTCCATAAAATAGGAACAGCTTATAAATGCTTAATAAATTAGTGTTGCGGCAACACAACTGCAACTCCAAGAATTCCTGCTTACTTGCTGCTCGACTTCATAGAGTGAAAGTAGCCAACTCTGCTGCTTGTGCAAACTTGAAATCGAAAATAAACTTCTCAGGGCTATATTTAAGTTGTTGTGGTAACATATTGTATATGTTGTGCAATATGTAAGGAAACTAGGATTTTATATTTTATTAATTAGGCATATTTTCCACCGGACATTCTGCCCATTAATATTTTTTTTCTGCCAGGAAACTACACGCAAGACCAGACGATTTCCGGCTGTAGCCAGCTAAAGTAAACCTTGGTGTGTGCACGTATGTGTTTTAGGGCTGTGCCATTAATAAAAATGTCAACTTCAATTATGACTTTTAACAATTATGAAAACATCATAATCGAAATATAACAATTACTTTGCTGTATTCTATTTTGCAATGTTGCTCTAAGTCACATGTATCAAACTCGAGGCCTGCAGGCCGAATTTGGCTCGCCACGTATTTTTTTCTGGCCCGCTAAGACCATTTACAAATATGAACCCCTTTGATGTGTGTTTCTAAAATCATTGAGTAATCATTTCAAATAATCAAGATGTCAATATTCACCAAAATACTTATAATAACTTGTGCCATAATCAAGTAGCCCTAATCAACACACAGGCCCTGTGTGTGTGTGTGTGTGTGTGTGTGTGTGTGTGTACCTTGAGGAAGAGGGGGCACTGGTTCTGTGCCTGTGGACAGGCGGCCCAGAACCAGTCCGGTAACGGTTCAGCTTTGGCAGTGGACACAAAGTAGCCCAGAGCCAGCGGCTGCTGCAGGATGTTGGGCGTCTCCTCGCGAGGGTCCATCCTGTCAGAACTCTGGCCCTGAGTGAGGGGGAGAGGACATTAGCACAAAGATACACATTACACACACATCTTCATTTGGGCAACAATCATATTTTGGACTTGTCCTCAGGGGAGGCGAGTGAGTTAGCAACTTTGTGTGTGTGTGTATATAAGTATATACTTTTTTGATCCCGTGAGGGAAATTTGGTCTCTCACGGGAAATTTGGTGTGTGTGTGTGTGTGTGTATGCCTTGTTGCCATCTCCTCTATGATGATAGTGTGACTCCGGGGAGTGAATAGGGTCGAGTGAATGGGGTTGTGTGTGTGTGTGTGTGTGCACGTACCTTGCTGCCGTCTCCTCCATGGTGATAGTGTGAGCCCGGGGAGTGTACGGGGGAGGTGGTCGGGGAGTTGGGCAGGATGTTTATGAGGTCCGGATCCACCAGATCATTGTCATTCAGCAGGTCCAAAATCCCGTCCATCCCATCCATACCGCCCGCTCCATCTACACACACAGACAGACAGACAGACAGAGAGAGACAGAGACAGAGAGACAGACAGAGACAGAGACAGAGAGAGAGAGAGTTGGAACAAAGATAAATAACTTCATGGATGAGTACTATCTGAGTTCAAGTTTGAGCATGTAGTTGGACCTGTGTGCGTGTGTGTGTACCATTGGCGTTGAAGCCCAGATCTGTGTCTGCTGTGTATTTGGAGGCAGTGACCCGTGTGTGTGTGTGTGTGTGTGTGTGTGTGTGTGTGTGTGTGTGTGTGTGTGTGTGTGTGTACCATTGGCGTTGAAGCCCAGGTCTGTGTCTGTGGTATAGCTGGAGGCGGTGGCAAAGGCGGAGGTGGGGAAGACGAGGATGTGTGTGCAGGACGTGTCCTGCGGTGTGCTCAGCTGGGACGTCTGCATGTTCAGAGTCGTGCTGCGCCCAAACACACTGCCCGTCGACACGGAGTCTGCACAGGGGACAGAGACAACACACAAAACATAAGAGTTAGACATACACACACGGAGAACGTAGGCAGTTGGCAGAAGGGTAACGCACACAGACGTTATCCACAATTGCACACAGACAGACAGACAGACAGACAGACAGACAGCCCACCCCACAGATGCGGAGTCCGCCTACGGGACACACACAGAATCAGCTACCAGACACACACTTTCTTAAAAAAAAATAAAAAAAAAAAATTAAAAAAAAGACACATGCACTGTACATAGAGCAGAGTTCACAGATGGTTGCGTCTCACACACACACACACACACACACACACACACACCTGGCATGACGAAGAAGGAGGCCTGTGGCTCGAGTGCGACGAGGCAGGCACTGAGGATGCTGGGAGTGTCAGAGACGGAGATGCCGCACATGCGACACATGTCCCTTAGACGCCGCGTTTCTGACTGCAGACGCCGTCGACTCAGCAGGATGCTCCAGTCTGGGGGGGGGGGGGGACACATATGTCTGTTACGATGTTTGTGACTGCTACTCTGCCCAGACATTGTCCATATGCATGTTATGATCCTAGATGATCCATCGGAGCTCGTGTCTGGTTAGTGCTTATTACCTCGCAGCTCTCCATGTCCGATCCGGCCCAACCGGCCAATCACGATCCGCCACGGCACTGATGTCATCTGGACAAGCCCCAAACACCACTCCCACAGCTTCTCCAGTCCCATACGTCGCGCTGAACCCTTTCTTCTGCGAGCCCTGACACACACACACACATATAACCACAGTATTTAACCCTTAAAGGAGTACCGTCACACCGGTGTGACGGGAATGTTGAGAAATGAACGTTCTAAAGAACATCTGGGTTCACTGAATTCAACATAGAATTTTAGAACCTTCAATTGTTGCGGAACTTAGAACGTTCAAAAACCTACACCTTTAAGGGTTAAACAGGTCATACTACAAGCCATGCATTATTGAGGAATTACACTGGCAGACTACTCTGCCAGTGTATTATAATCACACACACACACATTCTTTAAGCTTGGAAAGAATTTATATAGTGGACTGGTAGTGGATAATGTTTTACACAATCAGAAATAGCGACACGTGTGGAGACAACGGGAGAGATGGATTAGATGACCAACATAAGTCTCCAGCATCAGACACACAGTACACCAGGGTATCTGCACATTTTCCAAGTGCAAATTTAAAGACTTTTAAGACCTTTTCAAGACATCTAAACGAAAAAATTAAGACTATACCACGGCAAAAAGATATATACGACTGTTTGCTTTTGAAGCTGGCTGTACATATTTGGTTGTGCTTACTGGCTGAGGCTGACTGTTCTTCACCTGTGTCTGTAGTAGCCTAGGCTACTTGCCAAAGACATGTGCACTGGACTGGATTCCCTTCAATATTTAAATATTTTAATAGGCCTACTTTATATAATTTACTATGTGCATCTATTGTCCCATATGCAGCACAGCAAATTGAAGTTAATCCACTACTTTACATTTTGCATACCAGTTGTATCTAAACCAACCAAAGCTTGACTGAAACATTGTAAAACCATTGACTTGTTTTAAATTAATTAAGAGACAGGTCCTCCCCGCATGATCCTGCTGAAAACTGCTGGTTTCATCTCAAGCACGCACATATTATGAACGCACGTTTTTTATTTATGTAGCCAGTCGCCGACATTCAAAAAATATGCGGTTATATTTCACAACTTTTGCAAAGTAGGCCTACTGGGAAACGCTGGCAAGCAAGCTGCTGGCAGATATTACAGGTATTATAACTTAGACAGATATTTTCTTCCCTAGGCTAGGCCAGCAACACACGCTGGAAAGATGCAAACAGATCAACTTAACATGTACAGTATTTCCTCCTGATTGCGAAAACGCTTGTTTTCTTTTTCTGTCAGTCCGTGGTTCCTTCATAAATTGCGCAGCAAAATATCAGACGAGTGACAGAATTTCAGAATTCAATAATTTGACCAGCAGTCTTCACGTCCATAGTTTGTGAAACGATGCTGCGTCCGAACAAAGATTCTAGATGCCAAGTGCAACTCCAAAAAGGAGGACAAATGAGCGTCTGGCTTGAAGCTGAGCCGGACGCCGGACAGGGCTTTTAAAATCCATATGTCCGGCCTAAATTCGAACGTATGGCCAACCTATCGCTGGTTTAACTGGTTTACCAACTCTTTCTCCCGCTCATTCTACTGCTCACGTAGGCTACCTGCCTATCTCTCAGGCCTCGGCTACACCACGAAAACGTCAGGCATATTTGTACATACTGTATTATTACCGTTTTCACACCTTTATACACACGTGAAAAACATCTTCACTCTCCACTACACTTCCTCCCGTAGTCACTTATACAATTGCGTTTTAAATTCACGAAACCGGATGGAGACATCACTCGCTCTCTTGCACTCGTTGGCGGCCCCATACGCAAATTTAATACCTCCCTTTCGAAAATTCAAGATATCCCAGACAATTTAAGACTTTTTTTAGGCCTTAAAAAACTAAAGTTATATTTAAGACTTTTTAAGGATCCGCGGGAACCCTGTACACCAGTCGGGGACATGGATGATGACACAGGTCTCGAGCATTACCGTGTCAACACACACACACACACAGCTCACCGGTTGGGGACGTGTATGTTGATGACGCAGGTGTCGAGCATCTCTCCGTGCTGGTCGGTGCAGGAGCCGAGGAGCCAGCGCTGGTCATGTGACAGGCAGTAGGCCAGGAAGAGCACGTTGTACTTCTGCGCTGCCTCGCCGAACGTCTCGCCCAGCTCCGTCTGCTTGTCCTTCACCGGGGCCAGGATGAACGGCGGCGTGTACAGATGCACACACTCCGGACGCTGCAGGAGGTCAAAAGTCAAAGGTGAGCGGTCAGGGAGAGGGTCAGCTGCACAGGTGTGCAGAGAGAAAGGAATGTCCCTTTTTAGATCCTATCTTGAGGTGAAAAAGTGTGATTGCTACCTAGCTTTAGCTTGGTCCAGGTGCATTCCATATAATTACATTCAAATAGAGCAGCTCTCTGGTGGGGTCAAGGGGGACCCAAAACTGGTTTGTTTGAATGGAATCCTGTGGGGTACATGTGACCCAAGCTAAAGCTAGTTAGCCAGATATTTTTTTAAAAAATGGGAAAACGGTCATCTCCATCTACTGGAATATCTCTGGTGCAGAGAGACCCTCAACACAGCAACACAAATACACATCTAACCTCAAATTATCTTTAAGAGGATAAAATTGAAGCTGAACACTTTTCTAGTCTGTAAGTAAGTATAAGTATATATACTCTTTTGATCCCGTGAGGGAAATTTGGTCTCTGCATTTATCCCAATCCATGAATTAGTGAAACACACTCAGCACACAGTGAGGTGAAGCACACACTAATCCCGGCGCAGTGAGCTGCCTGCTACAACAGTGGCACTCGGGGATCAGTGAGGGGTTAGGTGCCTTGCTCAAGGGCACTTCCTACTGGTCGGGGTTCGAACCGGCAACCCTCCGGTTACAAGTCAGAAGCACTAACCAGTACCACGGGCTGCCCCCAAAGACTGTAAGACTATACAGACTCGCATTTCTAAGAGAGCTGATCTCTACACCTTCTATCTGACTGACCAGAGGCTCCATTTGTAATGAAAATGCACCATTTTGCGGAGTTCTTTGCTTCTAGCCTCCGAGTGTGCTCATTCCTGCTGGGGTCTCACCTGCGGGTCCCTAAGGGCGTTGTGAAGCGCGAGCCCGGGGCCGAAGCCGGTCAGGGCCTTGATGTTGGAGGTGGCGGGGAGCGGGCGGCGGCACTGGGTGTAGACGGAGAAGGCCAGGGACTTCAGGTGCTGCGAGTACTGATGCAGCTCCTTAGTGTGCACAGGCTGCAGCAGGTACCGGCACGGCACGATCTGATTGCACACACACGGAAAACACAGAAGCAGATGCAAGATTACCGACAGCATATGAGCATATCCAGCTTCATTTAGGCGTGCGTGCATATTTATGTTTCTTATACACTATTAGGATTTCCTGATATGCAAGGACAGCTGCTGATATGCAAGTGTGTGTGTGTGTGTGTGTGTGTGTGTTACCTGTATGCTGACGGCACTCCTGATGTGCAGTGGCAGCTCCTGCAGCATGTCTGCGTAGCAGCGTAGCAGGCCCAGGGTCCAGAAGCTGTTGGGTGCGTTTCCGCTCCCCTCTTCGTAGCTGAAAGGGTCCAGAATGTACACGACGATGGCAGGGGGGTAACTGGGAGCGTGCGAGTCCCCGTCTGTTGGTATACCCACCTTCTCCCGATCCATAGTGCTGATGGACACAGACACACACACACACAGTATGAGTATGCATTCATTGAGTGAGTCCTAGTGCCTATGTACATGTCTCATGTATTCACAGCAGACATATCACTAATGAATGTAGTGGTCTTATACGTGCTGCGAGAGCATGAGAGAGAAAGTGTGTGTGTGTGAGTATGTGTGTGTGTTTTCTGACCTCGGGATCGGCTCAGTGGGGGTTGGGGTCTGGTTCTGTGTGTCTGCGGGCTGGGTGCTGCTCTGCTGGCTGGGGGCTCCGACGGAGGGCATGCTGCTGGGCTGGGAGCTGGAGCTCTGGGGACCCGCAGGGGTGGAGGAGGAGGAAGAAGAGGAGGAGGAAGAGGAGGAGGAAAAGGAACCCTGAGAGGAGTGTGACGATCCTGAGGAACTCTGGGAGAGCAGCGACACGTCCAGTGACTGGGAGGCCAGGTAAGGAGCTGCCGCACGGAGACAGAGTGGGATCATCGTCAACATCATCATCAATCAACCACATCATTATCTTTTACATCCTCAGCACTCAATCATTCTCAAATCTCGTAATCATTATCCATCAATCAATCAATCAATAAATCAATCAACCACAATGTTGTTGTAGACTTATTATCAAGTCCATTACACTGTTAATTAAACTCTTTTCCTGAGGCAGTCTCCTTACTGATGCAAGAGAAAAGTAGTAAACGCTGTATATTTATGATAAACCTCCAGTACAACTTAAGGCCACATTTCTTAAAGATGAACTCAAACAGTTTATTGCAACACTAAAACTCTTTGCTGTTCTTTGGAAGTATACACTTTGAAGCTGTTTTCACGAAGAAAAAAAAAAAAACTTAAAGCAACCTTGAAATGGCTTCAGCGTAACTTCACACAGTCTTCCTCGTTTTAGGAACTGGGATCTACCTGGCCTTGCACCCCCGCCACCTGCTACTGGTTGCTGCACCTGACATGTTAGCTAGCTACTGTGTCTCTTTATGAAAAATTGTCCCACCCCTTTAGCACTCAGGATTGGGTCTCTACCGTTTTGACGCACTAATGGACTAATGTCTGAATTGGCCCTCTTGGGCTGTGATTGGTCTAAAGCAGAAATCCTCGGCCAAGACACTGACTGCTTTTTTTGCTCATGATATGTTTTGTAAAACGTAGTGGACAACATATACACATGTTGCGGACAGGGTCAATACTTGATTTTCTCCCGAGGTTGTCTTTAAAAATGAACAGGCAAAGTGTTAATGTTGAGGGGGCGCATATGAGTGTGTGTATACCGAGCTCGTGACGACACGTGTGGGCGAAGAGCTTGAGTCGGGCCAGGGCTTCGCTGCTGCTGGAGGTGGAGCTTTTCAGGAACCAATCGCTGAGGGTCTGCTCGGGAGGAGGCGTGGCAGGGCTGGTGTCGCCCACCCGCACGATTCCGTCTGAGTACGAGGAGCAGATGGGCCGGTGCCGGCCCAGTCGACATGCCTGCAGAGCACACAGTGTCAATCAATCAACCAATCAATCAATCAATCAACCAACCAACCAACCAATCATCAGCCAAGTCCATCATAAATCCATCTCCAAAAAGTGATCCGTATAAATGCATGCATATATGAGTATATACATGTATGTAAATGTTACCTACATAATTACAGAAAATTGTGTACGAAAGTGTACAAGTGATCTCCCAAGGAGTGGGCAGGCCCTGGTGTGTGAATCTGAGTGTGGGCCCTGTTGAGGGTGAGTATGTGTGCATGTGTCCTTGATAAGAGCCAGGCCCTGGCGATGAGTGCCAGGTTTGTGTGTGTGTATGTGTGTGTGTCTAACCTCGTAGACGGTGGAGAGGTCCTTGAAGAAGAGCCGTGCCCTGGCGATGAGTGCGGGGTTGTCGGGGCAGAGCACCAGGTAGGCCAGGTCCCTGTGGGAGCCATAGGGCTCCAGCAGCAGCTTCTCCCAGTAGGGCAGCCCGAACGGAGACAGCACCACGTAGTCATGCTCATAGCCCACCAGGAACGTGGGGATGGGAAGGGGCTCTGGAGACTCATCCGTACCTGTGGAGGGAGAGGGAGAGGGAGAGGGAGAGAGAGAAAGAAAGAAAAGAAAGAGCAAGCTTAATGAGGACCCCTACTGGACATCATGACATACATGTGTATATATAGAAGTGTGTCGGTGTGTGTGCGTGTGTACCATAGGAGCCGCGTCCGGCCATCTTGTGGAACTGCTGCCAGGTGAGCGGTCCCTGCACACCCCACGAACGCATGGTGCGCTTCTTCTGCACGGCATCCTGTAACACCGGCTGCAGGAACAGCAGCATACGCAACACATCCTGAGAGAACAGCTGGCTGGCGTCCACTGCTGCAAGAGGAGAGAGCAGTCAGTCCAGAGGGTTCACTATACAATACATGCTGTATGAAGTATATAGCATCGCACGCTACATGGAGTCAGTCATGTTCAATCTGTACAAAGTGGTGGCAGTAATATTAAGTATACAGTGTAGTGGTAACAGTAACTACAATATTCAGAAACCAGTAGTAGTTGTAGTAGTAGTAGAAATTGCAATAGTCGTAGTAATGTTCAGTATGCAGTTCAGTATGTAAAGTTTCTTCATGAAGCAGTAAGTGTTACACAGTATACTGTCTGTCCTTTTCAGTGGGTAGTGTCCTGTGCGTAAATGTGAGTCTTGTTCAGTATATACCCTGTTCAGTGGGAAGTGTTCTGTGTGTACTAGGAAGTTGTGTTCAGTATGCAGTATGCTCTATTTGCAGTTCTGTATGTACGGTTCTGTGAGTAGTGTTCAGTGTGTAGCATGAGTATGCATGCTCATTGCTCACCGTTGCTCTTGGGCCAGTGGTGCAGGCAGGAGCTCCTGACCAGCGCCTCGTCCACCTTCCCTCCGGACATGTTGTCCATGAACTGCCGGCCATGCTCCAGCGCCAGGTAACAGTCGCCACGGTGATCCCGCTCTTCCAGACGTTGTGGGGGGCGTGGCTGTGGGGGCGTGTCCAGTTTGGTCAGCGAGGAAAATGGATTGGTGCACTGGTCCTGCAGGAGGAGGAGCAAGTCGGCAGGGAGACGTTCGCGATTGGCCGACGCTGTCGCCGCCCGTACTGTCTCCAGATGCCGTTCCGCATCCCTCGCCGCATCCGAGCCCCGGCCCATGATGTCCAGCTCGTCCTCCAGAAAGAGGCCGGAGCCGTTGCCGTAGCGGCGGTTGGCCACGGCGCTGAAGCCGCAGGAGCAGGCCTCGGAAGGCGGCTCGAAGGGGGCGGCGCCGGCGGTGCCCGCGGCCTCGCTGAGATACACGCCGACGTCGGCGCCACGCAGGTTCATGTTGCACACGCACAGGCAGCAGCTGTCGAAGCTACAGTCCTTAAAGAGGTTGAGCAGCGACTCGGACAGGATGAGCGTCACGTAGAGGCTGTGCGCCTCCGGCAGCATCGGCACGGTGGGGGGCCGGCAGGTGGACGGGGTGGAGGCTGGCGAGTACAGGTCCGAGTGCTCGTACTTGACCGAACCCTGGGCACTGGCAGGACCGCGCGGTGTGCGGGGAGTGCGCGGCGTTCGAGGGGTGGGGGCAGAGAAGCGGGGCGTGGCGGGGGACGGCGAGGGCAGGATGCCAGGGGTGGCACTGTTGCTAGGCGGCGCGCTGTTGGACATGAGGGGCGTGTGCGTCTGAGGAGTGTAGGACTGGTAATCTGTGTCCAGGCCACTGGTATCACTGGGCAGGTTACTGCAAACACAGACACACAGAGTTATTGCTTGTGACACGTGAAAAAGGTGCGTGTGTGTGTTGCATGTTATAAGTGTGAGTGTGTTTGTATGTGTGAGTTGGCATATAATGAGTGTGTAATACATGTAATAACATGTGTTTTGTGTCTGTGTGTAATATGTATATAATAAGCATATTTCTGTGTGTGTGTTTGTGTGTGTGTGTTTTTGTGTGAGTGTGGGTGTATGTGTACCTGATGGTGGGCATAGGCTGCATCAGCTCCAGTTTGCCCAGCGTCCAGCTAGGTCGGTACACACACTCGTTGGGCACCTTCATGGGCACCATACACTGGCTGGGCAGAACCTTCAGGGGAGCGAAAAGTGAGCAGCCTGCGAACGCCTGGCACGCTTCCGCTCTAAACACAAATGAGAAATCCTGCAAACACACACACACACACACACACACACACACACATTAATAAACCACATCAAAAGCACATGGGCTTGAATCATGAGGCCAGAGCCATGTAGAAAAGCCCATTCATTCACGTGGTCAGAGTTCTGATTGTAGAGTGGTTTGAGTAGGGAGTGTTCTGGATACAGATGGGCCTTTTCCACTAAGGGGTAAAACCCCGGTGTCTGGGGTAAAGCTTCTGACTTTCTATTTCCATGATTGGGGCCGGCCTGGGGCTGCGGCCCAGACGGCCTCAGGTCCTTAATGGAAAAAGCCGGGAGTGTTCAGAGGGGGGAGTGTTCAGAGGGGGGGAGTGTGTTCGAGTGGGGAGTGTGTTCGAGTGGGGAGTGTGTTCGAGTGGGGAGTGTGTTCGAGTGGGGAGTGTTCTGGGTAGGGAGTGTTCCGAGGGTGCGTGGTTCTAAATATACCGAATGTACCACCTAAGACTCCATGTGGCCCGGTCAAGGCTCAAACAAAAAGGTGACCGAGCCTTTGCAGTTACAGCACCACGGCTGTGAAACCAATTGTCCAGTTGAATCACCATTCCATATCAATGCTTATGAATGGTAACTATAACAACCATAGTAGGACGATGGTTGAGCCTGAAAGCAGGCTTAGCAACAATGAAATCAACTGTAAACAAGCTAACGGCCCATGCGATCGCTGTTATAGGGCCAAAGAAAGTTGTACAAGTCGGCTTCTTTTTAAACGGAACTGCTTGTTTCCTTTGCGTGTTGAAGGCATATCTATTGCAACCGGGTGATAAGCGGGATAGCGGCCTTCGAGGTGTCCTGTTCTACGGAATTAATGGACTTGCGTGTCGGGGAGTTCTTTGCCTCTTGCTCTCGTCCATTAATTCCGTACACCAGGACACCTCGGCGGCTGTTATCCCTTACGTATATGACAAATAAATCTATCTGAATCGGAATCTGGAGTTTTCCGAGTGGGGAGTGTTCCGAGTGGGGAGTGTTCCGAGTGGGGAGTGTTCCGAGTGGGGAGTGTTCCGAGTGGGGAGTGTTCCGAGTGGGTACCTTAATCTCTGATGGCTTGGGGCTGCAGAATCCCTCCTCCACCTCCACCTTGAAGCTGCCTCCGAGGCCTGCCCCGTCCAGCAGCGTGATGCCTCCTGGACCCTCCAGACCTCCGTACTCCTTACTGCCCACATTCATGGGAGAGTAGCCAATGATGTGCTGCTCCAGAGATGGAGGGGTGGGGAACATCTGGTGCAGCAGGTCTGCTGAGCCTGGGAGGGAGAAGGAGAAGGAGAGACAGGGAGCAGTGAGAAACGACACGGTTTTCCAAAAAACAATCAACCAAATTATGAAGCATTGTAGAGGAGCCTATTAAGAACATTGGAAAGAAGAAACTAAAGTCCAAAGTACCGGTAGCAGATTGTCTGGCCCTAAACTGAGAACATAAATTGGCAGAATATCTCTCTACGGTCAGAGATAGAAAACAGAACCTGAGCCTAACCATCATGGTAACCAAAAGAACACATTATGTGGTCACTGCATGACAGGTGAGGTCGAGACAGAGATGCACTTCCTCCTACAATGTACATCCTTCAATCACACAAGAAGCCTTTTCTTCAACAAATTCAATTCAGAATTTCCTTAATTTTCCAAATTCCTTCCAGAACTTAATGACGTATCAAAATTAAAGAGACTATTAGGAGAAGGAGACAGGTCATATCTTGCTGCCCAATATTTATCAACATGCCACAACCTGAGGGACAATGAGTGACACTGACACAAAAAAAGCATACACAATCATATATGTGCGCACACACACACACACACACACTTTTATTTCACTTTCTTTCTTTTTTTCATTTTCTCATGGAAATCTATTGATATGTATGGGTGTGCCTAAATTTATTGTATAATGACTGCTTTGGCAATATGAGTGACCTTTTCATGCTAATAAAGCATTTTTAATTCAACTGAATTGAATTGAGCAGTTGAAGAGTTGAACTATCTGCAACCGCTAAAGTGATCTCTAGCAGAGACTGCAACTGCTCCTTATTCAGATGGACACTTACTGACACACGACAGGGGGTCTGGGGCGGCAGGTTTGGACTCTCGGCTGCTGAAACGCTCCTCAGCTCCATGTGCCGCTCTCCTGGACCTAGGCTGAAGGACACACACACACACACACAAAACCAGATAACTAATCAATAAATTAACCCGTGTGAGGTTGAGGGTTAGGGGGATTGGGGTGTGAGGTTAGGGTTAGAGGTGGTTCGGGGTGTGAGGTTAGGGTTAGGGGTGGGAGGTTAGGGTTAGGGGTGGTTCGGGGTGTGAGGTTAGGGTTAGAGGTTAGGTTTGGGGTGGTTGGTGTTGAGGTCCTCACCGTGTGCTCGTCTTCGTCAGAGTTGAACAGGTGCTCCAGGTCGTTGATGGACACGGTCAGATCTGAATCATGGATCAGACTGGTGGAGGGAGCAGTTTTACTGCCTGCCGCTTCCTGGCCATCTGTCACATACAAACAAAGAAACAAAGAAACAAAGAAAGAAAGATATATTAGATAATTAGTACATACAGAAACTTTAGGCATCTCTAAAAATGCAACACACAAAAATGACATCTTTAAGGAGCACGCACACAAACAAACACTCTTAGAATTGACACAAATCAAGCACCAGATATTTCTGTATGTTTGTTTTGTACAGTATTTGAGGCCATTAAAGTCTCATTATTAAAATCTCACTCACCATCTGCTGCTGTTGTACTGTTGTCCTCCTTCTGCAACACACACACACACACACGTCAATGGAAACACAGATTTGATCAGCCTCACAAGTTCAAAATCAAAACTGTAGGAAAAACAGAAGTGGTTGCACAGAAGGATCTTTGCTTCTAATAATTAATTTCAACTGTACAACCCTAAAAGACCATTTCACAAAACTACAGAAGAGTGTCTTGGCATGGGGAAGATTGGTAGCTTTTTAAGGTGTTTTTGATCCATATAATGGTTCAATAAAAGGACTTTAAAAGTCAAAGCCTCTCTTCGCCCCCTCTCTCTTCTAAGGGCCTCTCCTCTTTCCTCACCTTGTTCCTCTTGCTCTCCCTCTCTGTGGCCATCTTGTCCTTCTTCTCGGTGAAGCTGAACTCCTCATCCCCTTCCAGGAAGGCGTACGGGTCGGCCTCGGCCTCCCCCTCCCCATCCGAGAGCGCCCCTGCCAGATGTGAAGTCTGCTGCTGCACATACATCTTCACCCGCTCCTCACACACCTTCAGAGGACGACCTGACGATGCCATGGCCCTGTGGGACACAACAGCCAATCAGCACAACGCAGGAAGAGATAGCAGCCAATGACAACACAGTAGGAAGAGGCCACAACCGATCCAAGAAAAGATGGCACGCAGAAAAAGCTACAGCCCTTGCATGACTGTCATTAGTGTTCAGAGCACTCCATAAACACCACACAATGGATTCACGTCATGCAAACCGCATGGCTACTGCAGGTTAGCTTGAGTGATAAGGGAACACTGTTAGTCTTGGATGGATGAATAGGAGTTAGATAGAACCCTAAGTAATGCTGTAACTAATCCCAGGTACCCCTAGACATGCACAATGATCATGATTTGTATCTGTTCAGTCAACAAAGTCATCTGCATTTGGATCGGCCCCTGGAAATGAACGTGATGTATAGTGAAAGTTAAGTTAAATCGGAGAGATATTGTATTTGGTCACCAAATGTCATTGGTAATGCAAGTGTTGTCACCATCACCACTCCTAAATTAAGTTAACAACAATAACTAGTCAGTGTCATCCAGGAATAAGACACTTTTTAAATCAAAAACACTCTTGCAAACATTTCCTCTTCTGTAAGGCTACCTCTCCCTAACAAGGATCAATGAAAAACAGTTTGGACTGGGAAACAAAATGGCTTTACAATAGCTTTACAGCTTTACAAATCAAAACAATGCTTCCACATTGGAAATGGAAAACAAGAAATGAATACAGTCACCAAAAACTGTTTTCAGAATAATAACTCGTAAATTCGGGAAGATTCAGTATCTGTTTATGTTGCATTATTCCGGTTTTTCCCCAATACCATATTTGGATTCGGCTGTATCCCTAGTACCTCCTCCAGAGCGTGCAGTGTGCTGTAGTGTGTGTGCTAGTACTCTTACTCTGTAACCGAGATGGTGGAGTCTGCTGTAGTGTGTGTGTTCGTGCTAGTACTCTTCAGGCTGTTTTATGCTTCTGCGTCGACTCCACGCAATGACTACGCCTTTGCCTCAACGCCGGCATTAGTTAGGTAACGTAACTAACGTTAACGTTTTTAAACTTACCATTTGTATGTGACATAAACCTCATCAATGACAATCCTCACCAAGTTTTCACGATACACTTCTGAAGAAAGCATATTCCTCCATTTCTCATTAAGTAGGCCTAACCAAGATTCAGGGCTACCGAACACAGACTGGAATCGGCCGTGAGGATGTCTGTGTCGTTCATTCCTCCCAGCTGCATTCACAGCTTCCCCAGGAATACTTTCTAATTCGGATAAAACTTGCGCAATAGCTACGCTCATCTCATCTGTGGATGCCGTCATGTTGTTTGTTGCGTCGCACCTAAACCCGCCTCAAAACCAAGGCACGCTGATTGGCCGTTCGTTGATCGCTGATTGGCAGAAAGATGCCAGACTGATCTGCGAGTGGAAAGACGGATAGATATTTTACAAACGGATAACTCGGTCATTGTAACCGAAATCTGTCAGTTTATTTGCAAAGCATGTTTCTATTCCCTACAGTAGGCTGTTTGAAGCAGACGGCTATCAACACACAGGGCAAGTTGACCAATCACAGTCCTTGCGGTCTGCGTCGCCTCAACACAAAGTTAGAATTTTTGGTAAGTGCGCATCAGACAACGGCGGACGGTTTGGAGGGGGTACACAGGGCTCTGGAAGGCTACGCTGTCGATTCGATGCAGAAGCATAAAACAGCCTTTACTCTGTAACTGAGATGGTGGAGTCTGCTATAGTGTGTGTGTGTGTGTGTGTGTGTGTGTGTGTGTGTGTGTGTGTGTGTCAGTGTTGCGGGTTTGGTCACAAGCAGCCCGATATTTGAATTAACCCGACCGCAACTCGGACTGCGAATATTAATTAGGACAAAATTATACCTGACCGGCCTTGGCTGAATGAAGCACAAAGCTTTACTGAAGCACATACACTGTTTAAAGTCACAGACACAACGAACCAAAGTAATTTTAATGCATGCGTGAACCTACAAGGCCTATACATAGCCTGTGTACCATAACATTTATTCCTCTAGGCGCCTGCTCACTAGCCTAGAAATCTAGATGCACCCTAGCGGCAGCAATGTTGGTCTGGCTCGTCAGACTACCTGCTCGCGGCTGTAGGCTAACATGGGCAGGTGGCAAAGTATCAGCATTATTTTACTGAGCGACTCAGGTCTTGTACCTAGTCTAAAAAAGCTGTTCCAGGTCAGCATATAAAGCTATCTATTGCTTGCTTGAGGTCTAGGAATTGCACTTACTTGGTTTGGCTGGGAGGGCTTAGTCTACCAGTGCCTCGTTTGTGACGAGTTACTGTATGTTGGTCGTGCCTGTTTTGTGGCTGTCATACTTTTAAATGGCTTTGCAAGAAGTACATAGAACATAACTTGCACTACTGTCATCTTCTATAAGAACCTTTGCAAATATTTCCCATATATCGCTTTTCCTGGAGGTGTGTCTATTATTTCAATTTCTCCTGTCTTCAGCTTCTTTACCATCTCCATCTCTACCGTCTCCACGTATGTGGCAAGTAGGTCTACTATATGCTTCAACCAATGATATCTTTGAAAAGCAATTATGAGTTAAATATTGATGCTAGCCTTAAGTATTTAAAAAAAAATATATATATTTAATTAATTTTACCTGACCACCCGCAAATGACCCGAATATCATTCAAATATTTTTTTTATGACTCATAACCGCTTAATTTCAGGCGGACCGCGCAACACTGGTGTGTGTGTGTGTGTGTGTGTGTGTGTGTGTGTGTTCTTATTCTGTACGTGAGATGGTGGAGTCTGCTGTAGTAGTGTGTGTGCTAGTACTCTTACTCTGTAACTGAGATTGGTGCATCTGCTGTAGTGTGCATTTCCCCCTTTAGCCGGTCAGCAGGAAGTTGAGGAGCGGAAAAGTCCTGATGCCGTCGCCCTGGCAACTTGTAGTAGCGCCAGGGGTTGGGGGCGGAGTCCTGCTGGGGGTCGACGGCAGAGCCCACAAACACTGTTGGCTCAAGGGATTGTGGGTAGCCGTGCGGGAGCGGAGGATGCATGATGTCCAGGGCACAATCCTCCGCCTTCTGGGGGGGCGGACATGAGTCAAAGGTGGATGAGGAGGAGGATGAGGGCGCAGGGTACAGGTGCAATGCATTATGGGATGCTCTCTGGGCGTGACCGTCCTCCAGGTGGCAGGGGTGAGGGCTTAGGGGGGGTGGCAGGGGGGAGGGGCTGAGGTCGGCAGACCCGGGGTCGGCACTGGAGTGGAGCGCGGGCGGTTTGGAAGAGGGAGTGGACGCAGCGGATGAGGTTGAGGCGGTGGCGCTGGGGTGGGGGTGCGGGGGGTACAGCCTCTGGGAGGACGAGGTGGGCGGCCCCTCCAGGTTGGGGTCCTCGCACAGGGAGCCGCGATGGTGGAACGGCATCTGCGACCGCTTGGGCTGCTTCTCTGCCTTCTCCGGCTTCTCCACCCCCAGCTTGTGCTTGAGGGGCTGGGGGGTCGGCTGGCCCAGGGAGGGGGGGGCAGGGGGACCTGTGGGGGGACCGGAGCGCTGCTTCTGGCTCTTGTGCCTTTGGATAGAGGAGAACAAACACACACACACACAGGAGATCGCATCACACACTGAAAAACTGCACTCCTACACACATCACACAGAAATGGCAGAAATGCTGCACTCCACACACACAGCTTTGATGCATACTTGAAGTACGTGTCTTCAGTGTCCCCACATACAGCACTGTGGCAGACTACAACAGGTGGATTATCTGTTCTCACTGAGAGCAGACTTGAGTTCAGTTGTGTTTCATGCCCTGGACTACAAAAAGGGTGTTTTGTGTGCTGACAGTGGTGTGAAGCGCTCTATCGTCTTGACCAGCGTTATGTGCGGAGGAAGTGTGTATAGGTGTGTGAAGCACTCTATCGTCTTTACTAGCATTATGTGCGGAGGAAGTGTGTAGAGGTGTGTGAAGCACTCTATCGTCTTGACCAGCGTTATGTGCGGAGGAGGTGTGTACTGTACAGGTGTGTGTGCTCACCTGGAGCAGTTGCATTTGGTCCTGTGTGTTGTGTCCACAAAGTCCCAGTTGCTGGTTTTCTGCGGCTCCTCCTCCGATGTTGCACCAGTGACAGACGACAACTTCCTCCTGACAGACAAACACATCAACATCTTTTCAGTGTGCATGCGTGTGAGTGGAACTTCCTCTAGACAAAAAAACTAAACACACACAACATCTTTCATACAGCATGCATGTGTGTATGCGTGTGTAGTGTGTGAAGGGGTGTTAGTCTGTGCACGTACTTCTGTGCCCGGTTGAGGTTGCATTCCTGCCACACGCACTCGATCAGCTGATTGGCCAGGCTGCGTGGGATCTTGCCACCATGGTGACCGCTGCTGTCCGATCTCAGGCCATCCGACGCCGCGGAACACTTAACCCACTTCTGTGGAGGCTGGGAGTCTGCAGGGGACAGAGACAACACAGTGTCTTCATATTGCTCGCTCAAACAGACAAACACACACACACGGTCTGTATCTGTGTGTGGGAGGCATGTCATGGTGTCTGATATGCAGTATGTAGTACCTGACCTCGCCTAAGCTCCCAAACAATTGCCACCCCGCCCCCCCCCAAACATATCAATCAACTGAATTAGATTCGAAACCAGGGGTCGGCAACCGGCATGCGGCCCTTTAGCCACTCTCTGTTGGCTCCCTGGCTTTGTTTTAAAATAGAAAATAATAAAATATTTTTTACAATGTTAACATTTATATTATAAGATGCAAATATTTTTACAAGGGTATTAAGCTTTAATACATCCTTATGTTATTAACATGTGAAAATATGTAGCCTCTAAAATGTGTAAGAAAACACATGTTTATTTGAACGCGTCATAGTGTCACATCCTTGCGTCCCTTTAACTTGAGTTAGGCTTGAGTGGACAAGCAAGCGATGGTGTCAAACTCCCTAAAAAGTCGTGGAGTAAAACAGATCAATTTAATAAATCAATTAAATGCTTGGACGAATGTTTGCCTTCACCACCACTGCGGCTGAATTATCGGCTTAAAGACGCAGCAGTCTATTTTGGACCACTCAACTGATTGCTTATCCTAAGTTCTGGCTTGTCATTGAATTTCTTTGTTTATTATTATATGTATTTGCTAACCCTTGATTCAGGTGATGTTGATAAGCTAATTCAGACCAATAGGCAAAAGGCTTTAAATGGCTTAAATATTGATGCGGCCCCAGAAAGTAATTTTTTTAATTTTTGGTACAAAAAAAGTAAAGGTTGCAAGCCCCTGTTCTAAACAGACTCATCAGCCAAATTGATCCAAACCCACCAAAGCCACTACTCCATGCATACACGTAAGTATGACACTGAAATATGTTTAGAAACACATAAATATGCATTAAAAAAGAAATATTATTTCTTGAGGTATATTTTGTGCTAATTTTTTTTTTAATGTCTCTACATTTTTAAGAGGCGCGCAGGTAAACATCCATCTACTTTTTACATAATTATAGCTGTTGCCTTTTTCTTCTTCATTTGCAGATATCGTGATGCATCATAGATGAATCAAGATGAGACAATAAAGAGTGTGTGGAGTATGGAATATTGCACTATCTGTGTATGTGTTATGCCTTAAAGTAAGCCTTTTTGGTGTCTTGGCATGCATGCTGGACGTGACATTGGGGGTGTGGCTGCATCGTCGATTCTACATTTGATTTTGAAGTTCAAGATTGAGATGTAATTTCAATCAATTTTCGACTTAAGACCAAAATTGTGACAGCCCTTGTGAATATGGTATGTGTGTCTGCTGTTATGTTCTGAGCATGCATGTGTGTGGGTCTACTTACATATTATGAGCGTGTGTGTATGTCCTATTGTGTATGTCCTATTGTGTGTGTGTGTGTGTATATATATATATTACCTGTCTGAGCCTCCTCTGGTGATGTTGGGGGTGTGAGGGTAACAGAGCAGAGGGCGTGGTCTCTGTTGGAGATGGCAGAGGACTGGCCAATCGTGTAGAGGCTGCTGGAAATGGGGGTGGGGCCTGAAGGAGCGATGACTGGGATGTCGGACTGGGCCGCAAGGACCAGACACGCCGGGTAGACCATCCGCACACCCGCTGCAACACACACACACATACATGGAACAGGTTAATGGGTTCCTTCAGTATCTATCAGTATACACACACACACACATATATATATACAAATATGAGAGCATATGTGTGTATATATATATATATATATGTGTGTATGTACGTATGTATACATGTATATGTGTGTGTGTATGTATATATGTATATGTGTGTATGTTCCAGCTCACCGACTAGCACTTCCACAGCTGCCAGAGAGTCATCCTCCCAGTCCAGATCCTCGGGGTGGTCATCAGGCGCAGGCTTGGTGCTGGGGCTGATGGGATAGAACTGTTTCCACTCTTCCAGCAGCTTTTGAGTGGGTGGGTCCGAAAGCTTAAAGGACTGGCCGGTGAGAGTGCCACTCAGGCCGTATGGACTCAGAATCACTACGCACACAAACACACACAAAACACAGAGTTAATACTGTAACCTAAAGTACTTGCCATTCAGTGTCGTATGGACTCAACACACAAACAAACAAACACACACACAAACAAACAAACAAACAAACAAACAAACAAACAAACAAACACACAAACAAACAAACAAACACAGAGGTATTGATGGCCTGTGGTGGGTCCCCAGTCTTGCTTATGGACCCAGAGTGTTACCTTGGAAGGGGGTGGAGCTGTGCTGCGTGAGTGCCAGGTGATCCTCCGTCAGCAGGTAGACGGGTTGGTGCTGGTTCACCTCCACGCTGGTGCACACGTTACTGTCACCGTGCAGGAGGAAGGTGAAAGAGCAGGACAGGTGTTCGCTGCAGACAGGAGGAGAGGTCAGGGGTCAGCACCATGAGGATGTGAGGCCACTGAGGTCATCTCTGTACTCAGAGTCATTTCAGCAGCATGATGGGGCAGTCTGCAAAGGGCTATCTCTGTGCAGCTGTACATCTACACTATGTCAGATACAAATGTATCCGACGCCCTTTTGTTATGATTCACCCTCCCTTCCACATTAGACCATCAGATCAGCGGATCCTCCGCAGCCGTATCAGATGAAAGTGGACTGTGTGGCTGTAGTGTGTTGCGGAACCATCTGAAAACAGATGACGTACAAGCCCATGTTCCCTTCCCTGATTCGTTGTGCTCGTTTCAAGTGATGATGGCCATGCTGCTTTGTTTTCGTGAGAAGTAGCCTACATTTATTCATTTGACATCCATACAGTGAATGGCAACGGATGCAATTTAAAGACGCTAGGCTATTATATAGCCTAACTGTGTAAGCTGTGACAAAAAAATCCCTCTTGATCATTAGAAGCACTGTGTAGGCTATATTCTATATCTATGTCCATTACACAAGGTAGGCTATTTTTATTTGTTTGTCGTTAGTCGACAAAGCTACCTGGCATTCTGTATAAACTATGCCTATTCCACTGCAATAGCAACCAATAGGCCCATGTAAAGAAGCAACGAAAAACGTATCTAAATGTCTAAGTTGATTTCGTTGTTGTTCTTTATACGATGACTGAAAAAAACTCATGTACCCTGCTGGAAACTGTGGCTGTTGACATGCAAACAAGCACCTACGACGGAGTGGGAGCAATAACTTCTGACAGTAGGCTAATAAGTTTGTGCGGCGCGTTCACATGAAATTCGCAATCAACCCAATTATACAGATTAGCCTATAATACTATGCAATAGCCTAGCTGACTGGGGTACTTTGTATACTGCCAAGTCGCAGCATGCTCACCGAGAAGCTAACTTTAAACATAGCCTAATTATTAGTGTTTGTTTGTTGTTCTTCGACAAATACCTGCCATTATAATATGAATTCTATAAAGTATACTATAGCATGCTGTCTTTTGCACCCAGGCAGTAGCCTACTTGGCAAACATCCCATTTCCCCCCAGTTTTCAGATTGTATCTGATGGTTATTTTTTCCCTTGTATCCATACTTATTGACTATGCGTTTGTTATGATTTTCAAGGCTTCCCAAACTGATAGGCTACAGTGTTTGTGGACACAACCTGTCACTCAACTGACACTCAAGAGTGGGAGTGTGTGTCTCTACCAACATGTAGGAGTGTTTGTATATATGTGTAGACTCACTTGGTGATGGGGGTTGGATTGGTCATTTCCGTGTGCATGTGATTAGGTGTATATATCGTGTGTGTGTGTGTGTGTGTGTTTGTATGTATGTATGTATGTGGCTTATGTACACGTGTGTGTGCGTAGCCTCACCTCTTGTTGATGGGCTTCTCGTCCTTCTCGTAGGGCTTGACGAACCAGCGTCCAATGCGCACAAAGCCGCGATTGAGCAGGCAGCGCTCCAGCAAGTTGTGGATGGCTTTGAAGAGCAATGTCCGCGCCTCGTACGACAGCCCGCTCTCCCACACACCCTCCTCATTACCTACGAACAGAATACTCAGATTACTCACACACACACATGCCGACGCATCTGCGTCTTGTAGGCCAGCCCACTCTCATCATTCCCTACGGAGCCCTGTGAGTAGGCAGGCGATGACATAAGTTACCAAAACATGGCTTCGACAAGCAGGGTGTTGCTTCCGCCATCAATTCCAGAAAGTTGTTACATTTTCACTTATAACATTCCAACATAAACTGGGAAGTGGGAACAGACCCCCCCCCCCCCCCAATTTCTAAGGAAGAAACATCCATGACAATCATGGAAAAACTGGGTCAAAGGCAGTGTTCGGTCGCAGCAGGAATAGTTATGTATGTTTAGGTGACAGATCTGAATCCTTTCTATTGTTGACGATGTTTCATGATGACTATGTTGACATGTTTCATGTTATCTTGACTGGTCCGTCCTATTGTTGCCATGGCTGTAATGACATCAAACAGCCAACAGCGTAAACATTATGTAGGTTACACGCTCATAACTCCCAATCGATCAGACCAACCCAACCGCCAAGAGCAGCTAGTCTAGCACGCCAATGGACATGCACAGCCTTCAGCACATTCACAAATTCTCACACAGACATTAACACACACACACACACAGTAAGTGGGCAGGTAAGACAGGTGGCCAGGAGCAGGGAGCGAGACGGGAGTGGAGGAGAGCACTTACTGGAGAGCTCGTGGTGGATGAGCTCGGCGAAGTTGGGGTCGTCTCCCCACCAGAAGAGCCAGAGCTCGCGGCGGCCGGGACTCTGGTGGCGACGCCACACACTAAGCACGTCCGCCCGAAGGCACCGGCTAAAGCTGCACAAGATGGGGTCCTCCTCCGTCACCGGGAACACGATGGGCGACGATGACGGGCCCTGCCACACAAAGCAGCGCCATTTGATGCCCGTCAGGTCCGCCTGTGGAGGGACACACAAACAAAAAGCCTCAGTCTCAGAGCCACAAAACAGACATCTGCTTAAGCAACAGTTCCCTACACAATATCACTGCAGTAGAACACTACAACATGTCAGGGTGGCTAACACTGGTTGTTGGCATGACATCACTACTAATTTCACCTTCCACCAATGTTACCATTCTCTGTGTCTGGTTCCACTCTTCTCTTATTACTTTGGTGGACATAATAAATGTTCTTTATTCAAAATAAATGGCATATTGAAACTTAGTTTGCTGACACCGACTCCTTATAACTTGTAAAAGTGGTGAGTCCATGATACTCCTGTCATATATATATATATATATATATATATATATATATATATATATATATATATATATATATATATATATATATATATATATATAATATGTGTGTGTGTGTGTGTGTAAAAGAAGGAGCTTGTTTTGGATGATAGTACTACTGCAACCACAAAGTACCTAGATGTTTTCACTATCGGTTTCAAATAAACTGAAACCAAACTTCACACAGCAACCAGAAAATATAGGAAAACAAATTAAACAGTTTTGCCACTATTTAAATGTTGACAGATAACGTTTAAAGCTATTCTGTCTGTGCAACAGGTCTGCGAGCAAGCGAGCAAGCAATCACGCCTCATCTAATAAATGATTTGGGGGAATATGTCGGTAAATGCAAATACGCAACATAAACAAGTATGGGTCACGAATTGTTGTCACAATGACGCAAACTACAAGTCCTGTTCTGGAGCACTTCCTTAACGGTTAGCCTCTCTACCACAAGTGTCTTCTGTTACAATCTGTTAGTGTAATAAAATACAAATAAACGTGACATCACGTCGTACATAACCGCACGAAGCAAATTGATTCTTGGTAACGTCATTACTGGCAAACGTATTTCTTCAACTCGCATGTCCGAGCTTTCGTTCTGCTTTCCAGATGACCGTTTTTGGCATACGTAATGATTTGTAGGTTACCCAAAACTTAATATCAATAAACAAATGCCAACAAAAGTTCCCGAATAAGCTGTGTAGTAATTAATGAGGATGTGGCTTGCTAAGTGCGCGGACAAGTTCATGTTAACGTTGCTTAACTTCAACCGCAGGCTTCCCACATTCGATTCAGCTAGCAAGCTAAAGACACTCATGCAAACCAATGACGTAGCTAACTAGGTAAGTTTGCAAACGTTAGCTATTTAGCTACCAACCGCTCTTAAGGGAAACAAGACTTCTCTTAGTATTTGCCAGTTTAATGTTAACCACCACCAGTGTATTATGCCTTGAAGTTTGTCCACAATGAAACTCTTACGTGTTAACAGAATCTTTCACGACGTGCCAGTGCCACCAATTAAGCATTAGAGTAACTATGCCAAACTCGTAAACAAGCTCTAATTGTTGGCCCCGATGTGCCTGCAAGTTAGCTAGCCAGCTGCATACTGGCTAACTGGCTAACTTGCAAAGTTGTTAGCTAACGCCTGGTTGTCTCAAGTTAGTTTCAAAGCAAATTACAAATACATTTTTCTCAAGACATGTCAGACACCGTTATGCAATTCACTCCACATATTATGAAAAGTCATGCTATTCTCCAACATAAATGCAACAGTATTTAAGGACGTTTCTACAATTGATCACGCCTGCAATTAATGGACAGGTCGGCATGTAAACGTTAGCAATTTAGAGGCTCAACAGGCCTTTGCTAACGTTAGCTACTATGCAACAGCTAATAAGCAAGCTAGAGTTAGCTATTAGTGGGCTAGCTGAAGATGGCCTCTGGCCTCATAGTTTTTTAAATCTCTTACCAGACAAAATAGATTGGAATGACAGTCCTCCAGGCTCGCCCCGTTTGGTACAAAACAAGAACTCATCTTCAAAAGGTGGTAGTCAAATAATCCATTATTTCAGACCACAAGAAGAGTGATGTGGAAAATGATCAAATACTTGATTTCAAATATTTGATCACACACCGGCTTTGAAACAAGTCGTTGTAAAGTGCTATTAGCTGGCTTGCTACAGCTCTCGCCAATTCATCAAAACCTCGACTGTTTTGTCTGACTGCTTGTTCTAAAAGAAATGAAAAGCAAGCGAACGCAGTGCTTGTTTAACTACCTGAATTAAAATCACCACCATCTCTACATGGTCAATAGTCCAATGCATTCATAAATTAAAGTCTACGAAGGAATAAATATTACTAAAAGCACCAGAGGTGTGCAGACAACTCTCCCCTCCCCCTTTGCTTGGCACCTAAGCTAGCCAGCTAGCTAGCCTGCTCGCTAACTACCGTTAGCATACAAAAGAGCTAACGCTATCTGGTTGTATCTCAGTGAAGCAAAGGTGACCAACCACAAATTCACCCTGAGTGGTATCTACAATCTCCCGACTTCGTGTCCTAAAACAACATATCATAAAATCAACCTAAGTTCTAACGCCAGTAAAACTAATTAAAAAGTCCGGCTACTCATGATTGTGATTTCAAGTCCTGCAGGTTTCCATTTGAATTCATATGCACTGCTCTCTTTAATGGCGGCCAAAGGAGGAGCTCCGCCTTCTTGTGCCGATTGGTCAAACGCAGTGAAGAGTTCGGAATATCTGACGTTGACATACAGTACCTCTCCGGCACAGTCTAATGTATATGGCCACAATACGTACAAGTATCAAGTTTGGATGATGGACATAACTTTGAATCTTCGCTTTGAACTAACGTAATTATACTACTACGTACGGAAAATAAACATGTCTGAATCTTCATAGACCTCTTTCAGTTATAATTTTAGATGTGTGTTGTGAGCTCTTTCCATTCCAACTGCATGTTGTAAACGGTATAAGGTTGGGCTGCTGAAGATGAATGGGCCAAATGGTTGGAGGCGCTGTTCTTGAGACGCCCCACTAGATGGCAGAAGATATTCCCCAGTGTTTTTCATAATAGTGCAACGTGAGACTGCTTTTTCAGATGGCAGCGACCCTGCTGTACAGCTGCTTAGATGCAAGGCATGGGAAACTATACACTACCTCCACAAAAAAGTCCCCCCCCCCCCAAAGGAGATAGATCTATATGTAAGTTCTCTATTAGTCAGACCAAGGACCACTTAATAAAAAAAAGCCTCAAGGACCACCTAGCTAAAAAAAAGGACCTACAACAGTATATTACACAATACGTAGACCTACTCAGTGAACAACCTTGCTTATTGTCTTTGCACCTTGCTTATTGTGTCAGAGAAGTCATATGATTTAAACTGACACAGCTTACATAGGCAGTGTTGTAGAACCTTTTGGATATAAGTTGATTCAATATTGCAAATAATGAATCTATATTATATTTTACGTCTGCTCACGGACCACTTGGGATAGCTTGCGGACCACCAGCGGTCCCCAGACCACACTTTGATTAACACTGGTCTAGGACTAGGCTTCATCCATCTATACAAAACCGACCCATTGTCCAGTGAGTGGGGCACTTCGATGGAAGAACATCCTTGAATAGTTGGCTGCCTCAAAGTATCTGTGTTTGGACTGTCTTCTGCTGTCAACTTCAGCTTGAGTCATATTTACCATTTCACCTGGTGTCAAAAACCTAATGCTCTCCAGTCTACAAGGATCAAAGTCACAGATCATACAGACTGACTGAATGTACAGTTGTGTGTAGTAGTATATCAACTTTTACAGTTAGGCAGGCGGAGGAGCAGTGGGTATCAGTATGAATGTATGTGTGTGTGTAACAGTAATTTATACTGGCGATCCTGCACACACACACACACAGGAGTCTTCATGTTGGTTGTGTGAGCGGTCAGGCCCAGGAAGAATGACCATGGCTTTGTGTTTTCAGTCACAGTGCTTGCTATGACCTGATCACACATTGCCAAGTTGACCGAGTAATGGTATTATTATGGAAACAACTTCCTACTTTGACCAACAGTGCAAGTCTTCTGGACCATTTACAATACATTGTGAAATTCTTGTGTCTTTACTGGTCGATATACTGCCTATGCCAGCAACTGCCAACATGCATCCTAAAACTACAGCACTGATAAAACCCCTACTCATAACACCTACTTTCTTGGCCAGGGCCCACTTGAAAAAGAGATTACAATCTCAATGTGTTCTTTTCCATGGTTAAATAAAAGGTAAAAAAAATACATTAATTAAAAAGTACTTTTTACTTGCACTGGCAGGAGTAAAAGTTGAGGTGCATAACGTACCTTTCAGCAAGATGACTTACACTGACCTGCACAAGTACTGTTGCTAGAGCTGCAGCTCTTGCTGCCAGTGAGCACATCAACTCATTCTAAGTGCAGTCACATATCATAGAACAAAGCAGCAATGTCTGATTAAAAGCAGCAATTGGATTACCATAATACGGAATATTCCAGTTTACATGCTAGGCAAACGAGTAAAAATCCTGTTCCTTGACACATGATGCAGATAAGACGCCGTTAAAAAGTAAACATATTTGCTTTATTGAGGTTCTTGTGTGTAGATCCATCATTCCTTTGAGCTGTGTAGTAAGAATTCGTTTAGTCAAATTTTTAAGACGTTAACCATACAACGAACCTCCGCTTAATGCAAATTAAGTCTCTCTTCCTCCTTGTTTTTTAAATCACAATGATTTACACAATTCATACTGACTAGGAAAGCTATATTGCATCCCAAGCAACACCGTGAAAATCCAGATCATCCCACGGCAGCAACTCCTCGACAGCACTTGATCATCCTGCATTGAGCACCAGGTCATTAGTTTGCACATAGAAAACAGTGCAAAGAAAGTCATTTGTGATTCCACCCCATCCTCTTCTTTGATGGTATACTTGAGTTCAAAAGTCTCTTTGTATTTCCACACACAAAGTCTCCAGCCCCAATGCTGATACGCACACTGCACAGAGGCAGCAGAACGTGACCTGAAGGCAGGGACACACACACACACACACACACACACACAACGTAGAGATACATCAACATTCACACTCACTCAGACTATAACACGCACACACTTACTGCATTGACACACACACACACACACACACACACACACACACACACACACACACACACACACACACACACACACACACACACACACACACACACACACACACACACACACACACACACACACACACACACACACAGATATATACATACATACATACATACATACATACATAAAACACGCACACATGCGCGCACACACACGCGCGCACACACACGCGCGCACACACACGCGCGCACACACACACACACACGCACACGAGAGGACACCCAAAAGCAGGCAGGGTGGAGCTGGTACTTTTTGCCCCTCACCCTTCTCCCTGGCATCCAATCAGACGCAGAGACACCCCCGGCCCAGAGGAGGTGCTGTAGGTCATAGGTTCATGCGCAGGTGCTCGGGCCGCTTGGCCATGACTGGGTACGCCTGCTGCTTGAACTGGCCCATGGGGGCGCCAGCGGGGGGGCGGATGGGCAGGGGTGCCGAGGCCTCGCTGCTAGCGGTCACGTCCATCTGCTCCAGGCTGGACTCCTCCATGGCCTGCTCCCGGGGCGCCAGGGACGCACCTACGGGCAGGGGGGGCCCCGCGTGCCAGCAGTCCCCAGCAAACCTCACTGGGCTGGAGGGAGTGGGGGGTGGGCAGGAAGCAGAATCACACTTACAGACAGCAAGACATTTTTTGATGGTTTTAACACTTATGGACATTGAGTTGAAGACCTTGGATTTGATGATAATATCAAGGTAAAAAAAAAAAAAAAACTAATTAGTTATAAAAAGGCATGTAGTAACATGATAAGAGGCTTAACAGTGTCAGAATGTGAGAATGGCGACCAACCTGATAGGTGTTCTTGGGCTTCCTAGGAAGCGTCGGGGGGAGCGTATTTTTGGCTCAAATGAGAACTTCTCCTTCACATTCTCCAGCACAGATGGAGCTACATACGTAAAACCCTGCAGTGAGAAAGAACACAGAGGAGAGGTTTGTGAGAGGAGTCTGTGTAAGGGAGGAGTCTGTGTGAAGGAGAGAAAGGAGTCTTTGAGAGAGAGGAGTCTGTGTGAAGGAGAGAGGAGTCTGCGATTGCATAAATATTCATCCCCTTCAAGTCAGCATTTAGTAGATGCACTTCTGGCATATTCGCGTCAACATTGAGTATACCTGCCTATTAATCTTCTCCCAAGTCATAGTTCCCTTGCAGACTGAATGAGATTGTCCTCCAGGATTTCCATATATTTTGCTGAATTGATTTTACTTTTACCTTTACAGTCCTTCCAAGAAGTATCCCCACAGCATGATGCTACCACCACCATTCTTCAAATTAGGGATGGTGCGTTTTTGGTAATGTCCTGTGCTTGATGTCCGCCAAACATAGCATCTAGTCTGATGTCTGAAAAGCTCAATTTGGCCCGAGACCAAAGAACCTTCTTCCATTTGAGCTTGGAGTCTCCCACATGTCTTTGGGCGAACTTTAGTCAAGATTTAATAAGAGCCTTGCCACTCACCCATAGAGCTTCGACTGGTGAAGAACTGGGGAAGAAGTTGTTGTATGCATACATAGTTTCTCCTATCTCAGCTGCTGAAGCTTTTAACTACTTCAGAGTAGTCATAGGTGCCTTCAGGGCTCAAAATGAACTTTTTTCCTCAGTGTCCCGCAGCTGTCCCCAATTCTACTTAACCACCAGTGTCCCAAATTCAAGTTCTTGTTTTTTCTATTCTACATAATAAACATAGATTAATAATCAGCAACTTGTATCACTTAATTGACTCATTCTGGGCCACTATGTAAGTTCTGAAGACTTTTAAACACCATTTTATGAACATTAATCATCTGCTGTCTCTCCTACACAAACTCATCTCCAGAGGTTGCGCTATAGACTCTTTGTCCGTAATATTTTTTGAGGTTGCGATAGCCTTTGTCATTGATCTTCCTTTCATTAGCAAAATCCTGGAAAGAGCAGTGGCTGCCCAGCTTCAAAACCACATGTCCCACTATTAGCTCTTCGAACCCATCCAATCTGGTTTCAGAACCCACCACATGCCCCAGGGCTCTGTGCTTGGTCCTCTGCTGTTCACCATTTACGTGCTACCCCTAGGTCATATTATCCGTAAACATGGACTCAGCTTAGACTGCTACGCCGATGACACTCAATTTTATATTAGCACTGGACCTTCCAGATGCAGGTGTCTTTATATTTCTATAAAATACACATTTACTGCACACAGGCAATCCCATTTCTCTAATTGTGAGACTATTAGCACCAATTGGCAGGACCGCTGTTGATTTAGGTCAGGACTTTAAGGGGGATGAATATTTATGCAATTGCTTATTTTGCATTATATTTCTAATTAACATTACTTTGTTGAAATTTGCTTTCACTTTGAGATTAAAGAAGGGATGTTTTTCCATTTAATTTGGCCTTTTTATACAATAATACAACAAATATTCCATTTATCAAAGGGGGACTTGGCCACTATTTCAACTTAATAAACCCGTTTAGAAATCCTCTGGATGGTTAAATGACTTGTTCCAGCGAAAGTGACTTTCCCTGCTCCCCCCTAGCGTCCCAAGGCGGAAAACCAACCTTGGAACATTGGGACTACCGTCCCGGTAAGAGAAGTGAGATACAAGAAACTCGTTTTAAATAGCGTTTCATACCTTGTAACTAGGGCTGGGATAAACGATTATTTTTTAAACGATTAATCTAGCGATTATTTTTTCGATGCATCGATTAATCTAACGATTCATTTTTTCAGTCCGATTCGATTTCGATTCGATTCGATTATCGATTATCTCCCCATTAATTCACTAATAGCATCTTATACATGTTTATTTACATATCTGAATGAAAAAACATGAATTCTTTAACATTGCAATATATGTTTATTGCTCTTAAGATTCCAAAATAAAAGACTGAAGTGCAAGTAACTACAAGTGCAAAGTAATGTATTCTTAGTCAGAGGTAGCATTCAATAAAGTTCAGTAGGCTAGTGTATGTCTAATTGAGTGCCTGTCATTTTAAGACGTTCGTGTGGGAATGTGTGGATGCAATTCATAACGTAGTTCAAATAACAGTTCGTACTTCTCCTTTGGACAAGCACTTTTGAGTCTTGAAAACACTTTTCCATTTGGATGTCAAGTTTAGCATGCTTACTTGCAGCTGCTTGTATTACTCATGCAGGGCTCATTTTATTGACTCTGTTTTGCAAACAGAGTCAATAAAATGAGCCCTGCATGAGTAATACAAGCAGCTGCAAGTAAGCATGCTAAACTTGACATCCAAACAGTATTAGGCTTTGATATAGGGCTACTGCTTGATTGCATAGGCCTACTGTAACTTAACTTCGTTTAGTCTCCTCAATGTACTATGTTGTGATAAGACCTTAGCAGAGTTTACTTGAACTTTAATGCAGCGGTTTTGAAAAAATTTGCGCAGCATGGTCACGATGCTAAGCGGATTTAATAGCAATGTAGCCCACTGTGTTCTATGCAGTGCTTCTATGTGGCAACAACAATCCTTCAACAATCGTGAATATTTTGTTAAATGCACATGCAGAGGAGGAGCAGCGGGCTCGTTACGAGAGAGAGCGGGCGGGGCGAGGAAAGGCTGTGTGAGTAAAAAGTGCAGCTCAATGAAATTATTTTATCTTATCTTTAATTTAAATAGCAGGCCTACAACATAGAACATCAATGTGTGGTGGCCGGTTTTGATTTCGTGGTGCCCAGCCACAGATTAGTCAACGTATGGAAAACACTGAAGGTGTAAAATTAAAAATATTTAGCAGCACACATTATGCTTGACGAATCGACGCTCATATTTTGCGTCGACGTATTTTTTGCGTCGACGTCATCGATTACGTCGACGCGTTGTCCCAGCCCTACTTGTAACATCCACATTGTTCTGCCGAACTTATGCTAATTGCTTCACTAGCTTGTAAACAAATCCATGTGTTTATCATTACTTTCTTCCACAGTTTGAAATAGCATAACGCACAACTTCTCCAGTAGAGGGGGAAATATAGCTAATCCTACCAAGGGGGGCTTTAAAGCAATAAAATGGGAAATATCCAAGGGGGATGAATACTTTTGCAAGCCACTGTAGGTGCTAATCCATTTGGTAGTTTAACGGCATTCTGCATTAAGCAGGGCTTAAAATTCATTTTTCAAAATGGGGGGGAATTCCCCCCTTAGGTTATTCATGTAGGGGGGATTTACACAATTTTGGGGGGAGGTCGATTCTGATACCAAGTCAAGAATTACGATTTCGATACTTCTTCGATACTTTTTTAAAAAAGTGTTTGATTTTGGTGCCCCCACCACCCTGACGTCATCAGTAATATATACTGCAGTGGGATCATTCACAACAGTGGACATCCTAGATTCTGCTTTACTCTCTCCACACACACACAAACACACTGAAAATGATGGCTTATGTTTCTATTTCATATATTTTTTAATTCATATAGAGTGTATTTAGTTAATAATGTATTTTTTAATGTATAGCATTTTACTAGTTAATTACTAGTAGCTTAACATATTTAGTCATTTGAATGCTTCATTTTGACGTTTAACCTATAACACTTAGGCATATCTTTAATGTGGTGTGTAGGTCTAATTGAGTGCACATTGGTGATGAGTAGGTGTAATTGAGTTTCACTTTAAGAAAATACGTGAGAGTAATTAGCCTCCCTTCAGCCTGACGGTTTTAGGCTAGTCGCTAGTGAATAAAAGTTGTGCTTAGTGCATAAGGATATGTGGATGCAAATCATTATGTTTTCTATGTCATTAGATACAATAAATGTTCAAAAAACGAACAACTCGAAGACAATCTTTCTGGGATCAAGTGTTGACGTGACCTGAGCTAGCAGGATAGTTACCAAGGAGCTCTTTCCAGATGTAAAAGTTTGCTCTCTCTCTCTCTCTCTCTCTCTCTCTCTCTCTCTCTCTCTCTCTCTCTCTCTCTCTCTCTCTCTCTCTCTCTCTCTCTCTCTCTCGTCTGCATGAGGCTATGTTCAATTGTGTGTGCGTCTGCATGAGGCTATGTTCAATTCAACTTGGTAGTTGATCCGTCCGGTCAATAGCACCGCATTCACGCCACTTCATGATTATATTAACGTCATCAGACAGGCTGTAAAAGTGTATGTGGGAATTTCTCGCATTATGATGGCTAGAGTTGCGGGACTTGAACAAATTATGCACAATACCCGCAATGAAATTTAAGCCCTGATTAAGTCTCATAAGTAGTATTACTGTTGTGTTCTATGACAGCTAGACAGTCTGTGGAGGTAGTACGGGAAAAGCATCAGCTTTAGTTGGGCTGTAACCGAGTGGAGGGTGGGCCTCACCAGGAAGACTTGGTTGGCGCTCTCGCTGAGGGTGGAGTCGTCGGGGCTGTCCACAGGTGTCTGGCTGGTGAACTTCGAGTCGAACTGGCTCACGTCTTCAGCCGATTGCTGCACAGACAGAGGGAGAACATGTGACGTGAGGCCCACTGGTCAAGGGACAATCACACTCTCTCTCCAACACACACACGCACGGGCACACGCACACGCACACGCACACGCACACGCACACGCACACGCACACGCACACACACGCACACACACACACACACACACACACACACACAGGGCACTCACTACTAGTGTTGCACACATTTTACAAACCAAAATCGTATTTTCCTTATTACAGGCGTCAATGAGAGAACAACTCTAAGTCATAGTCATAACATTTACTAATAGTAAGTGTTTGTGACAACACGTCATGATAAATTTGCTAATGTTTGATTGCTGTTTTGGTATGAAGCATCTTTCACATAATGAATGTGCACTCTAGAAAGGGAAAGTAGGCCTACTATGCGCTCCATGTCTGTGTACATCCGCAATCGATTACGTTCCTCAAATGGAGAACACATCCATGTCCCCTCGCGTCTCATTGCCACTCTATGTAGTCCTTGTGTGTTTCCAAAATTCCTGGCACTTCCTGATCGCTTAAATTTAGTTTTTCTTTCCTGTCGGTTAGCAGTTGATGTAGAAGCATACTTTGACTTCAGCGGTGACAAGTTCTGCTGTGAGAGAGCTTGCTCGCTTGCACCTGCAAAGTAGTTCTGTGCACGTGTGTGTGTCTGCATGGGGTTACGTTCGATTCAAGTCAGAAGTTGGTCTGTCCGGTCCCGCATTCACGGCGCTCCATTATTAGAGTAACGTTATCAGATAGCGCTGTAAAATGTGTGCAGGATTTTCTCGCATTATGATGGCTAGAGTTGCACGACTTAAATAAATTATGCACTATACCCTCAATCCTGCGCTGAAATTTAGGCCCTGCTTATATTAGCAGCCATGTCTCGCTGTACTTATCAAATGACAGCTGCAGGTTGAAAGCTGTGTGTGTGTGTGTGTGTGTGTGTGTGTGTGTGTGTGTGTGTGTGTGTGTGTGTAAAAAACACAAAGCTACGGGAGGCAATAGAAGCATGCCTTGTGCACACTAACCTGAAATACGTAGGCCATCTTACTGCAAAACAACACTTTAATTCTTAAAAGTATTGATACTAATAAAATTAGGTATTGTGACGTTTTAAATTTCAGGTACTGCGATACTTTTGTAGTATCGGTGCACCGTGCAACACTACTCCCTACCAGCCAAGGGGCTCTCATTCTCTCTCCAACACACACACACACACACACACACACACACACACACACACACACACACACACACACACACTCACCAAGAAGGGCTTGAAGGGCGGCTCCACCTTCCTGGCCAGCAGATCCTCCCAGTTGATGTGTCTGAAGAAGGGGTGTGCCTGCGGAGGAGAGAACCAATGGGATCTTAGCAGACTGTGAGATTGACAACCACAACAGTGACACAAGCTAAAGCTGGACGGGCATTCCTTGTGAGTATTTACTTAATGCAACAGCCTAGAGTGTTGCCTAGGTTACATACAATATAGGGCTGAATGATTTTGGAAAATAATCTAATTGCCATTCCCCCCCTCCAATGTTGCAATTATTTTCAAGCTCTTTATCTTCCATATTATTCAACAAAGCAGTGTTAATTTTGACAGCAAATTCTGATTCTTTTGAATAACACACCATTTAGTTTTAGTCATATTTTAGTCATCTGAAATCTTTTAGTCTTAGTTTAGTTTTAGTCGACTAAATATCATAAGAGTTTTAGTCTTAGTCTAGTCTTAAGTCTTTAAGTCTTAGTCTAGTTTTAGTAGACCAAATATTAGCAGATTTTAGTCGACTAAATCTACAGTGGACTTAGTTGACTAAATATTTCTCCAGAATTTCCGGTAATTAGAAGTATCCATCAGTCTGTTATGGCATTAAGGTTTGAATATGCAATACAGACACAGATTTAACGGTTGTAATACAAAATATGTATTTTATTTTATTCTTAATGTCAAAAACACTGACCGTACATACTCTGTGATTAATTAATCCAAATGAATCACATGCATCCATTTTTGCTATGAACATCTTAAAAACAAGTTTGGCAGATAAGTGAATCAATGAAGAGCCAACCCAACATTATAGACTAAAGTTCAACATCTCTCTCTTTTATTATAATTTTCTCTTTGGCTCAGGCATCAGCGTAGTGCCTGGTATCAGATTTTTAGCATGATAAATGCAAATGACTGAAGTTACCACTCACTGTCTATGACATGTGCAGCGTAGACTACCCTAACACCAAAGTAATGTTCGGAATACCCCCTATGATTTTTCCTTTTTTTGCCATTCAAACATGTTGTAGATTTTAATTCACATAATTACTAGGTTGTTGCCTTTTCTATCCAATAGGTGGCAGTCCAGGATAAGAAATAGAGAAGTTCAAAACAGTACAGTAGGAAAACGAGAGAAAGAGCCTACAAGTGCAAATGGAAATGTAGTTTGAAGTTACTGGAATGGAAATAACTGTAACCACCTTCAACATACTTTTGAAGACATTTTGTGTCAAGTGTGCAACACATGTAGTCAATTTATTAAGGGAGTTTGTCTGTTAGGTAAGGTTAGCTAAGTTACCTTTGACAAGGCTGGTGGCTAGCATTATCATCAAGACGTGTGCTAACTCGTAGGACTACCTCCAGATTGTTTTGCATTGAGGTGCTACTTCAGACGTGAGAACTGCTACGGTAGGCAATGGAAATTCCTAACTGCAGATTCAGAAATAGTAGATTGATGCTCCTGATAGCCAGACTGCACTGGGTCAACTGTCACTATGAAATGCGATTAATGAGCGAAGACAGCTGAAATCAGTCACAGCTGTGTAACTAAGTCTGTGCATATAATGTAAACAACCTAACTGTTGTGAAAACGTTCTCCTCTTTGTTCTCCTCTTATGCAACTACTGCTGCGTTTGTTTAGCTATTACGCCTGCATTTGCAGCAGCTTTTTAAATGGCTCTGCTGCTTCGTCATAGATCAACCTACCCTCAAAGATTCGCTCTGATTAGATTTCTTCCCAACTTGTCCGACAAAAAGAGTAATTATGACCGCCACTAGCGAAGCGGTCATATAGGGATTGTCAAAGTTTTTTTTTTTTTTTTTTTTCCCCGTCATCTACTTCCTGAAATTTTGGTCAACGATACCTGGGGCACCGAAACACCGGGGCACATGAAATTTGGTGGGTATGTAGCCCCACTAGACTTTTACGGAAAAATTTAGTTTGGTCCCCGGGGACCACTCCCCCTCCGCGCTGGGCCCCCCGAAACCCAAAAAATGCAGTTTTTCCTAAATAACTACCTGAACCGTGGCACCGAGGATGAAGAAATGTTTATGGTATGTTGATCTCAAGGGCCCACATCAACCTAGCCCATAATCACTCATTTGTGATTTGCACCCCCCCGGTAAAAAATGAAAATGCAATATCATTCTGCTTTAATCACCCTTCTCTTCAGTTGAGACGTTCAGAACTGCACCAAATTTTATGTGTATGATTAACCTGACATTCTCTGGGGGTATGCCAAGTTTCGTAGAATTTCATCCATGGGGGGGTCTAAAAAATTAAGTTATGTGTACATTTAGTGACTGTACACTCATTGGCCTGTAGATGGTGGTGCACACATATACACACACACACACACACACAGGCACGTATACCATCAGTATCAAATTCTGTAGGATTAAAGGAAACCCAAATATTCATCATAATAATAATTTGGCTGCATTTCCAGTATTGGCGTTACGTAGTCGTTTGTCCACTAGATGGCGCATCGTTGCAGTGAGACGTAATTTTGTTGGAAGTTAATCTAAAGTGGGTTGGAAAGACACTATGCTTCCTACAAGGACAAGACAGTAGGCTACAGTAGTTTACCGCAGAGAACGTCTAAGGGTAGGATGATTTCTGCATGACATGTAATTCCCATTTCCTCTTGAAGCCGAAATAAATCTGAGAATGTTTATCGGACATTCTTGTTTTTTACTGCAGGTAGGCTACGTTAATCCTATCAATAGCAGAATGTAGGTAAAATAATGTTACCATTAGCATGGTTGAGTGATGGATAAACCATAAATGCGTTTATAGGCTACCAAGCAAATTGATAACAGCAGTAATTGTATCTTTCGACTGTCATCTCATTTGCTTATGACCATAGCCTAGGCTACTAACAGGAGCTACGTGAGTTAGCCACAATACGTTCGCTACGTGATGGTTTTTTTAATGGAAAATATATAGGCTACCTGAAAGATAACCTGTCTATGATGCATCCTAAACACCGGGCTGGGACATTTCTGACATTTTATTGGTCTCAAAAAGCATCTGAGTCAACGTTCATTCCCAAACACCCATATAGGCTACTTCAATCCTCTATTTTCAAAGGTGATTCAAGTAAGGAAGAGCATGGCTCAAAGTAAAGTAACTGAAACTACATAAATTCGTCAAAGAGAATAATTTGTGTCAACTCGCCGCAATGTAGATTTATTAACGCACCCGTGATGATCTACATCTCCATTTAAACCAGATGTTTTAGAGCGCACGTTGAGATGTATTCAGGGCAGGGCTGTACCTACACATATTTGTTGCACGTGCTACAAAAATCATTCTTTGCGATGAATGATTTAGTACCAACGTTACACCGGTCAGATACAGTTTTGCTTATGGCTATATCGTGAGACTGAGGCGCTTTTTGTTTGTTCGAAGTGCGTGTTTAGGGTGTGAGAGGGGAGTCGATGTGCTTTGATTCCAGCTTGGTAGTTGTAGTCTATGCGATTAAAAAACACGTGTGTGTGAAGTATCCAAACAATGATAACGCTTTCATTATGGCTGCTTTAGCCACAGACCTTGAGCTACTGTACAGTGGGTTGGGTTCCATTTAGAAGTGTCCACTTCATTCGCCCTTTCGGTGATTCAGCTACTTGAAATGTATTACTACTGATATGCAAAACTATTAACTTTTCGCAAAGAGGTGGCAGCTTGATACTGTAAGGTGTAAGCCATTGGTTCCAAAGGAGATTTTATTTGGGTCGCCAGCATAGCCTAGTGACAATTTGTGTTGTGTAATAGGCCTAGCATAGGGCCTACCTTATATAGCTTATAGTTTGTTAACAGTCACGGTTTTGTCATAACTCCCTCTATGCATTTTTGCATTTACAATAGCTCTGAAACCGGGCGCCAGTGCGTGGATATCTCAATCGCAAAATTAAACAATATTTCTATCGGGTGCCTACCATGGACTAGGCTGGGTGAAAATCAAAAGATTGCGTCAAAAGATTGAGCTTGGTCTGGCGAAAGCCAGACTAACCATGGACCTCATAGTTGCAAAATGCAAGGGAACATGAATCAGCATATTATTTGCACAAACAATAACGGACAGTAGCTCTTCAACTTTGCCCGTTAAAATGTGTATGAACAGTCTCGCAACGCATTTCATGAAGGCCCTTTTGGACATGTCAGTTATTTGCACCATTGGGTAAAACGGCATTTTGTTTTAGACTACTGGTATTTAATTTGTGCATTGACAATAAAGCTGAATATCATATGAACTAGATGACTAAACTTATGCATATGTAGAAGAAGAAACATTCACAAAAATCCGTGACATGACCTCTCTTCTTGATAGCTGTTGAAAACTGCATGGAACTGACAGGGATTGTTTTGTTTAATAATAAATAAATAAATACATTATGCTGTTACCTTCTGCTTTTCCCAAATACAATGTAGCCTACAGGTGTACCTTTCATCAGTCTAGTTGCAATGGATGGACTGTGATGAACTGCCCTACTTGTGATTGTTAAGGGTTTTATAACAATGTTGCAAATTTTTTGGCCCAGAAACAAATCTATTCACCTTTGCAGCGCCAGTAGGCTACTTTGTGTGCGGAATGTGTGCACACACACATTCCAAACAAGTATACACAAAATTTCAAGAGTGGGGGATGGAGTAGAAGATGGAGACAAATTCATTAATATGATTTATTTTCGCGGAATGGATGTACAGGACTGAGCGGCGGTCATATTTTGTACCGCTATGCGGTACATCTAGTTTTGATTGGATCTCTTCTCCATTCGTCCCTCCTAACATTTGTCTCGTTTTTATTCGTTGACTAAAGTGTCAGTTATATTTTTTCATAGTCTTCGTCATCATGTCTGACTTTTTATTTCGTTTTCATCTGTGAAAAAGGTTCGTTGAGGAATATTTTTCGTCATAGTCTTAGTCAACTAAATTAACACTGCACAAAGACAAACAATAAATCATTCTATAGTATGACCAAAACAATATCATATAAATTAAACATAAACTGTTCTTTCCTGGAGCCCAAGCATATGTTATGATGACATTAGGTGATGCATGGATTGATATGAATTAAATATTTATTTAACTACTCAATTCAATCACATTAGTAGGTCTATTTCTATTTGTTGAATTATTTCTATTTGCCCAACCTTATACTGTACATATGTAATAATTCTGATACGTTTCTACTTCATGTAGATATGATCTTCTTTTGTTAGTTACGCAATGGCACGGACACTGCTTCTCCTTCTCCCACTCTCGCTCTCTTACACGCACACACAGACCCGCTCTTCTCCTCTGTAGCAGCGCGTGAATCGTAACAAACTAGATTGTTGCGGCCAAATAACATCGGCATCATCAACATTAACTAGTTTGTTCTTATCACAGCAAAGTCAAGTTGCGGAGACAGAACTCTTTAAACAGGCAAAGTTAGCCGGAGTTAGCAGCATGCATATAGCCTAAGAGCCTTAGCTCAGTGTTTCTCAAACTTTTTTTCTGGGGACCCACTTTTTAAAAATGACACACTATCGCGACCCAACTCGTGACTGTGGTAGTTAACAAACTAGATCAGTGGTTCTCAAACTTTTTCTTTCATTCCCCACTTTGATCAAGGGGGCATTCTCGAGCCCCACCTGTCCCTCATCGCTCTAAGAAAGTGGTAGGTCAAGCTTAAAGTTGTCAAATTTATTGAAATAATGAGTTCTAAATATATCCTCTTCAACAGAGTTAAAATCAGCTGGTGCTGCAGATATAATAATAAATAAATACATAACACACATATTTCTGTTTTCCAGCAACATATTAGAAAGCATAGGCCATTTTACAGCATTATACAATATATTCAATGAAATACCAACATGCTGCATTAAATGGATCCATAATCCAGTCATACTGAGCACTGCTGGTTGGGAAATATTTTTGAAATAAACTTTGCAGGGATGTGATGTAGGCCTACTGTTTAATACATGGGATCACAAGAGTGCCTCCCAGTGCCTTCGTTTAGAAATCTCAAAGGCATAATACTGTCGCGATCGAGGCGCCTGTCCCATATTCAAGTTTTTTTGGTGAATGCAGTAATCTTATTTGCTAGGTGAGGTAGGTGCTTGTCTTTGCCTTGTAACTGGACAATGTTAACTCAAATGTATCGCTAAGATATATCAAATATATCGCTAAGATAGGCCAGCTTCGTCAAGAAATGTTCATTAGTGAACGTGCTTGCAGATTCAAACATGCGCTCTTCCTCCAAGAAGAGGCGACTCGGAGCTCAAACACGCGCGACAGCACTTTACCTCGGGAAAGCCACCTTGCCTCGCTGTGAAACAGTACAGCCTTTTGGTCAGCTACCATCTCTTCGCAAAGTGCGGAGAATAGGCGCCCTTTCAAGGGCCGGATTTTGATGAAATTCACCACTCTCACAACAACGTTCAAAATCTCATGTAGGTCGGGACTAACTAAGCTGTCTTGACACGAGCGCTTTTCTGTGAATAACACAGTGCGTCCATTGTGCATCGGGTGCTACCTGGGCCCAGGCTACAGATAAAAAAAACTCCTGTTTTTCACCTCAGTTCGCGCCCCACCTGGCATGTCTCCGCGACCCAGTAGTGGGTCGCGACCCACAGTTTGAGAAACGCTGCCTTAGCTGGTAAGCTAATGTTAGAACAGCTGGGTTTTTGGTGGTTAGCCGTGTCAACTACTTGCAGATAACATTAGGCATTAATTCATTAACTATGACATGAAATGTTTGTACCACCAACCCCCTTGGATATCGCAAATGCCCCTTCTGTCACTGTACTCTAGTAAACAAAGTTACCAGCACAGGTGAATGGCGGCTGTGTAAACTAAACAGTCGTGAAGTTTTAATAGTCAGCTGGAGAAGTTAACGAAGTTACTGTGCAAGCGAAGTAGCAGCATAGGGAAATTAAGAGAAAGGAACCAGAACCAGGGCATGGCAGGTTCCAGCAAAAGGTAATGAAGACGTTTATTTTCAACCAAAGTATTCTACTGCTCAGAGCTTTCTTGACACTGTTAGCTGGTCCTCCTGTTTACGTCTTTTGCTTCTTCGACGGTGTGCAGTGTCGGTGGCACGTCGACAAGCGCAAGTATAAATGTGCTTTGGTGACGTCAATATATTGTGCAGTGTAATCACAGCCTTTTAGGTTAGAAAATCGTGTTTCATCATACCACAATTGCAATTAATCATTCAGCCCTAATCAACTTTAAATCAGTGTGTAAGTTATGTTGTGGCAGACTGACCTGCACCTCTCCAGCATCACCAGCGTTAGCTCCGAGACGAGAGGAGGCACTTCTTTTCAACAACTGCAGAAAGAAAGGCTTTAATTTATAACACAGATTATCTCAATTAGTCAACCAATAAATCAGTCAGTCAATCAGTCCATCCATCCATCAGGCATCCACACCTTTTTGAGGAGGTCCCTGGCTTCTTGGGTGAGGTAGGGTGGCAGGTTTAGCTTGCACTTCAGGATTTTGTCGATGGTTTTCTTACGGTTTTCTCCCGTGAATGGTGGCTAGGAAAGCAATTTACATACAGGTCAGTCATTTGACCAATGGTGGCTCTTAACAGAAGCAACTACACAGAAAAAAACTACTACAAATGCCTGGGGCAAGACTGTAACTAGTCTGGGTGAGCCAATGTAGTGTAAATGTAAGTAAGAGCCACGAGCCATTGAGGGGGTAAGACTCAATCAGTGGTGAGAGTGATACAGTGATGAAGTAGAAAGAATGACGCAGTGGTGACAGAGATGCAGTGATGAGAATGATGAGTGAGAGTGTTGCAATGGTGACAGTGATGCGATTGGGGAGTGTGATGCAGTGATGCAATAGAGAGAGTGAAGCAGTGACGACACTGATGCAGTGATGCGAGTGATGTTGTGGTGCAGTTGAGAGAGTGATGTTGTGATGCAGTGGAGAGAGTGATGTGGTGGTGCAGTGGAGAGTGATGTGGTGGTGCAGTTGAGAGTGATTAGGTGGTGCAGTGGAGAGAGTGATGTGGTGCAGTGGAGAGAGTGATGTGGTGGTGCAGTTGAGAGAGTGATGTGGTGCAGTGGAGAGAGTGATGTGGTGCAGTGGAGAGTGATGTGATGGTGCAGTTGAGAGAGTGATGTGATGGTGCAATGGAGAGAGTGATGCAGTGAATACAGTGATACAGTGGTGCAGTGATGAGCAAGATGCGATGGTGAGACTGATGAGTGAAAAGGGAGGTAATGGAGAGAGTGGTGCAGTGATGCAGTGAAGACAGTGATGCAGTGAAGAGCATGATGCAGTGAAGAGCATGATGCAGTGAAGAGCATGATGCAGTGGTGCAGTGAAGAGCATGATGCAGTGAAGAGCATGATGCAGTGGTGCAGTGAAGAGCATGATGCAGTGAAGAGCATGATGCAGTGAAGAGCATGATGCAGTGAAGAGCATGATGCAGTGGTGCAGTGAAGAGCATGATGCAGTGAAGAGCATGATGCAGTGGTGCAGTGAAGAGCCTGATGCAGTGAAGAGCATGATGCAGTGAAAAGCATGATGCAGTGAAGAGCATGATGCAGTGGTGATGTAAAGAGCATGATGCAGTGGTGCAGTGAAGAGCATGATGCAGTGAAGAGCGTGATGCAGTGGTGCAGTGAAGAGCATGATGCAGTGGTGCAGTGAAGAGCATGATGCAGTGAAGAGCATGATGCAGTGGTGCAGTGAAGAGCATGATGCAGTGAGGGGCATGATGCAGTGGAGAGAGTGTTGCAGTATGGCACAGTGGTTAATAGTGTGAGCTCCAGTGGGCCAGAGATGGGTAGGTAAGGGTTAAGATGACACTGCTGTGTGTGTGTTAACTTACTGCTCCCGTCAGCATGTCGTACATGAGAGCACCAAGGCTCCACCAATCCACAGCCCTGTTGTGACCACTTCTCATCAGGATCTCTGGGGCCCTGCAAGAACACCCAATAATCACATCATATCAATCACATCCATAACGAATCAGAACACCTGACCTAAATGTGGAAGGAACATTCGCACACCACATCAACTACACCGACAGCTAATGAGAATATTAGAAATACTGTACGTCCTTCAGGGTCACTGTAGCAAAGGTGTGTCTTACATGTATTCTATGGTACCACAGAAGAAGTGGCAATGGAATGTTGAATAGCATTGGAGTGTCTTACATGTATTCTATGGTACCACAGAAGGTGTGCGTGACCGTCCCATCATGGATAGACTCTTTACACAGACCAAAGTCTGTTAGCTTCACATGGCCTAGAAAAAAAACACACATCCAGTCAAATTCCAACTGAATAAAGACAAGAGAAGTAGGCATTTAGAGTAGGCAGCTACAGCACATGAACATGCCCCAAGAGTGAAGCACCCTAGCTGCTTAACAGCTCTATCCGTTGGTTGCAGCAACTCGAGCTAGGTAGAACTGATTGTTTTTGTTTTTTCGTACCGACAGAACTCAGCGATCTCGAGAAACAGATCTGTGTGGGGAAAAAACGCTGGAATTCTCCTTTAACAAATGTTGCTGACTCCTTCATTGCATTGGTATACCAGTGTCACACTCTATATGCTTTCACACATGTACCCTTGAATACATTTACCACCTCACCTTTGGGAGCTTTATCTTGGTTTGTTTGCTTGCTAGAATTTAAAAACCTTACCTTCATGGGCTTGCTTATTTGCAAACATTTGGGAGGGCTTTGTCAATGTGTTTGTTTATTTAGCTTGCTAGCTAGTGTTTTGGTGCGTTACCATGGTTGTTAAGCATGATGTTCTCTGGCTTGAGGTCTCGATAGATGATGCCCTTCTGGTGCAGGTGGCCGAGAGCCATAGAGATTTCTGCCAAATAAAAGCTGACAGTAAAAAGCCTTTAGCTTTTGCCCAAACAAACATCTGAAAAGTCATGTGACAAGGTGGAGAGGGTGTGTGTGTGAGATGGAAAGGGTGTGTGTATAAGAGCTGAGGGTCTCCTCTCACCAGGCTGTGTCCTCCATGAAGATGCCCTCCCTCTCCAGCTGCATGAAGAGCTCGCCACCTGTCAACATACACACACGGAACATTTAACACCAACACTAACAAATATTACACACACTAGGGTTGAACATGATTATTTTTAAGCTCTTTATCTTCTGTACTATTCAACAAAGACAAGCAATACATCATTCTATAGTATGACCAACACAATATTATATAAATTAAACATAAACTGTTCTTTCCTGGAGCCCAGGCCTATGTTATGATGACATTAGGTGATGCATGAATTGATATTAATGAAATATTTTTTATTTAAACTACTTCAATCACAGTAGTAGGCCTGTATGTGTTGAAATTCCAGCCTTGTAAACATGTAATAATTCTTATACGTTTCTATTTCGGGTATATATGGTATTCTTTCGTTAGTTACGTGCAGTGGCAGAAAACTGACACTGTTTTCCCTTGTCCCGCTCTCTTTCTCAAATGCACACACACACTCACCCACCTCTCCTCTGTACTTGCATGTGAATCGGAACAAACTAGATTGTTGCGGCACAAAATGCGGCTGAATGACAGTTTAGCTCTGTGTTTACTAAAGGTTAGCATCATCAACAGCAAATTAAGTTCAACACTTAAAATGAGCTAGTTTGTTCTTTTCACAACAAAGTCAATCGCGGAGACAGAACTCTTTAAACAGGCAAAGTTATCAGCAGTTAGCAGCATGCATGTAGCCTAAGAGGCTTAGCTGGTAAGCTAATGTTAAAACAGCTGGGTTTTTGGTGGTTAGCTGTGTCAACTACTCACGGATAACATTAGGCATTAATTCATTAACTGTGATATGAAATGTTTGCGTCGCCAACCCCTTTATATCGCAAATGCTCCCTCTGTCACTGTATTCTAGTAAACAGAGCTACCAGCGCAGGTTGCTGTGTAGGCCTAAACAGTCCTGAAGTTTTACAACTGATAAGTTAACAACTGATAAGTTAACGGAGTTACCAGCAAGAGTTGCAGCAGAGTAATTAAGTGAAAGTAACTAGAACTAGGGCCATGGAAGGTTCCAGCAAAAAGTGATGAAGAGGTTTATTTGCAACCAAAGTAGCTCTAATGCTCAGAGCTTTCTTAACACGGTTAGCTGGTGGTCTTGTTTACATTTTTTGCTTCTTCAACGGTGTGCAGAGTTGGTGACGCGTCGGCAAGCGCAATCGCAGTCTTTGCGGTTAGAAAATCAAAATCGTGTTTGATCATGTCGTATATTATTGCAAATGCAATTAATCGTACAGCCCCAACACACACACACACACACAGAACATTTAATACCAACACTCACAAATATCACACACACGACCTTAGACATAAACCCCATGGATATAATCACATACAAAATCAGACACATACACAAACGTACATGCAGTATGAGAACACAACATTGATGGGCAGTGTGTTTCTGTAACTTGTAGAGTTCTTCTAACTTAGTGTCAAAGAGCAGAGATTTGTGTTTTAAGGTCGGTGCAGCATACTAATGATCACAAGCAGTGCCCCAGCAACAGGCTGAGCAGAGAGAGAATGGGGGTACTTTTTCTGTGGGGCAGTTTCTCTGCTGGGTAAGAGAGTGTGGGACAGTTTTTGTGTTTGCTGGAGCCTATATGGGCGCTGTACTGACCGCTCAGGTACTCCAGGATCAGGTAGAGCTTGCCCCCCGTCTGGAAGGCGTAAATCAGGTCCACGATGAAGGGGTGCTTCACCTCCTCTAGGATGTTCCTCTCCGCCTTGGTGTGGGCAGTGTCTTTAGCGTTGCGCACAATCATAGCCTGACCCCCCAGAGCACAGGAAAGGCATTACACGGTGTACTATTTTATACTGTATATTGTAAACTGTCTCTTTAGTCTTTTTGTATTCGGTTATTATTAAGTGATGATGCAATAACAGGCTAATACATATTTTTCCGTTCCGCGGGTTAAAGAGCCGCTCGGTTTTCTCCAAAGACAGTAAATTAAATTAGTTTTCCCCCGCTATTCAGTGTAGTCTCTAAGGAAATTGTCATCCTACTACTCACTTGTTGCCTCAACCTAATAAAATCCTTTTTTTCGTGGAACCCTGCACGTAACCCTTGATTGTATCTTCTGCCTGCACAGTTACAGTAATTACTCTGTTAAAGTTGACCAACTTTGTTTTACCCCTCCATAAAACAGAGGTGATGGTGACCAGGTTTACAAGTTGCAAAAACCGGCTGGCTGTGCCAGTAAACGTTTTTTGACCAAAAAGCTGTTGTGCCCGTGACGTCGGACTTTACAACTAACTTGCATACCGAGTATATTTTCAGTACTACTACCGCTCTAAAAGGTTCCAAATTAATACAGCCTCAGCATGATGAGAACTACATCCACTCTCCCTCACAACCAGCTCTGTCCAAATCACTTTTCCAACCTCCAAATATTTGGGGTGAAGCTAATATAGGAGCAGGTCTTTCTCCTAAGTCTGCTACATGCTTTGGTTGTAGTCTGTGTGAGAGGCAGGGCCAGTGAAAAGAGTGTTTGTGGGAAAAAACACATCTTTTTGGTCCAAGGCCATTAATGTCACCATATGTTATCTTCAAAGGCCAAACATTTTTCTGCTGCCTTTCATCCCTGGAAGACATCCTTTGATTTGTTTACCACAAAAGACGTGTCTGGATTTAACAATTTACCACAACTACAAAACAGCAGATAAAACATGCCTCACAAACATTCTCTGACCAGAGTATGTGGATTGAACAGTACATCTATTATGTACCATCAACAGCACAGATTTTAAATGTGAGGCTACAACTAGTCCAGGCTTAGTCGATTTTACATTCATATATTACAGTTATCTACTGCCACTTTAAATGGGCAAATTCTGCTGATAACCAGCAACTACGTAGAGAGGATAAAACTTCAGATATTCAGATGAGTGATCAGTAACTTTCCATAGGGGACAACTGCACAACCAAGCTCCATGGCAAAAAAACTATGCTGTGAATTCAAAGAAAGCTACAGCGCTGTGAAACATAACCTCCCACAATCACAACACAGGAAAGCACTCATCACCTCCATCACAAACCCCTAATATCACCTCCCCCACAACAGACCATATGCCTTGTCTAATGTTTGCACAAAAAATATAGTTAATCATAAGAAAAAATTACCTTCTTTAAAACCTTCATGGCAAATATTTTTCCTGATGCTGCTCCGGCTACTTTTCGGACTTGGAAAACCTATAGGGGGAAAAAAGGTTTCACAACCATTTTAGTAGATACATTCTGATGTCTCAAGTGAAATAAGCTTCAATACAGCAGTTACTATATTTAAAAAAAAGTTCTTTCATGTCCTTACCTTACCATACCCTCCTTTGCCCAACACACGCAGAAGCTCGAAACACTCAGGCTTGATGTTTTCCGAGCCCTGGTTCACGCTGTCCTCAGATATTTCAATCTTCTCACAATCATCCATGTTACTGAGGCACAAAGACATACAGTTCACTCAGGATCTCGGCCAGAGATTTTTTTTTAAACCTCAGCACTTGTTGCTTTCTCTTTACATCCCCCTACACTCTTCTAGTTTCAGCTGAGGTATAACAAATTACACAGTCTACAAGATTAATCGATGTCTAACGCTAAGCCCAAAATAGAAATGGGGGGGGGGGTGTCAATTAGTCACTACGGTATAGTTTCAGTCACATTTGAAGTGTGTCTAGTTACTTACAACTCAAATCCACTGCATTGATCCATGAAGTCAGTGATCTGCGTCTAAAATGACATGAGAACAGAATACATGAAAATTACAAAATGCAATGAGTTTAGGCCATACTGTTTAATATTCTGCAAAAAGGTCGCACAAGTTAGTCAACATAAACCGTTCCACGGCAATTAAACGCCCCAGGCTTTACGCTTATGTTATTGAAGTCACCTGTACCTGCTGTCAGTTAAGGATCATAAAGTTAGCTGTTCTTCAACTCGTAGTTGTGTGATTAATACAAGATCGACAAGCTAGCTAACGATTACATGATGCATGGAACACCGTAATCGAATTGCTGAAGTTGACATAGGTTTAAAGCATAGACTGTTCTATACAGTCTATGGTTTAAAGCACAGCACGCTTGTGCAATGTTGGCAACATTGACGTTAACTTTGACAAGCGAGTTAGCTTCACGATCAATGCCCAAAGTCTAGCTGTTCAGCACGCAGTCGTGAATTCTTAAAGTATTGCCGAGCACAACCAAATCAACTTAGACTTGAAAGCAATAAAGTATATAACGTAATATAACGTTAACGTTACTATGCGTGCATGGCTTTGAGCTAGCGTTCCGTTATTCAGCTTTAATGTAACGTTAGTCATTTAAGGTAACAGTGCGTTATGGGTATTGTCAACACTTCGAAAACGCCATGAGGTGTCAGCTGGTGTTCAAGATGACAGTTAAGTGTGGAAGCCGAAAATGCTAGCGCAGTTGCAGGGGGCAAGCAAACGCTAACGTTAGCTAGCAGGATATCGGACTATCGTTGGCGTTGTCAAAACTGGGCCTTCCCTCGTCTGTCACCAGACCGGGCCTGTGTTAGCACAACGTTAACGTTAGCTCAATACAACATGCTATCACACGTGTCAGCGCAATTACCTCCTCCAGCTCCTCGTCGGAAACATTTTCCTCCGGCTGGTCCAAATCTATGTCGAATACTCCAGCCATAATCGTTCACTTTGGTGTTGCTCGTGTTAATCCGAAATAATAGGTCTCCCTTCCCGCCTCATGGACAAACATACATCGCCGCCATGGCCGACTGTCACACATGCGCACACAAACCACAAACAGAGTGAAGAGTGCCCTCCTGCGCCTCGATGGTGTACAGCCACCACAGCCCTAGTTGGAGTCACTGTTGTAGGCTAGGCTAGTACCTAGGATTTTTTTTCGCCAATCTGCAAAAAAATGTCTAACACGTTCCAATTTATCCACGACCAAATCCTCGGGGAAACGCCTGGAGAGCCTATCAAGGGGTGCCATTTTTTGTGCCGTTGACATTTTATTTTACCAATATCAGCTTTTGAGATGTCTAACTAGGGGTTTTTAGGGGTGCCGAATCTTTCTTTGAGTAAAAATGACTCCAAGTCCATAAAAAATCCATAAGAAGTGGTTTTATTAATTTAAAATGTAACTCCCTCTCTCCTGTTATAATCTGGTTGATGTTCTGGCAAGAGTTAATATGGCTTGACTCCTTGTTTTTTACAGCATCACCTGAGTGTCACATAACAGTTGCCTGCACAGTTGCAGCTGACAAATCGTCCCCCGAATTATAGGGTTCTATCTAAGTTCTGAGTAGTTCTGAGATATTGAGCTTCAAAGTTTTAGAATTCCATAGAGTTATACTGATAAGTGGAACAAACCTCTTCAGATATAATGTCCAAAAATGCATACAACTCCAAGAAACACCTCACCTCATCTTCTTAAGATGTCACAGAATAAGAATATGTCAATAACTCAATTTTGACAAAAATGTCACATAGAACCGTATAATTCTAAGGGGACGAAGAAGGTAGTCCGGTGCAATGAGATCTGCAGAGAGTAAGGACTGGTGAATAACCATGTTCTCCTTGTTTCTATCCACACTCAAGGACATCTAGTGATGTAGTAGCCAATCTGGTGTGGAGATATGCCCGCAGAGAGCGCTGTGCAGCTCCAGTAGTCGGAAGGCTTGATAGTTTTGTTGTCCTCATGAGTTTTACATTTTGTTGCTCACTGTCCACCCTCCACGTTGGATACTCTTTCTCTCTCTCTCTCTCTCTCTCTCACACACAAACGTTTTGTTGTCCTCGTGAGTTTTACATTTTGTTGCTCACTGTCCACCTTCCACGTTGGACTTTCTTTTCTCTCTCTGCACATTGACTCTCACAAACACATTCACAACCACACACACACACACATCTATGCACATCGACTCTCTCGCACCCACATAAACACATATGCACACACTTAAATAGGCTAAAGTTCACACCTTCACTGATACTCTCTCTCCCTCTCTCACACACACATGCAAAATGTCCTTTCTCACACACATCAGTGTGTGTTACATGCAAACAAAACTTGGCAAGCTGAGTTCTTTTACTGCCTTTCTTTGTGTTAGACAAGTGCTATTTCAAGAAAAAAAGTCCTTGTAGCCTATATGGGTCTAGAGGCATTTCTTAGTAAAAGTTGGGAACAGGACTTTTTATCATAATTAACATGTGCTGAATCCAACTAGCCCTGTTCCCAAGCAGAATTTTGAGTTTTTGACCATCTAATTAGCATAAACAAAATGGCTGCCAAAATGGTGATTTTGGGCACTTTCTTCAGACGGACATCATTATACCATGTAAATAAATTAATATTGTTCACATCTGTGCATCTAAGAAATCTCCTGTGGGCAATAAATGAAAAGTAAAGGCTATGAAAAATATAAAAATGCAAAAACTATTATTATGCTAATTAGCCTTATTATCAAAAAAACTAGTATTATGCGAATTAGCCTTATTATCACCTTATTATACTCTTGACTTACGGTCCTCTTTGGCAAAGAGTCTGGCCTGACTTCATTGGTAAACATCTTCGTGGTGGGTGGACACATGTTTGGAGTTTAAAATCATTGGAGTTCCTTTGAACTAATCACGAACAACCGTTAACTAACAAGCTAGCATCATATCCTTGATTCCAAATGGGAAAGATGGCCAGCAGTCACATGTTTCATTTGATTAGAGTATCTTAGATTCAACTTCATTGTCATTGTGCAGAGTAGGCCTACTGAAAATATATAAGTGTATGTGTATGAACAGTATAAATATCAGTAGAATATCGCTATGTTTAAGTGTGTACATTTATAAATATAAATAGAATACTATGGGTGGGATAGTGGGATAGGGGCAAAATGTTCGCCTCCTTGTTGTCCCTGTGAAGATTGCCATCGACATGGACACAGTTTTCACCATCCTCTGCCGTGCTCGGAGGCAGAGCAGTTGCCATACCATACTGTGACACAGTTGGTGAGGATGCTCTCAATGGTGCAGCGGTAGAGGTTTAGAAGTTCAACAGGATCTGAGGAGAGAGGTTGTGTTCTTTAGTCTCCTCAGGAAGAAGAAATGCTGGTGAGCCTTCTTGATCAAGGTAGAGGTGTTGATGGTCCAAGAGAGGTCCCCAGAGATGTGGATACCCAGAAACATGAACTGGTGACATGCTCCACCTCAGTCCTGTTGATGAGGATGGGGCTTTGTGTGCTAGCTTTTGACTTCCTGAAGTTCACAATGAGGTCTTTGGTCCTCTTGGTGTTGAGAGCCTGGTTGTTGTCGGTGCTCCGCGATGTTAGGTGCTGGACCTCCTCCCTGCAGGCTGTCTCATTATTGTTGCTGATGAGAGCAATCACCGTAGTGTTGTCTGCAAACTTGGCAATGGTGTTAGAGCCATGTACAGGTATGCAGTCGTAGGTAAAGAGGGAGTAAAGGAGGGCTCAGCACACGCCGGTGTTCAGGGTGAGGGTTGAGTTGGTGAGGTTATCTAATGTAACAGACTGCGGTCTGTTGGTTAGGAAGTCCAGAGTCTAGTTTCAGAGGGAGGTATTGATGTCCAGTTCACTGAGTTTGGTGATCAGTTTGGAGGGGATAATGGTGTTGAATGGTGAACTGAAGTCAATGAACAGCATTCTCACATAGGTGTTATTGTCAAGGTGGGACAGGGCAGAGTGAATTGCCGTAAAGATGGCATCCTCTGTGCTCCTGTTCTGGCAAATTCTCTTGAAGCACTCTATACTTCAACAAAATTTTTTGCAAACAAAATGTACCTTTGGGTACAAATAAAGTAACTTGAACTTGAACTTTCACTAGTTATAAAGTTATTCATCTAGCTATTAATTCACAGACATTCAATCATTTTACTAACACAAAGGTTATGAAGAAATATGGGTAACACTTTATGGTAAAGGTACATGAATTTTCATGCATGAATTAATTCATGATTTATGCATTACTTCATTCCTTTATATCCTATGAATCATCAGGAATTGACATGAATTTATATACTCTCATTCATGATGACCTCATGTATGAACAACACATCAACTAAAGCATTAGGTGTGATGGGTATATCATTATGATTTATGATTTCTTAAAGGAACACGCCACCCAATGTCAGTAGTAATATATGTTCTTACCTTGACTTTCACGAGTTGAGTCATACCTCTCCCGTGTCGGTACGTGCACTCAAACGCTCTGGTGCGCGGCGCGAATGTGTTGGCATGTTGCTATGCTAGCGGGCTCAGATGTAGCCATAGAGGGAGGTAGATAGCAGTAATCAAAAACATCCACGTTTTCCCTACTTAAACTCCAAAGTTATGTTCAAATCAGAATTTGAGAAAAATAAAGTCATGATCATGGTTACATCATAATTCATAATGATGTGCCCACCGTACCTAATACTTTAGTAATGTGTTCATGTATGAGGTCACAAAAGACAAACTATGAACTCAGTAAATTCCTGATGATTAATTAGATATTAATGAATGAAGCAATACATAAATCATGAATTAATTCATGCATGAATTCATGATAATTCATGTACCCTTACCGTAAAGTGTTACTGAAATGGGTAAAGGCCTGTGTAACTTACTCCGAGACTACATACATTACCAATTCGCTTCAATTATGTAAAATGTAATGTAAATCAGGTTTTATGGCCAAGTATACTTGGGTATACAAGGAATTTGGTCTCTGCATGTATCCCATCTGTGAATTAGTGAACACACAGGTCACACATTGAAGCACACATTAACCTGGAGCAGTGACCTGCCTTGCTACAGTGATGCTCGGGGAGCAGTGAGGGGTTAGGTGCCTTGCTCAAGGGCACTTCAGCCGTGGATGTGGGCATAGGAGACTAGTGCCTAGTACCTTTCCACCACCCACATTTTTCCTACTGGTCGGGGATCGAACCTGCAACCCTTTGGTTTCAAGCCCGTAGACCTAACCAGTAGGCCGTAATTTTAAACTTTACATTTCATCACTACACATCTTTTATGACCCTCAAAAAACATAAGTCTCATTCGTCAAATACCGTGTGCCTGCTCAGTTATAACATTTTAACAAATACATTTTTCAAAGGTTTTTTCAGGTAATTAACATAGGCATAATACTAGATTTTTTTCACAGCCTGTATCCTTGATCTATTGGCCAAGGGAGATTTCTGTGAACAACATGAATTAATCAGCTTGGGAACAGGGCTAGTTGGATTCAGCACACCTTAATTATGTTAAAAAGTCCTGTTCCCAATTTTTACTAAAAAATGCCTTTAGGAAGCACATATCTCAAAAATATCACCTGTCTATGTGTGTGGCGTGTGTATGAGAAAGATAGAGTCCAATGCGGAGGGTGGACGGTGAGAAACAAAATGTAAAACTCATGAGGATGAAAACTGAGTTAATATCATATCTTTTCACTGAATAAATTACACTTTACTACAATGTAAAGTAGTTACCCTCAGCTTCTTTAACAAGGCAGTGGTCGTCTTGGAGGTGTGTTTGGGGTCGTTATCATGTTGGAATACTGCCCTATACGGCCCAGTTTCCGAAGAGGGGGGATCATGCTCTGCTTCAGTATGTCACAGTACATGTTGCCATTCATGGTTTCCTCAATGAACTGTAGCTCCCCAGTGCAGCACTCATGCAGCCCCAGACCATGATACTCCAACCATGCTTGACACATGCAAGACAAGACACATGCAAGACACATTTGTCTTTGTACTCCTCACCTGGTTCCCGCAATACACGCTTGACACCATCTGAACCAAATAAGTTTATCTTGGTCTCATCACAGGACATGGTTCCAGTTATCCATGTCCTTAGTCTGCTTGTCTTCAGCAAGCTGTTTGCAGGCTTTCTTGTGCGTCATTTTTAGAAGAGGCTTCCTTCTGGGATGACAGCCATGCAGACCAATTTGATGCAGCGTGCGGCGTATGGTCTGAGCACTGACAGGCTGACCCCCCACCCCTTCAACCTCTGCAGCAATGCTGGCAGCATTCATACTGCCGGCAGCAGTCTATTTTCCAAAGATAACATCTGGATATGACGCTGAGCGTGTGCACTCAACTTATTTGGTCGACCATAGCTAGGCCTTTTCTGAGTGGAACCTGTCCTGTTAAACCGCTGTATGGTCTTGGCCACCATGCTGCAGCTAAGTTTCAGGGTGTTTGCAATCTTCTTATAGCTTAGCCATCCTCATGTAACAATTATATTATTTTTTTCAGAACCTCAGAGAGTTCTTTGCCATGAGGTGCCATGTTGGATTTCCAGTGACCATGCAGAATGAGAGTGTGAGAGCGATAACACCACATTAAACACACCTGCTCCCCATTCACACCTGAGACCTTGTAACACTAACGAGTCACATGACACCGGGGAGGGAAAAGGACAACACGGTTATGCACCAGTCCCTACAACAGATCCCGGACTACCTTCTGAAGTTTGTCAGCTGCAACTGTGCAGAGGACTGTAACACTCTCAGGTGCTGCTGTAAAAAGCAAGGAGTCTCTGTATTTCTGCTTGTTGGAACTGTCATGGTAACTCTTGCCAGAACATCAACCAGCCAGATGATAACAGGAGTGAGGGAATGCAGGGGAGTTTGATGACATTTTAAACCGATTAAGCAAGTATTGTCTTGTAATTGTTCAATAAAACCACTTGTTATGGTTTTACTCAAACCTAATGGCTGGGATAGATTCAGCTCCCCTAAAAACCCCTAGTTAGACATCTCAAAAGCTAATATTGTTTTTTTTTTTTTTTTTTGTGAGAAAAAAAAAAATATATTTTTGTCGAGACCTAGCCTGACGAGCCAGACCCACATCAAGATGTAGGGTCTGGGAGCTTACCATTGGCAGTGCTCAATCCGAGGGGCAGGATAAATGGTTGTCTTTTAAATTTCCTCTGCACGCAATAGTATAACGCTACAACTCATGAATCCCATGCATTTTCCCACCAGCGGAGCTAGTTGATTATTGATCAAACTTTTGCCAATTTTGAAAAGAAAATCGCCAGCAGCAGCATCCATCTTCTTTGTTTCCAAGTAGCAGGAAATTTGCGTGGAACCGTCGCCCACTAAACGCGATGTGATTGGCCTGATAGAAGTTTCATTTTTGTAGCTTGCAAGCAAAAGGAGAGTTGCTAGACTACCCTGGCTGCAAATTACATTTCCAGCCGCTAGGGTGTGTCTAGATTCCTAGGCTAGTCTAGACCCTCTGGGCACCTCAAACTTGATGGGCTCTCCAGGCTTTTCCCAGATGATTTGGCCGTGGATAAATTGGGAGGTGTTACTAGACACCTATGAACACATTGTATAAAAAGCTATTGATACCGGTTATATTTTTTTTGCAGATTTTTTCCCTAACTATAGCCTAGGCTAACCCTAGAATGCATTTTTATGGCTGAAACTATCTCCAAGATAATCTTATCAGAACCATGTGAAGCTGAACTGTGCGGAAACCTGATAATTTTGTCTGACGATGGGGTCCTCATTTGAGGTCATATTTTAGTCTTGACTGATCTGTCACCTGTTAAGATGTGTCTTGCTGATTTGAACATTTATTTTCAGACAAAGGGAGAAAAGCGGCATGGGACTATTTTATGATTTACTGGCGCTTGAATTCAATTTCATAATGTTGAAATCAGATAATGGCATCATAACAGTGACAATCCTCTTTTGTAGCATCCTGGCCCATACTCTTCAGACATCTCCTGAAACAATACAAACAAAAATGGACCTGCAATTGACTAAAAAAGTTCTACATAAACTCTGGAAAATTATTTACCAGGGTACAAAATCATTTAGAGGTGTTTTACTTGCATAATGGCTCCCACACGCAGTTCCGTTCCGTCAACGCATGCCAGTGGGTGTTCCCGACGCTATGCAAATGACTTGAAGTATAACCGTAATTTGATTGGCTGGTGCCGTCTGTTGTTATCCGCCGGTGCAGCAAAATTTGAACTTCTCGACGCGAGCGATGGGAGCACTGGGAGCAACGCGACTTAACGGACCCACAATTCAGTTCGGCAATGGATGACGTAAGCCCATGTAAAGTGGACGCGTCTCCAGCACTGCACCGCACGCAACTGTATGTGGGAGCCATAAATTAACTAGTATCACTTACAATTCACAGCAGCAGCCAATGTAAGGGAACACTAGCCCAGATAGCAAATATAAGAAAATTAAGGGAAAATGTTATTAAAATGGAATAAGTATAACTGAATAAATTAAAAAGTGTTTGGACCTAAATTTGCAATCGGTGGGCCGTTTATAGGCATCCCCAGTGGTCCACCAGCCCCCTCTATCTGAGAAGTTTCAAAAGTGCCCCATATGTTCTGTACACAAACCAAATGCTTGAAAATATCCTGAAGCCCTGGCTTTTTTTTCTATCGCCAGTGTTGCTTAGTGGGGCCTTTATGAATTGTATTGTGTAATTGGAATAGAATAGCCCACCTAGGCTACACAGGGGGAAGAGTACTCAGTCTCAGCTTGGTCACCTGTAACAGAGAGAATCAGAGAGTCTCAGATTGAACTTAGTTATCTTAAGAAGCAGAGAATCAGAATTAGAATCAGAGTTAGTCAAAACAAAATAGACGGATAACTGTTAAAATAAAATAAAATAAAATGGATAAAACGGATCAAATGTTTCACAGGCTTCATTACACACATCAGAATAAGGATTTGTGACATGTGAGTAAAATGTTAGCAGACTCACTGGGTTGGTAGTAGTCATACACCTTGGCTAAGGCTGGTTTAAGTTTGCTCACTGGGTGGTCTTGTCTCAGGATTAATCCGTAGTAAAAATGATATCCCTTTGGAACCTGTTTAATGCCAACATGAAAAAACAATGAAAAAACTGCTCTTAAAGGTCAGAGAATACAGAGAATAACACATATCAGTGATCTGTATTTGGGAAAAACATGGTTTAATAGCCTGGAAATCCAGACCCAAATCCGAAAGATTAAGGTGTGGCTATGAGTAATGAAAATGGCCCAATTTGAGGGGCAGCGCCTTGAAAATATCACTGCACGCAATTGGATAACATGCAACCAATGTTCACTGACTGATTCCGGACTTCGACGCAATTGGATAACACCAAAGATTATAAATGGCAGAGCAAGATATTTCATCAGGAGCTACTTCCGGGAACCTGGATTGCACGAGGGGGGAGTGGGGGGTCAAAATCCCCCTTTATGCAGAGCAGAGATAGCGACTGTTCCATTGAAGTCTATGGCCATAGCTCAGAATTTCACCACATATGCTAAAATTTTGGTTCTATAGAGTTAGGAATGTGAATTTCGGGCATGTTTTCATGATCCTCAAACCCTTCTGAACATTTCAGATACATTTTTAGCATTTTTGAACATTCCAGTCTGGAGAAAATCAACCTTATATCAGGTGTGCGCCTGTGATTTATTCTGCTGCTGTTGGCCGGATGCTACCTACGCTCATCCATAAGTCGACGACACACCTTTTTAAGCATTCATTGTGCAGACAGGACTCGATCCCCATTTCGTGCCCATAGACTTGAACTACGATGAACTATCTTGCTTGGCCATGTATAATGTGAACTGTGACAACACTACAACCAATGTTTACTGACTGATTATGGTAACCCCCAACCAGGAGAATCACAAATTTTTTTGCAGCAATTGTGCAGTAGCCTTCTGGTGGTATTTACGACAGTTGTGTAAAATACAAATACCGGTACTCCCCAACTGCAGGGGGAGTCCAGTAACGAAAAAAAACCCTGAAACTGCATTGGATACCTTAATATCTATTCTTGAATTTCCCCTGGGGATCAATAAAGTATCTATCCATCTATCTATCTATATCTCACCAGTGACAAATACACAGTGATGTGGTTTATATCTCACCTGTGACAGATACACAAGGATGTGGTCACCTTTCTTATCGACTCGGTCCACAAATATGCTGCCCTGTAGCTGGAATAATAGACCTATTATTGGCACCATAACATGATATTATTTAATAACTAATACAGACTGAGGACGGACAACTTACTCTTTCAACAGAGGCAGAGTCAGCTGTGAAACCAGATAACATTTTCACATCTATTATAGCCATGTTGGTGCTCTCCTGTGACCCATGATACCTATGAAAGAATGAGTGTAAAGAGTCAAAGGCTGTGTCTCAAACCGCCTACTTGCACACTTTAAGTATATTACACTTTAAGTTTAAGTATATAGTGCAAATATTGGGACAATACAAACCATCGAAAAGTGGGCACAACGCAAGTAAGCGTTCATTGCACACTAGCCGTGTACTGACAGAAATGTGTGGTTTGAGGCACAGCCGAAGTCTTTTCTAAAAGCAGTATGCTACTGTATGTTCTAACTATTATAGTTATGGCATCACACACTGGTTGGGTTTACATGAGCATTTATATGAACATTTGGCTTCAGAAAATGATGTGGGTTTCCCTCCACGGTGCTGTGTGAATTACTATGGACATTCTCATAAAGGATGACTCATGGACAAGTATGGGATCAAAATGTAAGATTGTCCCAGGACCGTTTAAGGAAATAAACCCATCTCCATCAACCTTGGTTGCACTTAAGCAAATAGAGAGGTAATCCACTGCCCCGTTTAGCAAATCTTTTTTAAATCACGTTATTTTATTTCTAAGCAGGATTTCTTATTTGAATGGACAGATTGTGCATTAAAATTATGAACCAGCTATTGTTTAGTCGACCAGTTGATGAAAAATGCCTAACTTTAAGGGTGTAATAGACAGCTATACTCTTCATTGGTTACTTACTGGATTGTGATATTTAATGTGAAGGCCTGTCCATTGACCTTGTTGCACTCTCCCTCAGTTAGAGGCCTGGCTTGAATCGTAATGCTCAAGGTTGAGTGCTCAGTGGGAGTGGGGATGTTGTAGAAAAGAGCCACCTGTTACAGAAGAGAGTTATAGAAATACTACTAACAGAATATCAACCATTAGTTGTTTAGTTGTTCACAGTGAATATGATCTTTCACACTGACCCCCACAGAAGCACATGCAGAGCCTGTCACTTCTACGCTGTACTTCCCAGGAACGTCCTGCAGCGCTGTCTCCTGGTACAGTAATGTGTTGTGCTGGTTCACATCAAACTGGTGTTTGTCGCCCCCTGCTGACTGCACTGTGACTGTGCTGGAGCCATGAGGGATGAAGACCTTGGTGGCGTACAGAGACAGAGCCTGCAGTGCCACCACCGTGTCCTGAGAGAATACAAACCCATCTGTCAGTGTGGCCAAATACTGAAGCTGGAGGAAAGCTCACACTCACACACACACTAACACAACAGAAGACGTTTAAAAAGGAAAGGTGTGTGAAGCACCTGTGTGGAAGAGAAGCCTCCATATGGATTTTGCTGCTTCACCAGCCAGCTGACAATCCTGGAAGCATAGCCTAAGTCAGCAGCAGTAAGTGTGGGTTTGGTAAGAACAGCTAACAGCACATAAGAACTCGTCTCCACCGCCAGAGAATCAGCTCTCTCTGGTGAGGACTGAGACCAGTGCAGGAGACTCCCTGAGAAGACACGAGTCACATGAGATAAAGGAAGCAGGTTCAACTGTTGGTTCATGTGTGTCTGTTCAGGCACAGTGTCAATTCTGTCCTACCATCAGAGGTTGCTACACTGTCCAAGTGTTTCAGAAGCTCAGCTCGAATGTCTTCTTCTCCAGCGAGGCTGAAGGTGTAGGCCAGTAGAGCAGTGGTGTAGGTGTTGGACAGGTCACTGACGGAGGACTTTAGATATGTGAGGGTTTTTTCCTGGAATAACATAACATTCTCTGATTTCTCCATGGGATGAACTGTATGTCTTTGTCTCTGGTGTATGATAGTAAAATAATAATAACAACCAAAAAAGTGATACATTCTTGCTCCTTGATATACAAGGTAGCTACATATCCAATGTTTTTTTTCCTCAGTTAGCATGAACCTATACGCTACATACCGTAACAGATATGTTCAGCTCAAGCATTGATGCAGTGACGTAGGCAGTTATTGTAACAACATCGTTCACTCCACCCTATAGCACAATGACAAACTCAAGCATTGAAGCATTTCAATAAAGCATTTGTCAAAATCCAAACTTAAGAAATATGATGGTTGCGTTATTCACAAACACAATATATATGTGCACCTTCATTCTGTTGTGGAAGAGTTTCCCTTGCATGTGGAAAACACCATCTGGTTGAAGTCTGCTTTCAAGCCAATTCTTTGCATCCAAAATAATTGTTGGATCAATATAAATGAAGGACTTTGCTTTACCAAATGACCTCAGCACAAATGAAGTCAGCCTGGAAAATGAGAGCAGGAACACTGTTAGCCATTTGTGTGAAATCTGCACTGAGGAATATTTTAAAGAAATGGAACAGTACATATTGAACTGCTTTCCTGTATACCACTGTGCAGTCATAACATTGCAGTTAAATGTTCTCACAATTCAAAGGTAATCATTATCATTGCAGCACGTAATACACACATATTCTTAGTGATCTATTAAAGTGTATTAACCATAAGGAGTTTTTGGGCCCTATTTTCGCAAAGCAAAACCCGGCACAAAACATAGTATTATCCAGACGCAAAGCATATTCCTATCGTACACTTGAGTTTTTCGCCATGCCCTTCTCTTTTATTACACGATGCGCTCATGCGCTATCTTACACTATCTAAAAAGCATTAAGCCACTGACCAAGAAAAACCTGGTCTATAGCGAAAGGCGCATATGAAGCACAGCTGAAGATAGATAGATAGATAGATAGATAGATAGATACTTTATTGATCCCCAGGGGAAATTCAAGGTATCAGCAGCATACAGACAACACAAACACATTCTTTAACAGCAGAAAGAGTAATTAAAGTATATAATATAAAAACACAACTAAGCAATAAGGACAGTAGAAGATAAAGAATATGCTAAATATACTAAAATACAAATTATACTAACTAACACTTAAATACAATATATAAAAATATACCAAAATACAAATTACAAAAATACAAATTATACTTACTAACACTTAATCTAAATCAATTCTAAAAACAGTATCCACATAGTGGTGCACAGAGGCGCTTGCAATGACTGAGGCAGGGACTGAGCCTGTGCTCTGTGTGAATGAGTGTCATGGTGGTAGTGCAATGGTGATAGTGGTCATGGTGATAGTGCAAATGAGTAAGTCCAACAGTGCAACAATGCAGAAATAAAGTAAAGTAAAGTCTATATATCTATATATTTAACTATTTAAAAAAATGTATAAGTGTGGCCACAGTTCGGCAGTGGCATTGAGGGGGGGGTTATGCATATGTGCTATGTGCTAATATAGCACGCAAACAGTGAGGCATAAAGACAGTGGTAAAAGTGGCTAGTGGACAGACAGTACCAAACATGGAGGGGGTGAAGAGGCAGACAGACTATGCAGAGAAGTCTATCTCTCCTCTTCCCTTAAGTGAGGCATTGAACAGTTCAATGGCCCTGGGGACAAATGACTTTCTCAGTCTGTCAGTTGTGCAAGGCAGTGAGCGAAGTCTCCAGCTGATCAGGCCCTTATGCTTAACAATAGTGCTGTGGAGTGGGTGACACTCATTGTCCAAGATGTTGATCAGTTTGTTCAGGGTCCTTTTGTCAGATAGTGAAGTGATGCACTCCAGTTCAGCTCCCACTACAGAGCCAGCTTTCCTTACCAGCCTGTCAATTCGCCCCGCATCCTTCTTCCTTGTGCTTCCTCCCCAACATACTACTGCATAGAAGAGGATGCTGGCAACAACAGACTGGTAGAACATCCTGAGGAGCTTACTGCACACATTGAAGGACCGCTGCCTCCTCAGGAAGTACAGCCTGCTCTGCCCTTTCTTGTAGAGTGCATCAGTGTTGACTGACCAGTCCAGTTTATTGTCCAGGTGGAGACCCAGATACTTGTAGGTGCTAACCACCTCCACATTGACCCCATCAATGTGGACTGGTAGCAGAGTGGGCTTAGACCTGCGGAAATCCACCACCATCTCCTTGGTCTTTGAAGTGTTAAGTTGAAGATGATTAAGTTTGCACCATTGCACAAAGTCCTCCACCAGGCTCCTGTACTCCTCCTCCTGCCCGTTCCTGATACACCCCACAATTGCAGTATCATCAGAAAACTTCTGCATGTGGCATGACTCGAGCTGAAGACGCAATGTCACGAGATTTAAGCAGCAACTCCTCTGCAGGATAAATATCAGTCATTACTCAGTCATTCAGTCATCTGCCATTGTCACCATTGTCAGTCAATAGTAAAAGTAATTAACTGTGTATAACTGTTTTGTCGTTGACACTGACACCAACGTGAAGTTAGTTTCACTTTGTCTATGAGTTCAAATAATAGACGAGTGCAGATGCATGTAGGCTATACTCTGCTAGGTTTTAGTAAAGCATGGTTTAGTGCAGTGGTCCCCAAACTTTTTCGTCCAAGGGCCAGCTCACTATGCCTGGCTCTAAGAGAGGGCCAGAGACTCGGAGTATATTAGTAACCATAAATAGCTTAGTGCTGTGAACAACAGCAGTCTACCTTAGTTGAATATTCCATTACATTTAATCATAGGCTACTGCAATTTAATACCATTGTTAGCTATGTTTATATTGCAATCATGCCATATCAGTGCAAAATGTAGCTCAAATGAAATAATACTAATAAAAAAAATAGAATTCCCAAAAGTATTAGCAGGGAGTCCCAAAAGTGTATTTTATTCAAAATGTGTGAACTCTGAACTCTGTGTCTTTGCATACACAGCTCAAGTTGTAAACAAGCAATATCCTACAAATATTTTGAAGTTCTCAAACTATGAGAGTTTTATGAAGTGCTGACAAAAACATCTGAAAAGACCACTTTCACTCACCTGATGAGAACTTTGTGAATTTGTATGAACATTTGAGCGAGTGAATAAAAAATAGAAATCATTATCCCAGAAAGTCACAGAAATATGACTTGAATAGAAGTTAGTTAGTTATTAACAATTAACTGATAAACTTTTAGAATACTTTGAGCACTGATGCAGTCAGCATAGGCCTCTTACATTGTTTGCAGGTAGGCCTACATTTCATTCCGTTTTCGATGGCAAACGCGAAACAGCGCCAAAACAACCACCAGTGGACAAAAAGAGAATTACATGTGTACTGTTAAGACTCGCCATAGAGAATGAATGGGGGAAATTACGGAGGTTATAGTTTCACGATGTCGTACTCCCATGCTGGCCAGATGCTATATACCACGGACATGTTTTGGGGGCCACCCAAAATGAGTTGGCGGGCCGTAGTTTGGGGACCACTGGTTTAGTGGAATACTTGTTCCATACGGTCTTGTGTGCAAGCAGATTCCTTCAACTTGGCCTATGCAGATAACATGATTTGTCTTCTATGATGGTCTTTTATAGCCTAGAAATCTAGACGCACCCTAGCGGCAGCAAATTAAATTTGCTATATATTAAATAGAGTTTGCTGCCAGGGCTAGTCTAGCAACTCTCCGTTGGCTTGTGAGCTCGAAAAATTAAACTTCTATCAGGCCAATCAAATCGTGTATAGAGTCGTTAGGCGGGCTTAACATAATGATTGATGGCAGAGTTGCAACGATTTGGCTTGAATTCCCTGCTACTTGAAGACAAATAAGATGGATGTTGCTGTTGGCGAACAGTGTGACACGAGTTAAGCTTTTATTAAGTTGGCAAACGTTTGAACTAGCCAACTAGCTCCGCTGGTGGTAAACGCATGGGACTCATAGCGCTGTCCTATTGCGTGCAGAGGGAATTTGAAAGACAACCGATTATCCTGCCCCTCGGACTGAGCACTGCGAACGGTGAGTGCCCAGACCCTACATTTTAATGTGGGTCTGGCTCGTCAGGCTATAGGTCTTTTACGATTGACCATGTCAGACTAGGCGATCAGAGAACCATAAATTCTTGCTGCGTATTGGTCAGGAGATTGGCCACATTACCAGCTCATGTAGCCTATCGTAGCCTACTCGTCACGTGTCGTCATAGTGTCAGTGTCAACCTATAGACCCCTTCCATGTTTGTAATCATCCAGAGCCTAGGTTGGGTACGTGTGCAGCATGGGGTCAGAAAAATGGCGCAGTTAATAGACCGGCATGGTGAGCTATCAAGGTATGCATTGTTAAAGGAGAATTCCGGTGTGATTTTGACCTAAAGTGTGTTGAAACATGATACAGAGTGTGAACGTATGTCTCATAGCTCATTTTGGCTTGTCCCCTGCACTCAGATATCTGGCGCTAGTTAGCCGATGCTACTAACAGTTTTTCGATGGGGGTGGCTCGGGCATTGGCCTAGCCATGCAAATAAATCACTGTTTTACACCATTTACGAGGCTCAAAGTAGCTCCATACTTCATTGGTAGACTTCTGAGGGTCTTGACATTTAAAATGAGACATTGAGAACTTTGAAAAAGCACTGGTAGTTTACTTACAAGACGATTTATACAGACAGTATCTTCACAGAGTTTAGCGTTTGCAGCCATCTTGCATTTAGTCACGATAAGTCGAGCGACGAGTAAGGATGAACAGGTATGATAAGGGATCAGATTCCAAAAATAATTCTGTGGAAATGCATGGATTCCAGTTTCTTCCAGTAGCAGCAACTGGAATCCATGCATTTCCACAGAATTATTTTTGGCTAACTAGTGCCAGATTTCTGAGTGCAGGGGACAAGCCGAGATGAGCTATGAGACATACGTTCACACTCGGTATCATGTTTCAACACACTTTAGGTCAATATCACACCGGAATTCTCCTTTAATCACGAGGAGCCACGAACGTTAATAAATTAGTCTTAGCTAATGGCGACTGTCTGCCTGATCCTGAGCTGATAACAGAATGGGTATACAACGTTAGCAAGTGGCCAGATTCATTAGCCCGACATATACGGCTATCTGGTTGACAAGCCCAGCCTGTATACATGCAAAAAAGTAATACAAGCATTTTTCTTGACGTTTCCTTGACGTCTCAGTCAGTTCACACCCACACAATTCAATGGGATGGGAAGCTTTCTGACCCCAACATGCACACACCTTTTCTGTGACGTGGACATGAAGGGGTCTATACAGTGTATGGTGACAACACATAACATGCTAGACTTTTGGTTGTGGAGTTGTGGAACGTTGCAGTCAATAAATCTAGGGTCGTCGTTGAATATGTCACATTACAAGACCCATTCCTCCATCGGTGTTGTTCCTGACCTTTCATATTCGGGCGTGACACTGGAAATTTGTCGGCTACAACAAAGTTGTGACAAAATCGGGCTGAAATCTTGTAGTCTGCATAGGCCATTAGAATTGTGTGTTAGGTAGAAAATTGTGTGTGGTGTTTTGCAAAATGCGTTTTAGAAAATTGAAAACTGAGTCAAACACTGAGAATTAGTGTATGGTTTTGCAGATTTGGTGTGGGGTTATGGTGTTTGAAATACTTCTTTAGAAAATTATTTGACAAGCAAAGATTTAGTAACTATGACATAGAAGGCCTATGCCATGTTATACACGACAAGGTGGAGCTGGGGAGGAGGTGGGTTGCGTAGATGCATGCAGCAAGCAGTTAGGAACAAACTAAAGCAGCTTTAAATAAGGCTCCCTGTTTGCGTGTAGTCATTTAGAAGCGAGGGGAGTTGACCAGCTGATGCGCTGATGCAGATAAGCTGATGCGACCCTGTTGTTGGCCAATAGCAGTTAACGCCGTCTTGACTACTTGGCCTGCCAGAACTGACGCTGGATACTCAATTTCAGCCTTTTCTGAGAGTTAGGGGTTTAGAGGTACAGTCTCCCCCATGAACTCCCATCCGTTAGTCCATTAATGATTTGTCTCCTCCTGTAATGTCTTTCAATTAATAACTCACCAGGTGTTTCCCTCTCCTCTGCCAAACGTGCTGTAGGATCCATCACGGTGCTTGTAGTTCAGCTGCCTCTGGTATCCTGGTGGTTATAACGGGTTTACTGCACACCATCAGAACAACTTGAGATATGACACAGCATGCCCTGAAGAAGGCCCCATGCCGCTACGTGTGGGCATTTTAAAGTTGTCCTTTTAGGACATGTCATTTTTGCAATAAAGACATTTTAATTAAGGAGTGCCTCAGCCATCAGATTCTCTACACTGCCTCTTAGACGTACCCTGGACCGAAGAGCACCCAAATCAAACTCAAAAGGAAATGAGCACGCCGTTCATCTTGAATCTGAACATATGACACAGCATATTTCACCTCAAGGGGAGGAGTTCTCACCGCTCTTGAGGAAATTGATGGCCTTCTCCTTGATGACTGCAGTGAGCTGCCCAGTGTTCTGTAGGTACTGCAGAATGTAGATATTTGGGGAGAGAATGGCCATATTCTGCTCCCCACAACCAAAAGGCATCTGCAGGAGGGTGCCAATGTTCTTCAGAGCACGACCCAGGATGTCTCCTACAGAAGGGGTATACTTCAGAAAAAGATAATAAGATGTATCTGATTATTGATTGAGCACCATTATTGCACTTAGATTGAGATATGAAGATGTACCCAGCACAGACACTGAGGCTCTGGCGGATCCCTTCACTACAACTGCTGGGAGTTTCAACTCCACCTCCTCTGTTAGAGCGCCTGTGGGAACAACATAAAAGACACAGACTCCAGACACAAATTAAACTTACGAGGAGATCGACATCAATCAAATATTTCACCACTGACAAAAGGAAGAAAATATACACATTAACATGTGTACCGGTATATGTAACAACAAACCCATATGATGACATAAACCTATGAATACTAAATGACTCCATAATATCACAGCCATGGTTAAATGTTATGAAATGGGCTGTGGAGGGCAGGTCAAACTCACCCTTTGGACACAGAAGCCAGTTGTAACTCTCAGTCTTCTGAGATCCCTCTGCCTTTAGTGGCCATAGTTACAGATGGGTTACTGATATATCAATGTAGAGTACATCACAGTCACACACACACAGACACACACACTTACCTTAACCAGGAGTTGGCGAGTGACTGTGTCAATGCGACCTCTCTCTAGTACGGTAACTAGCTGATTGTCACATAGAGTCTGAGATTGGGCGGCCTCTGCACTCACTGTCACATTCATCACACCTGTCGTGACATATTAACCCACACACACGCGCACACATACACACAAACATCCCACTGCATTAGTATTACTATACACACCAGACATACACAGACATATCTATCACTTCTACTTACTGTGCGGATACTCACCAAGCACAGAGGGCACCAGTGTCCATTTGAAGGTCTTCCTTCCATTTGCACACAGACAGGAGGAGTACTGGCCATCAGAGGAGGGGGTCAGAGTGAAGTCTGATGAAGGGGCTGGAGTCACTGTGACCTACCAGAGAGGGGTTCATATTTAACGCACACTCAAAACTACAGAAAGCGCTTATGTGTGAAGCGGCTAAGCGTAGGCTACATTTTTGTTTGGTTTAAAACATTCATTCATTCATTCAATCATTCAAAACATGACCTAGCAATAGCAACAGAACTTGAGTAACCGTTTTGCCATTATTTCATAAACACCTGCTCTGTGTTACCAAGATATCCACTTAAGTTTTCAAGCCAATCAGCCAGTGCTGGTTTGTCTCTCTGGTGAAACCATTTTGTACCTCAAATGGCACTGTTTCAAATACAATGCAAGTTAATGGAGGAGTGGCATCACAAAATCATAAAAGCGTACACCTTCAACACACACTCAAAGCCACAGCGAGAGCACTGCTGGGTAGACTTTTGTCATGTTCCGTTGCCTCAGGATGGGAGTCCATTACGCCAAATAACTCTCATCTTCACATTGGGCTATAGCATTTAGGGCCTGTGTCCACCAATCGTATTTTTTGTGCTGACAGCGCCCTCAACCTCATTTTCAGAGCTCTTCGTCAAGTGTTTATTGTTGCGAGGTTACAAAGTTTTGATTGGTCCTCGAGAGAGAAGTGACATTGACGAGGCCAGCGCTGTTCTAAACGTTGAACAGATTTCAACTTTCAGCGCTCGGAAAGTGCCGAGGGCTATTTTGCCGCCGGGCGCTGAGAACACTGAACTTTGTAGGATTTGCATAGAAAATAGCTGCCGTTGGCGCAAAAAACGTGATTGGTGGACACAAGCCCTTAAGCAATTTGAGCGAGGGGACAACCCCTCATGTGTAGACATCTAGCTAGGCCTACTTCTAACACACAGAATTTGTCAGGTGTAGATATTACCATGATGCACTTGGGCTGGTAGTTGAAAACTGTTGCTTTGAGCTCAAAGGTCTCTCCACGGATGATGGAGTACGGCAGGGAGAGCTCCAGGAAGAAGGGCTGGAAAACTGTGAGCTGAACTGGTGGGGCCAGACCAAAGCCCTGGGGGGACAGGCAGAAAGCCTCAGTCTCCCAGGTGGTGATGGTGTCAGGGACAGTGAGAGGGACTCGTGCTTCTCCAGACTCCCTGTTGAGACAGTTCACAGGTCAGAGGAGTGTGCCATAGCAACAATAAAAACTACAAACAATAATTGGATCCAACACTTCCAGATAACTTACTGTACATATACTTTCATAGCTTGAGTTTTTCGTGTGAGTACATGTAAGGGATAATCAGAGCCGGACAGTAACGGAGTACATTTACTTGAGTACAGTACTTGAGTACAATTTTGAGGGATCTGTACTTTACTCGAGTATCATTTTTGGGGAGTACTCATGACTTTACTCAAGTACATTTAAGAGCCAAATATTGTACTCTTTACTCCACTACATTTCTATCCATAACTGTGAGTACCCGTTACTTCTTCTACAAAAAAAGGAAAAAAAGAAAAATCTCAGAAACCCTCAATTTGTTGTTTCCCTCTCAAACGTGATTGGATTGTGCAGGCGCCACTGATTGGGACAGCCTATCAGCAATCACCTTCAGCTTTCCGCCAAAGTCAACTCCATGGTCAGATTTAGATAAGAGACAAAACCATAGACGAAACAATGGATGAAGATGCAGCAGGTCCATCCCGGGAATGTGCCAACCTGTGGCCCCACCTCGCCAGACTATTTCAATTTTCTGAACAAGTTAATGATAGTTTTCGCTTCAAGTGTTTCAATTACAAAATAGTATTTTGTATTTTAAATACAAGTAGGCTATTAGAAATACTGCCCATCCCTGGCAACATGTTAAAAAGATGAAAATTACTTGATTTTACTTTCAATTCCTTTTACATTCTCCAAGGTATTAACATTAACATTTTTCATAACTCCATGTAGGACGTTTCTGTACATAAATGTAAGCACTGTGGCAGTAGTAATGTAATATTTAGAAAATGTAATCTTGTACTCTCGATACTCAAGTACTTTTAAAAACAAGTACTTCAGTACTTTTACTTAAGTAGACATCTGACTGTTGTACTTTTACTTGTACTTGAGTAAAATTTCGCAAAGGGTATCTGTACTTTTACTCAAGTAATGAAGCTGTGTACTTTGTCCGCCTCTGGGGATAATGGACGACACGGTGGTCTGTTCACAGAAGTTAATGCACGGTCGAGGTTGTAAAACGGCCCCGACGCGAAGCGGAGTGCATTAACTTCTGTGAACAGACCACCGTGGAGTCCATTATCCCGCTTATTCCACTGTTGTCACTTGCGTTGTGTTCATTTCCTGTTACAATTTAAACGTTTTAATCGCTAAAACTGTCTTGTTTGTAGAACTAATTTCTTCCGACACATATCAACTAATTTCTCAACTCACAGTACAAACTGCCGTTACTAGTTCTAAATGGATGGTTGCTACGGCCAAAGGCCAGTCGTTAGTTCTATCTCTCCCGTTGTCAAGCGGGCGTATCCCAAGATTCTGATGAACTTTAGCTTTGAAACATCGCTATTTTACTTAGACTGCTGTCATCCATCTAGCTAAAAGCCACCTCCGTCATATGCTACAATGTTGCAATGTTCTGAACGTCTGCATTTTACAGCTCGGATGCAACGTGACAGTTCATTTAAACTTCACAACGAGTTCGGCGAATTAATATACAAGTGTGATACGGCCAAAAAAATGTATCTACTTCATAGGTGTGCAGATAACATACTGTAATGATCTGAGCCTAGCTGTTCATGACTGTGCTCCCATGATGCTGTGCGGTGTGTGTATGTGTGTAATGTTTACGTTCTAAACCAGGTGGGTTGACAACGTTGTATGTTCTGTCTGTTGTGCTTATGTTTGCAGCTGGTTACATTGTTCATAACTAGGGTTGATTGGTGTGTGTTTTAGATACAGCCTAAGATAGATGTTTAGTGCTGGAGCATAAGGGCCAGGTCTGGCCCAGAATTATGTGTTCATGTGTTTTTGGTGCATAACCAATAAAAACCATTCTGAGACAACCTTGCCGTTTGTTACATTGGTGTCAGAAGTGGGATGTCGACCCCTACTGGACGGGAGGAGAAAGCTGCAACCGATGTCCGGGCGATGATGAGTTTCCTGCCAAGGCGACTCTTCGACAGCGCGCTCGCCCATGGCCACCTGCTGGGCCCAGCAGATGGAGCCAGCCTGCAGCGTGACCGTAACGAAGAAGGCCCGCCCCAGGCCACAGGAGGAGACGAACCGGGCTGATGGCAGCATCCCGCCACTGGAACCCGCTCCACACGGGAGCGAGGGAAATCGGCCGGTCCCCGGCGCAACGGCGGCGGAAGGGCGCTCCAACGGCAAGTTGCCCCGCTACAATGGTGAGAGGCCGCTGGCGACATACCTGGTGCAGGTCCGTCTGGCAGCCGAGCTGAATAGCTGGTCGGCGGAGAGAACGGGCGTACAGGTGGCGTTGGCCCTGGATGGGGAAGCGCTACAAGTATTAGAAGACCTGCCACCGGCAGAGCAAGCAAGCTGGACCGCAATCGAAGCCGCTCTGCAACGACGATTCGGCCAGAGAATCTTCACCAGCGATGCTCGAGAACAACTCGCTTCCAGACGGCGACAAAAGGGCGAGAGACTGGGCAAGTTCGCGGCTGACCTGCAGCTGTATGCCCGGCTGGGCTACCCAACGTACAGCCAGAGCCTACATGAACAGATGGCACTGGAAGCGTTTGTGCGAGGCATCCACCCAGAGCGGCTGAGAGAACACCTTCGCCTGAGCGACCCCAGCTCGCTGGCCGTGGCGCTGGCGGAGGCCGAACGGGTGGAAAACATCTTCCACACAACGGAGTCGAGGCATTGCGTACGCCAGACATCGATGGAGGAAAACGGGGGGGAGTTGGAGACGATGCGACAGACCACAGCACAGCCACCACAACGCCGCCTACGTGAATGGAAGAGGCTGGCCAGCGGAGACGGATGCTACCAGTGTGGCGAGCCGGGGCACATCGCGAGGTACTGTCCCGCCCCAGCACCCCTCACGCACGCGCCCCAGTCAAACTAGAGGGAGGTGGCACGGCGGGAAGGATGCCACCTTCAAGTTTCACTACCTCCCTGGCTATGGACTGCATACGGCTGGGCCGGCTCGGCCAAACAAGAGGACTCTATGTGGACTGTACGCTAGACGGGACTCGGTGTCGCGCCTTGATCGATACTGGCTCCACCATCTCGCTGGTGCGCCCCGGTCTCTTACCCGGCACGCTGGTAGCCAGACCCAGAGGCTGGTAAGAGACAAAAACACGCATCACCACAGTTACCGGACAGCGAGCGGAACTGTATGGACAAAAAGTGGTGTGTGTGTGCATCAACGGTGAGACGGCGAGCCGCCAGCTTTGGTTGGCTAGCATTCAGGATGATTGCATTCTCGGCCTGGACGTGCTAGAGAAATGGGGGGCTGTGGTGGACATTTCCCGGTTCACACTACACTTAGGGACGAGCAGCGTAGTGTTGCACACGGCGGGGAAGACAGAGCACGAAGTGCGGAGAGCTGGCGCGACGAAGAACTCTCCAACTCGCTCCACACAAGCCCGCAGAAAGCAAACTCGCAAAGAGTGCTCGCCAACCAAGACTCCGCCCCTCCCCACACAAGCCCGCGAAACTCAAGCAGGCGAAAACAACAGGTCTCATCCAGGTCCGCTTGCTGAGTCTCCGCCCCTCCCCACCCAAGCCCGCGAAATTCAAGCCCGCGAAAACAACAGGCCTCATCCAGGTCCGCTTGTTGAGTCCGCCACTGCTCAGCTCACGCCCACTAGAGAGGAGCCAGGAGAGCGGGTTGAGCAATCACCACTCTCCGCTCAGAGAGCGCGGCCCTCTGTAGAGACAAAGCAAGCCGTAAATGAACTCTGCACTCGTAGCTGTGAGGGGCTGAGTGAAGCACAGGGTAGCCAGGTGCGTACACCAACATCTTTGCCGCAAGAGATGAGGACTGCACCCGAACGAGTCTGGTCCAACACGATAACGACACCGGAAATGCCCGGCCCATCCGACTTCGCTTACCATTCGCCAAACGACAAGCAGCTGAAGAAAAGATAAAGGAGATGGCCGCGGCAGGAGTAATAGAGCCAAGCAGTAGTCCCTGGGCTGCGCCAGCTGTACTCGTGCGGAAGAAGGACGGCTCGTGGCGGTTCTGTGTTGACTACAGGCGCCTCAACCAGGTAACCCGGAAAGACTCCTACCCGCTTCCCCGCATTGACGATGCGCTGGACAGCATTGCCGGCTCCTGCTGGTTTAGCTCGCTGGACGTGCGCAGTGGCTACTGGCAGATTGAGCTAGCCCCGGAAGCTCGGCCGAAGACAGCGTTCACCATCGGGCAAGGGCTGTGGCAGTTCCAGGTACTTCCGTTCGGCCTGTGCAACGGGCCAGCGAACTTCGAGCGGCTGATGGAGCGTGTCCTGGCGGGCATTCCACGAACATGCTGTGTGGTTTACCTAGACGACATCCTGTGTCATGCAACGGACTTCACCGGTGCCATAGGACATCTGGAGAAGGTGTTCGACGCCATACGAGGTGCTGGGCTCAAACTGCACCCGAAAAAGTGCCACCTGTTCCGGAGGCAAACCGGGTTCCTGGGCCATGTCGTGGGGGCTGCCGGAGTGGCCACCGACCCAGCTAAGGTGGAGACGGTGAGACGTTGGCCTGTTCCAAGCGATGGTGCTGAGCTGCGGAGCTTCCTGGGCCTGGCGTCATATTACCGGCGCTTCATTCGGGACTTTGCTACAGTCGCCAGCCCGCTGCATCGATTGACGCACAAAGGCCAACTCTTCGAGTGGACACGGGAGTGCGACGCGGCATTCCGGCGGCTGCGGAGGGCGCTATGTGAGGCCCCAGTGCTCGCTTTCCCTGACCCTCGACTGCCGTTTATCCTGGACACCGACGCCAGCGACGTGGGCGTCGGCGCCGTCCTCTCACAAGCAGGCGAGCAGGGCGAGCAAGTGGTCGCATACTTCAGCCGCTCACTGGACCGAGCGGAGAAGAATTACTGCGTGACCCGCAGAGAACTGTTGGCTGTGGTGGTTGCAGTGCGCCATTTCCGAACCTACCTCTACGGCAAACGGTTCCTGCTGAGAACGGACCACGCGTCGCTCACCTGGCTGCTTAACTTCAAAGAACCAGAGGGCCAGCTGGCTCGCTGGTTGGAGGCGCTCCAGGACTACGACATGGAGATTCGACACCGGGCGGGTCGCCTTCACGGCAACGCGGATGCCCTGTCCAGGCGTCCGTGTGCAGCAGACCAGTGCCAACACTGCCACCGGAGGGAGGAGAGGAGCCTGGCCGCGGCTCAACCGGAGCCCGCTCGTCGGCTACAGGCTGCATCACCGCTGGCAGAGAAAGAGAGAGTCGCTGTTTTCAACGCTAGCCAGCGTCGCGCCAATGAGAGGGTCAGCGCTCGACAACAGCACGCCAGTGAGGGAGCCAACGCTCGTCAGCAGCACGCCAGCGAGAGACTCAACGCTCGCCAGCGCCGCGCCATCAAGAGAGCCACCGCTCGCCAGCTTCACGCCAGCGAGAGAGTCAACTCCCGCTAGCAGCACCCCGAGGTCGTCTCGCCGCCTTCCGCTACCAGCTACAGTGATCGAGAGACCGGAGACAACGCACCGCAGCCCAACACGACGCAGCACTGCAGAGCGGCAGCTGGGGCCACGGACGTGCAGTCGCCGGTGGACGTGATGTCGAGGGAGGAGATCCGGAAGGCGCAATCGGAAGACGCCACACTCGGCCGAGTGTGGTCATGGATCGAAGCCGGTCAGCGACCGCCATGGACTGACGTATCAGCACTCGATCCAGAGACCAAAGCGATTTATTCACAGTGGCCGGGAATAGTAGCACGTCAAGGACTGTTGTATAGACACTGGCGAGCTCCCGATAGACAATCTGACATTTTCCAGTTGCTGGTTCCTGCTGGATTACGAGCCTGTGTACTGGAACATGTGCATGGGGCAGTGGGGGCGGCTCATTTCGGCATTGCAAAGACTCTTCGTCGGCTGAGAGGCCACTTCTATTGGCCGGGATGCAGGCTGGACGTTGAACTGCATGTTCACTGCTGTGACGCCTGCACAGCAAAGAAGGGCCCCACGCGACGCTCGCACGCTCCGCTGCAGCAATACGCAGTCGGGGCTCCCATGGAGCGGGTAGCCGTCGATGTCATGGGCCCACTGCCAGTCACAGAGCGGGGAAATCGCTACGTGCTCGTGGCCATGGACTATTTCACTAAGTGGCCGGAGGCGTATGCAGTGCCAGATCAGAGCGCCCACACGACAGCAGACAGACTGGTCACTGAGATGTTCTGCCGGTTCGGGGCACCAGAAGAGCTCCACAGCGACCAAGGGCGGAATTTCGAGGCAGAGGTGTTTGCCGAGGTTTGCCAGCGCATGGGCATCCGGAAAACGAGAACAACACCTCTGCATCCACAAAGCGACGGGCTGGTGGAACGGTTTAACCGGACGCTAGCAGTGCAGCTGGCCATATTGGCCGACCGCCGACAAAAGGACTGGGACTTACACTTGCCCCTGGTGCTCTGGGCATATCGCACAGCGGTGCAAGAGTCAACGAAATGCACACCGGCAGCTCTGATGTTCGGGCGAGAGCTACGCACGCCGGTGGACTTGGTGTTCAGTTCGCCTCCGGAAGCGGAGATTGGAGGTAAGCCAGGGCTGGAATACTACAAGCAGCTACGCGAGAGACTGAAAGGAGTACACAGGTTGGCCAGGCAGGCTATGAGTGAAGCTGGAATACGTCAAAAGCGAGCTTACGATACGCGCTGTCGCGGCCAGGAGTTCCAGACCGGCGATAAAGTGTGGGTGTACTGCCCGGAGAGAAAGAAAGGCATTTCCCCGAAACTCACTAGCCAGTGGGTCGGGCCGTGCGATGTCTTAGAGAAGCTGTCTGATGTGGTTTATCGTGTGAGACTGATTAAGCGTCGGAGAGTTGTGGCTCTCCACCGTGATCGACTGGCCCCGTATCGACCCCTGGCCTCAGCTGAGGGTCGTGGAGACTTTGACACTGACTCTGTGGAACTTGGTGACAATGGAGCTGTGGCTCTAACACCTGTCACCGTGCAGCCTTCACCGGAAGTCACCGCCGCGACAGCGGGGCGCCCACAACGCCAGCGTCGCGTCCCAGTCAGGCTCATGGACTGATGTAGGGTAAGACTTGAGTCAAGGGGACATAGACTAAGTCTCGGGGGGGCTGTGTAATGATCTGAGCCTAGCTGTTCATGACTGTGCTCCCATGATGCTGTGCGGTGTGTGTATGTGTGTAATGTTTATGTTCTAAACCAGGTGGGTTGACAACGTTGTATGTTCTGTCTGTTGTGTTTATGTTTGCAGCTGGTTACATTGTTCATAACTAGGGTTGATTGGTGTGTGTTTTAGATCCAGCCTAAGATAGATGTTTAGTGCTGGAGCATAAGGGCCAGGTCTGGCCCAGAATTATGTGTTTGTGTGTTTTTGGTGCATAACCAATAAAAACCATTCTGAGACAACCTTGCCGTTTGTTACAATACGGTTAATGGTCGTTCTAAATTACGTAGGACAATGGGAAATTCAACCAAGCAGTGGAATAATTTGTGTTATTTGTGTCACATAAGGCATAATTTTCATGATGCGGGTTTTGTGCCCTCTTACCCAACTTCTGTAAGCTCCCAGATCCATGTTTCAGGGAAGAAGGTGCGAATAGTCTGAGCTGGGTTGAAAGCTCCTCCAACTGCAGCAGCCACCGGAGGATCTACGAGAGTGATTGAATCACACCCCTCAGTCCTCTGAACACACCATTCATACACACTCATCTGTTCTCTGACCATACCCCTTAGTCATCCAACAACACCCCTGAGTCATTCAGACACTCCCCTCAATTATCTAGCCACACCCTTCAGTCATTCAGGCGCACCCCTCAATCCTCTGGTCATGCCCCTCAGTCATTCAGACACACACATTAGTCATCACCCCCTCATTCATTCTGACACACCCCTCAGCCCTCTGACCACATCCCTATAAAGCTTATCAATGAAACTGGAACTTGTATATAATGAGTATAAAGTGAATGTGACAAGCATTGCATTGTCAAACTGACCATATTCACCAGCACCCATTAATGTGTATTGGTGGCCCCTGTAGACAACACAGGAGGGTGTGCGGACGTGCAGGTCTGATGCCACTTTCAGCCCTAATCTCTGCCAGAAACAAGGTCAGCAGGTAAATACTCTTGAAGTCAGCAGGGTACAATATCCACACCATATAAATCACCCCATACACATTGTGTGCATATATACAATATCCACACCACATACAGAGTATTATGTATAAATCACCCCAAACACACTGTGTGCATCATTTGTGATGCTGGTTTGCATGGCCATTGAGGATCGGCGAGGTCTAAGGTGAAGGCAGTCAAAACGATCTTGAACTTGAGAGGGAATGCCACGGAACTGACTCTGTGCCATGCCGAACATCTGTATTGAAACATAAACACACACAACTAGAATCTAGCTAACCTGCTGTGGACAGCATACACTACCATAGGAGAGACAAGAGAGGAATCATATGAAATACATGGATGATAAGTGTCTATAAAAAATGTATACCGGTAATGCTCAGGAGGAGAGACAACATGCATGTCCTAACATCATTCATATGTGTTCTGTCATTTTACTTGGTAACGTCGTCATTCTGTACCTTGATTTTAATATTGTATTGCTTTAAATGTTTAGCCTTTCATTATATGTTCACCACATCCATCATTAATCCAACCACACCCCTTGGTCATGTACCACACCCCTTAGGCACCCAACCACACCCATTAGTGATCTAACTACCGGTACACCTCTAAATTATATCTGCAGTGATATTTATACTTTGATTGACCATTTGTTACTTTTGTCATCAAATATTCCAATGCAGATTGGAAACATATTGGAGCAAACTCAAAGTGAATTGAAACTACACTACACGCTGAACAAGTATATCAACCATATTAGCATCCAAGCGTGAGCCTTTCTCCAGGATAAAGATGCTCTGATCCACAGCACTGAGGCCACACAGAGAGCCAGGCGGAGCTGACAGCTGCAGGGAGCTCTCCTCTCCAGGAACCGCTTTTGGGGGGGAGAACTGCACCGACACCTGTGTAGTAGACAGGAGGTTTTACTTTGGGGGGGAGAATCAGCAGGTTAGACCAGTAAATTACAGTTTTTTTTACAACTGTTTACGCATATTTTCAAAGTTCTTTGTCATTTTTTCAAAACTCTACACCAGGGCTTTGAACAGGATTTCCCCCCCCAATTGGTTCGTTCCTAACAGAAACAGTATTTTAACGTTTCCGGTTTTGGGTTCAACCCTAAAATTGACATTCCTGAACCAGTTAGAACAAAAAAATAAAGTTCCCGAGCCAGTTAATAACGTTCCATGTCAGCTGTGGGACATACAAATAAGTAGGCTGGTCATTAGGACTTTACAATTATATTGTTAGGCTACATCATTTTCCTTAAGTCTCTATCCTGTCATCAAACAGTATTATATTACTAATATTTTCAGTATTATACATGAATCAAGACAAGGACAATTTCTGCCATGTCTTTTATTAGCAAACAACTGAACACATATCCATTATACTTCTTAGATACCGGTAGCTCAATTGGTGCAAAGGACAAATAGGGCAGGCTACATAGCTCTCATCAGTGTTGGGAAGGTTACTTTCTAAATGTATTCCGTTACAGAATACAGAATAAATGCACAAAAATGTAATTTGTAACGTATTCCGTTACGTTACTCAATCTGAGTAACTATACATGGATTACTTCCGCATTGAATTGCGTTTTATAAGTGTGGGAATGCGGCCATCAAATCCTGCTTACTAAACAGGCCTAATTCTGGTGTGTTCTTCTGTTCTAAATGGCTGAAGTGTTAGGCCCACATAGGAGAATGTAAAGTCAACTAAGCTAGCAAGGTGACCACTAAAACTACTGCAGGCGACTAGGCTAATTAAAACAAACAAAAAAAATAGACTACTTTAAGGGCGTAGCCAGAAATTATAATTAAGTTGTGCCTGTGAGATTTTTCGGTTGCATCAACCCAGTAGGCTACAAGTGAGGGGCGCATAGGTGGAACGCAAATGACCTGCAATGTAAACACTATAGGCCAGGCCTACTGTACAGTATATCAGTGCTCTCAAAATGAACGTGATGGCGTAATGACAATCAAAAACCTCACGAAAAAATATGCTACTCGCAAGAACAATTCTTCAGAGGCTACACCATAATTCATTTTAAAACGTAAATGTAGATCTAATTAGAAAAAAAATAAGCCATAAAGTACGGAAGCGTATTGCTGCCACACTAAAATAAATAAAAAGGCTCAGTATTATGTAATTACGTGAAAAGTTTCTTGTTATAACAATATCTTTTTCACGTTTTAACAAGATATGTATCACGTTATTACATGAAATTATCACGTTATTTCATGATAATGATATTTTCACGTTATAACTCATATAGGTTTGGTCAGATTTTTTTTTTTTCCTTTTCGCATGGCAGATTTTCCATCAAGGATTCCCGGGACACTGAAAGACTGGGGTACACGAAACTTGGTGGGCATGTAGCCCCACATGGATAGCATGGAACCATCATTTTTCGTTTTGATCTGTAGCCCCCCCGCTGGACTGGACCCCCTGAAAGGAGGGTAGGGCAGACACAGTTTTCTGTGAATATCTCGAGAACTGTAGGGTTTAGGAGGACCACCTTTTTTTTGTATGTTGATCTTAAGGGGCCATGTCAACCTATTCCATAACCAGTCATTTCATGTATAGTGCCACCTAGTTAAAAACAAAAAAGTGAAAATGAGGTGTTGTAATCGTAGGTATCTGTGACCTAACATGGTCAAAACTGCACGAAATTGGAGGTGTAGGATCATTATGACACCCTCTGAATGCACGCCAAGTTTCGTAGAATTCCGTTTATGGGGGGCCACACAATAAATTAATTTATGTTACTGTACACCAACTGGCCTGTAGGTGGCCGGACACAGTTTTCTGTGAATATCTCAAGAACCGTAGGGCCTAGGAGGAAAATCTTTTTTTTGTATGTTGGTCTTAAGGGGCCATGTTAACCCATCCCATTACCACTTATTTCATTATAGCGCCACCTAGTTAAAAATTAAAAAGCAAAAAATTAGGTGTTTTAATCACAATATCTCTGGCTGATATGGTCAAAACTGCACGAAATTGAAAGTGTAGGATCATTATGACACCCTCCAAATGTATGCCAAGTTTCGTGGACTTTCGTTCATGGGGGGCCTTACAATAAAATAATTTATGTGTATATTTAGTGACGTACACCAGCAAGGATTCCCGGGACACTGAAAGACCGGGGTACACAAAACTTGGTGGGCATGTACCCCCACATAGCATGGAACCATCATTTTTCGTTTTGATCTGTAGCCCCCCCGCTGGACTGGACCCCCCGAAAGGAGGGTAGGGCAGACACAGTTCTCTGTGAATATCTTGAGAACTGTAGGGCCTAGGATGACCATTTTTTTTTGTGCACAAACAGATACACACACACACACACACATTCACAGTAATCATACGTATGACACATACTCACACAGTGGACATATGTACGCTTGCATGCACAGGCACATACGCAGGCACACACACAAGCACGCACACACACACACACACACACACTCACACACCCACACACATAACATAAACATAACACAAACAATCAAGAATTTCTCAGTATTATGAACAGGCAAGATGGAGGTGGGGTTGTATAAAATGAATTTTACATGTGAAATCTATGAACTAATCATGTTTTGGTACTTGTTGTCTAGCAGATACCAGTGAGAATTGAGTGTGGATAATGCAATTTAGTGAGATAGTTAAAATCATATAGGCCTTTCAGCGTGATTTATTTTTGTGGAAAAAATGTGCTGTACATCTAGTTTTAAATGAAAATGTGAGTAAATGCAGTTTGTCAGTGTGGTAGTTGGCTGCATACTGGTGTATGAAGGCATATGTGGTTTATGATCTGTCTGGTTAATTGAGAAATGTTACATGTTGTGATCACTGCTGCTGGACATCAAAGCATCATACTTCACCTTCCCTTACCTTGCTTCTGAAGCACTTTTCCGTTTGAAATTGCTTGCTTTTTGCCAAGACCATCTCACTGGGAAAGACACAGTAGACCAGAATGTCCATGAAATTAGCCATCTCAGGTGTGACAGGCAGTTCGAAGGACACCTGGCCTTCAACTACAGTTTGGGTGATCTTTATTGGAGCCTTCACAAACCCATGGTGAACAATCTCACCATTGGATAAAACCTGCAACACACCAAAAGTAACCCAGTGTCCCGTGTAGACAATTTTAAAATGGCTTGTCTGAAGAGCTGAGGTGGAAGTAAGACATTTTCTTTTTTTAGATGCACTCTTTCTAATGGGATTGAAATCCCTTACAGGTACACACACACACATACACACACACACACACACATACACACACACACACACACCAGGTAAATTATGTCCACAGTGTCTGTGGTGAAGGTCTCTCCAGTGAAGACATAGCGAATGCTAATGGTTGCAACTGTGTGGCACTTCAGAGGCTCGTTTGGGCTCGTGATGTATAGAGAGCTGTGTGAGGCTGGTAGCTGAGATGGATTCCTGTGCAATGTAACCCAAAAAGTTCCTTCGTCATAGAAGGGGACCCTTGCCTGCAAATAAGTGACATCATATGAATGTGCAATGTGCATTTGTTCAATGTAGTCAGAGGGTCAGCTCTGCTGAGGTCAGTCTGCTGAGGTCAGTGAGGGTCTTACAAACAGGAGGATGTTGTCCTTATTGAGAGCAGCGGTGTGGAAAGAGAAACTGGCCAGTCCATCAGAGTCAGTGGTGATGCTCATCAGGGGCTCTTGGTGTGCATGTAAATACAGAGAAACTGGCTTATATGCAACACCTGTTCCATTAAAATGCCTCATTCTGATCTGTGGACGCAGAGCAGAGAGGACAAAGCAAGAGTGTAATATGCAAATAGGCAGGCAGGGAAATTCACAGAATAAGTTTTAGTCCAGACCATACCTTTCCCTCCACAACTGATCCATATTCATACACATTTGGGGTCTCTTCAAATGTGATGCTTCCATGGGAGTAGGAAATCCAGATTATTGCAGTCTTGGACTTGCTCACCTCTTAAAATTGTAAAAATAATTATTTACATTTATTCATTTAGCAGACATTTTTATCCAAACTTACATATCTCAATTACATCACAAGGGCAACTTGGGGTTGCCATGCCATGTGCCTTGCTCAAGAGCACAACGGTGGAAGCTGGATATTGAACCCACAACTTTCCTGGCTACTGCAGGCTTTCCTAGCTCCTAATGACCACTATGCTACCATCGCCCTAACAACAACAACAACAACGCTAGCATCAGTAAAATCCATATCATAACCCTTACAGTATGTGTGGATTTGCTATTCGATCATGGCTGTTTTCTGTGTGTGTGTGTGTGTGTTTGTGGATGCTGTCCTATATGAATGGGCATCAGGAAGCAATAAAATATGCTTTTCCTCTTTATCATTTACTCACCTGTTTCCTCCTCAATGACTGTGGCATTGAAATCAAGAGCATCGTCTAGCTTTGTAGCAAAGCCACTGTCAGTAAAAAATGTCATGTTGAACACATGAGAAGCACAGCCTGAGTCACCCATCTGTGGGGATGAAAACAGGTTAGTTACATAGAGCCCTTCAGACACTTTAAGGGCTCAGTATACTCGACACAGTCGTCACTGTGTGCACCAGTGTGTCAAAGTGATGTTGTGATCCCTCTGAATTTCAACCCAATTCAACAGGTCATACATCCCTTTGCAACTTGCACGCACGCACACACACACACACACACACACACACACACACACACACACACACGCACAAATGCACACACTTGCAAGCAGGATGGACTAGCTAGAAGTCAGGATCAGTGCGCCTCTTAAGGCTAGCCTAGAAATCTAGACGCACCCTAGCGGCAGAAAATTACATTTGGCTTGTGAGCTGGAAAAATTACATTTCTATCAGGCCAATCAAATGGTGTATAGAGACGTTAGGCAGGCTTAACATAATAATTGATGGCAGAGTTGCAACGGTTTGACTTGAATTCCCGGCTATTTGAAAACGGATATTGCTGTTGGCGAACAGCGTGACACGAGATAAGCTTTTTTTAAGTTGGCAAAAGTTTGAACTAGCCAACTAGCTCCGCTGGTGGGAACGCATGAGCTGTCCTATTGCGTGCAGAGGGAATTTGAAAGACAACCGTTTATCCCACTCCTCGGACTGAGCACTGCCAACGGTGAGTGCCCAGACCCTACATTTTAATGTGGTTCTGGCTCGTCAGGCTATCTTAAGGCATCAGGTACAGTACCACATTTTTGCTTGAAGGTGCAGTCAGTGATTGCGGAAGAAGTCACATTAATCATGACCTGCTCAGAGTGTGTCAGAAGAGTTTATGTGCCATCAAAATGATTCTGGAAATGTTACTTTTAGGTATGAAAATATTTAGGGGGCTTTAAGGCATCCATTGTATTTTTTTAAGCATTTATTAGTATGACAATGTAGAGTAGGCAGGGGGTAAGTGAAGTGTGGGGTGGGTTCTGAAGACTACATCAGGTTGGATTCGAACCTGGGTCCGCATGGGCACCTGACCAGAGACCTACCTCCAGGGAAGCATTGAGACACAGAGGACTGAGGGTTTCACCCAGGCTCAGCATCCAGGTTCTCGCATGACGGCACAAAACCATTAAAACCAAACCTGGGACAGGCAGCCCATAAGTGTATCTGAGAACAGAGCTTTGCTTTAGAATTGGGTTTAGAATCATAATGTATGTGTACATGAATGTGTGTGCATGTGTGTGTGAGTGAGAGAGAGAGAGAGAGAGAGACAAAAAGGAACTGAGTGTGCATGAAGAGACTCACTTTCCGCACACCTTTAGCTCGAGGACATCTGAGCCGACACTGACCACAAAGGGATGGTCTGTTGTTACCTCAAACTTAGGCAGCACTAAATCAGAGGGAGTTTATTTCAAGGAACATGCCAACATTTTGGGAAATTAGCTTATTCACTGTCTCCCCCAGAGTTACATAAGATGATACATACCCTTCTTCTTCTGTGCGTGCAGTTACTCAGTCTGAAGCACCCATCGTTAGCATAGCTTCGCATAGTGAATTGAAGTGGGCAGTTCCAACTAGCCCATAGCACCCAAAGGTGACAAAAAAACACCATTTTCCCATTTACATGTTGTGACTCAACTTTACAACATACAAGCTACAGATAGGCAGTTTTCTAAGCATATTCAAACTTGGAACTATGTTTTCATTTAGGAAAAGCACTGCTACTTGGGTGGAGTGATTTGCACACAGCACCTGAAAAGCGGCAGTAGCAGTGCTTCGTCTGAATGAGAATGTAGTTCCAAGCATGTATAACCTATGATTAGAAAATTGCTGCATTTGCATTTGCATTTTACATTTAAATTTGTACACGTTGTGTTTACTGTATACTAGTCACAACATGTAAATAGAACAATGTTTGAGTTATTTTGTCACTTTTGGGAGATAGGCTAGTTGGAACTGCCCACCTCAATGAGCTATGCTAATGGTGGGTGCTTCAGACTGAGTTACTGCACACATGGAAACGAGAAGAGTATGTATCATCTCAGGGGCGCCACTAGGGTTGTATTCTATAGTACGCACCATGGCCCAGGGCGCTATTTTAATGCATCATTTTAATGCAATTTGGGTGGGACAGAAATACCTTTACAGAGCAAGCAGCTCTGGCCATATCGGCTCTGGCTCACATGACGTGAACATTGCTTCAAATGCATTATACCCAACACTACCCAACACGCGAACAAGGGAAAGAAAAAAAAAAGAAACCAATGAGCTTATGTCACGATTTGCGATAGGCCTAGGCCTAGAGAAAAGACAGCTATGTAACCTAACAATAAGGATTTGCTTACAATGCTGTTTGTCCCAAACTTTGAGACGATCCATACTTTAGCCTACACATTAACTGAATCTTATCAATCTTGAAACCCGAACTGCAATGTTCCAAACAGAGTGACTCTATGCAATGCCTAATCTCACTGTAACTGTGGTGTCAAATCCAAATTAAATAATACAAACTCAAAAGAAGTCCGCACACTGTGGATGTATACTGCAGATGATGGCTTTAATGCACTCCGGAGCATTAGTGAAGCAAACAAGTAAGTGAAAGCTAAGCTAAGCAAAGTGAGCTGTGAGCAGTGAGCTAACATCATCTGGCTGTTGTCCAGCCTTTATACCCCTTCAAGTCATCCCAGACAAGACACTCTATGTTTACAGATAACTGACCAAGTAATATATGGTACTCCACCTTTGCCCTCTCATCCTGTTATTCCTACATTCTTTAGGTTGTGCCATTCTTTAGGTTTTGCTTACATTTCCTGGCACCAAACCTTATCTATGCCATTTTCTGCCAGGCCTGCTCTTTCACTTAAACCAGTCTTCCTTTCCCACACTGAACATACTACAGAATTCAGTTTCACAAAACAATGATATTACACAGAAGAAAGATACTACATAAAAGATATATAAACTAAAGGATATATTTCAATAAAGGCCATGACATAACTATAACTGCTAAAAACAGTGCGCCTATGACTGTTAAACATCTGAAAAATATTAAGCTGTTGTTTTCTTTTCATGACGAGCACTACGCTTGAATGATTTATGACTGAATGGAACGTTGAGTTTTTAAGCGCCAGAACTGACCTCTCCAGAATAAGTCCCGCCTCCGTAACTTCCGTATCCATCCAACTTCCGGGCGTGGATTGTCTATGAGAAATAACATGGCGTTTCGAAATATCATACCGGTAAAACATCTGTAGGTAGCGAAGTTGAAAAAGCTGGTGGGCAGATTGGCCTACACACTTCTGCCATATAGTTTCCACTGGATTTTTTGATTGTCGGTGCCGTTTAAGTAGTATACTATAGACTATACTACTTAAACGGCACCGAAAATCAAAAAATCCAGTGGAAACTAGATGGCAGAAGTGTGTAGGTCAATCTGCCCAGCAGCTTTTTTTAATTTGTCACCTACAGAGTTTGACAGGTACGATCTTTCAAAACGCCATGTTATTTCCCATAGACAATCCACGCCCGGAAGTTGGATGGATACGGAAGTTAGGAGGCGGGATATATTCTGGAGAAGTCTACTGCTTATCATGTCATGACAAAGTTTACACCAATCATCTTAATGTATTCTTATGTTGAGATGTCCATTCTCTTTGCCCTAAACATAGGCTATCATTTGTGTCAATTAAGACAGTACACAAGCTATTTTTATTGTTGTAATACTGAATGATTTCATGAATAAAGTGTTGAAAAATTGTACGCACATGCGTACAGGATTACGGCTGGCGGCGCCACTGTATCATCTTATCTAACTCTGGGGGAGATGGCGAATAAGCTAATATTCCAAAAAGTGGGTGTGTTCCTTTAAGATGTGTACAAATAGTATAGTACTATATTTCTTTACAGTAAACAGCTGAATTGTCAGACATAGGCCTACTATATTTCTACACATTAAAGAGCTAGGTTGTTAGATTTCTTCTGCTGGGCTATCGGACATACCGTACTTCTTCACTCTAAAGCCATGGGTCGCCGTGGCATGGTCCTGATTGGTGTAAACATAGAAGAAGTAGGCCCCCTCCGGTGCTTCTGAGCTCAAGGTGTGGGAGAGAGCCAGGATCTGGCCCTGTGACGAGTAGTTCAGCCACTGCCCAATCCTGGTCCCTCCACTATTCTGTTTAAACAGGACAAGAGGTGAATCAGAGACTCTTACAGCTGGAGACTCTTACATGTTTATATTGCAGTGGATGATCTACAAACACTTCTGATATACAACAATATGCTCATGCAATAATGGATTGTGTTACCTTAAGTTCCACAACTGGATACTGCAAAAGTAGGAAAAAGAGATGTTACAAGAACAGTTGTGAATAAAGTAATCAAATTACAAATTACTACTACACTATTTGTAGTCGCAGGGCATGAAATCATAAAAGTTAAATGTGTTAAAGTCCTCCTCTGGTATGCATTTAGATTTCATTGGCTGAAGCACAGAACAAGTGGTTTGAATCACTAGCCCACATGATTGCGGGCTACTCCAGCAGCTGCTGACTGGGGAACAGATTTGGGTTGGCTCTTGGTCCGATACATTCTGGACTTGGCTGATATTTGGGTTAAGCAATTTGGGATCAACACACAGCACCTGAGTCAGGTTCTTTATGCGACATACCAAAGTCCATGAGGCCAGTGTTGACATTTAAGTAAGGCGGAGATCACGGCCAGCAGCAAGTGGCAGCAGCAAGCGTAATGCAACGCTCAGACCATAATAAGTTCTACCTCGTTCCTATGGTAACACAAATGGTTTGCCGTAACTGACAATTGAATACACCCGTGCTGCGCTTTGAAAGTTGGACCAAGTTCAACGCTCAGCTTGTTCAACCGCTGGCCGCTGGCTAATGTGATCCCCGCCTAAAACCTTTGGTTACATTCAGTTTGCATAGGATTGTCACATAGTGGGAGCTCTCTTTGCCTCACCTCTCCATTAACTGCGATAAACTTTGTGTCCAATGAGATCACTCTGAAATGCACTGCAGAAGATGACAATGTTATAATCAGATCTGTTAATGCAGGTATGCTGTGAAGCCCTCTGCACCTTCCGCTCCACATACCTGTTTGGCCAGGTGTGTATATAGGCTTATCTGTCTGAATAAAGGTGATGGGAGCTGGTTTGGGGTTGAATAGGACTTTTCTTTCCTCCATCAGATTAAACGTTTGACCCTTGACCTCTACACGGATCTTCTGGACGGACATGGTCATCACCACAGGAGCCTGGAGGGGAACACGAAAACATGCCCTTATCTTGTGTCCAAACTCTTTCATCAGGACAGAAGTCTAGAGGAGAAAGTAAAAACATCTGCTATTTTGCTCAAACTCTTTCATCAGCTTAAGAGCCAAGGAGAAATTAGAAACACCTCCCGATCTTCCGAAAATCACCACAGGAGTCTACAGGGGAAAGGGGAAAACTAGTTTTTACAGATCTTTTGATTGATGCATTGTAGCACTATCAGTGGCACAGCTAGCCCTGCTCACTATCACTGCTTAGAGACATAGGCACAACTTTCACTGCCTAGAGACACTGGCACGGGCAACACTGGCACGGGTAACACTACCTAGAGACACTGGCACAGGTAACACTGCATAGAGACACTGGCACAGGTAACACTGCACAGGTAACACTGCATAGAGACACTGGCACAGGTAACACTGCACAGGTAACACTGCATAGAGACACTGGCACAGGTAACACTGCACAGGTAACACTACCTAGAGACACTGGCACAGGTAACACTGCTTAGAGACACTGGCACAGGTAACACTGCATAGAGACACTGGCAACACTGCACAGGTAACACTACCTAGAGACACTGGCACAGGTAACACTGCTTAGAGACACTGGCACAGGCACCACTGCATAGAGACACTGGCACGGGCAACACTGCATAGAGACACTGGCACGGGCAACACTGGCACGGGTAACACTAGAGACACTGGCACGGGCAACACAGACACTAGCACGGGTAACATTGCAGGCAGCTATTTTGGGCACACTGTGTGTGTGCAAGGCTTCTTGACACCAAGCTTGGCACGACTGCCACAATGTATGCAACATACCACAAGATTGACACAATGTATTCATATGTCAACTTTTGGCAGCAGAAGGGGCAGTACATGGGTAGAAAGCTGCCATATTGGCATTACAAACTAACTAAGACAATGACTGACCTGAATCTGGAAGCAGCGGTGGAACTCAGTGTCTGCTGGCTCCTGTAGCAGCAGTGTGTTGTTGTCCTCATGGTTCAGGTAGATGGACATGCCAGTGGGCTCAGCTGAGGGCTTTAAAAAGCTCACACACACTTTAGCATGTGAGCCAGAATTTATGGATGCAGGGAACGTCACAAGGAAAGACCTGTGGAGATGCACAGCGACTCACTAGATTTACCCACCACTCACTGGTGAACTGTGTCATGAATAAGGCTGTGAATAACAACAGACTCATATGTGTTGTGTCTATGGTGTGTGTGTGTGTGTGTGTGTGTGTGTTTGTGTGTGTGTGTGTGCGTGCTTTTTTTTTGTCATTTGGGACCCTACCAAGATACCGCCAGCCTTCTAGCGGCTGACCAAGTAAAGAGTATAATCAGACTGAAATCTGATTATTTGTTTGCATGTAACCCCACACTGTGTGTTGTTGTTTGTGTGAACATATAGGGCTGTGTGTGCATTGTAAAAAGTCCTACCATGTATTGGTTATTCATTTAGCAGACACTTTTATTAGCGATTTACTGTACATTATGTTAAATATCTTAGAAGGAAGAAACGATATCCGCACACTGCCTTGTATGCTCCCAGTTTAATGGCAGGTTACAATGTTTCGACCACTCAAGTATTCATCAGGCATCTGACCTGAGTGGTCAGTGTTGGCACCGGCTTAATATAACCAACAGGAAATGTTCCCAAAAGCTTCCCTAACAGTTGCACAAAAACAGCTGTAACGGGGCGTTCTGGGAACCTTCTCTGAAGGCTACACAACACAATACCTTTAGAGCAGTGTTTCTCAAACTTTTTCAGACCAAGGACCACTTAACCAATAAAAAAAAAAAATCACGGACCACCTAGCTAAAAAAAAAAACAGTAGACCTACTTCAACAGTATATTACACAAGGCTTACTCACTGAACACTCAGCTCACTGGTTATCTTTGCACCTTGCTTATTCTGTCAGAGTGCTTATTGTGTCAGAGGATTCATATGATTTAAAGTGGCATAGCTTACATAGGCAGTGTTGCAGAACTGTTTGAATTGGTTCAATATGGCAAACAACTCATCTATATTATATTTTACCACGTCTGCTCGCTGACCACTTGGGATAGCTTGCGGACCACCAGTGGTCCCCGGACCACACTTTGAGAAACACTGCTTTAGAGGACATTCTTAGAACGTCTTTTAAGTGTGTGAGTGTGTGTGTGTGTGTGCAGCTTCACTTACGGCCTTGGTGCTGGGTTAGCGTAACCCACGGCAGCAGCCAGCAGCCCCAGGGCAGTGCAGATCCTCCAGAGGGACATTCTTCTGTGTCTCCAGGGGTTTGGACATAAGACTCACTGCTGTAACGGTCACCACTGGTACTAGGAAACATCCAATTCCCCTGATACCTTTTCCTGTTAGCCCCCTAATCATTAACTTTGGGACAAAATTGTCTTTCCACATTTGGCAGTTAATGATGTCAATACACTCTATAACCTACAAGTCTAAACTCCTGAGGGACTGGATTGCAGGACCATGCACTTCCACTCTGGGCAGCCTCCTTCTTTGAAAAACATTTCATGTTGATTGATTTCTAGTGTATGATATAATAATAATATTTTTAATATAAACAGTAAAAACAATTATTGCTTTTATTTTTTACTGTAAAGCACTTTGGTAGGACACTGGATATTTTAAATGTGCTAGGCCTAGATAAAGCTGACATTGACACTGATATAATATTATTCATATCAAGCTACCGCATGTGGCATTGACTTAATATGTTATTCTGATCGTTCTTAAAACGTAGAGCTAAAATGTGAAGTATTTTTCATTGTATTACCGGTAGGAAGTCTGACCTTTACCAAAAAGATGACCCAGATTTGGTGCCATCTGTTGGACTGACAGGTCAGCAAGGAGGAACCTCGGTCACCCAAAGAAACAGGGAACTCACGCTACAAGCGTCACATGAATCAAACCCAACAGAGACAGGAGGCTGAAGCTACTGCTGCTGCTGCTGAGACTGATGACCCCAACACAAGTGATTATGTCAGCGATAATTTGTGCTGTACAGGGACTCAAACTGAATTGACTGGTGATGTCATTGAGGCTATGAACACTGAACTCCAAAGTCTTAGAACTGAAAACATTCAGTGATGTTGCACATTTGTTCACTTCCTATGACCAAAGGGCCTTTGTTGATAAGGATGGAAAGTTATTATTTTTCACTGGCCTACATACATACCAGATACTGTTAGTACTCTTCACATTCCTTAGTCCCCACCTCCCTGTGAAGAAGTCACTTGATAAGTTTAAGCAGTTGATGCTTACATTGATGCATCTTAGGCTAAATGTTTCCTCAACTTTCCTGTCATATGCATTCAACGTGTCAATAGTTACTGCTACAAGGATAGTCACCGATGTCATGTTTATTCGCATGAAGCCAATTATCATATGGCCAGAAAGAGAACAGTTTTAAAAAACTTTTAATTTCTTGATGTGTAGATAGTGATGGTTATTGTAGCATATAAGATTGGACGTCTGTTGTGCTCTGGTAAACTTTTGTCCATCAGTAGTTGATTTTTACCTACTGTAAGTATATTTTTATATGCACTTTGGCAATAGAAAATATAAATGAATCCATGTCTCTGTGTCTATATACAGTAGGCTAAAATTATATAAATGATTGTTAATTTACAGTCATTAAGCCATTGTATTGTTGTGGAAGAGAACACACAGCATTTCACTATCATCAGAACACAGATTTATTAAAGGAAAAATAAAGTATCAGTGAAACTTCACAGCAGTTTTATTTTTTGTTTTATTACTTTGGAGGTTTCTTTCTTTTTTGGAAGAGACTGGGGTAGCTTTTGGCTCTGTGGGCAATACCATGTTCCCTTTGGTGCAATCATAACATTAATACATGAGTAGTGAAACCAATTAATATGACATTTTGCATTGTCAATTATAGAACCATCTTTCTAAACTCAACCTGGCCACAGAAACACCAGGTTTTTTCTTGGCCACTGGCACTTGCAGCACAATCAGAGCCATGTGATTCAACTGAGGCAAATATTCCAGGTTGTAAGGACACAGTGGCCATGGTAGATGAAAGCTTTGTGTAAAACTTGCCAACTAACTCTAGAATAATGTCTGTCAAAAATGTTCTTGCTTTCATACCTCAGAACTCCAAATCAAATAAAATCTGCTCAACATGCAAATCCGTTTCTGTCCAAACAACAAAATGGGCAGATTCCAGTTTCAACTTTTGAAGTAATGGTCAAAAGACATTTTTAGAGAAATCACTGTGGCGACCATATCTTCATTTTAGTGTTTTTTAAGCAATAATTTGCAACTTCAGCCACTTACATTTGCAATTAAATGGCAAGAAAGGCTTAACTCGCATGAAGGTAGCATAGGATGTTTTTTTAGACTTTCTGATCCCAGTATAAACTCTCCAACAACATCCTTGTGACATTTTTTCCCTCACTTACTGTCCTCCTCCCTTTGTGTAGAGGTAAAATATCCAAGCGTCCTACAGGCAAGTTCCTTGTCCAAGCATAATTCCAGGAGATTGTCACTATTTAATAATCCTTTTTACTGTAGATGTGGGCACTATTCTGTGTTTGGTTGATGGTAGTGTTGCTACGTGATGTGGTTTGTTTGTGGAGTTTCTGTATGTAGGCTGTAATCAGGGGTGTCTTTGTGTGTAATCGTAGCCAACCACAGACATAGCTTGAGGAGAAAAAACATGCAGTGTGGAAGTTCTCTAAGTGTAAAAAAAAGATTGAGATTTCTTCCTATTTCAATTCAAACATTAAAATAATCGGTAACACTTTACTTGACAGTATCGACATGACACTGTCATGACAAACCCTAATCCTAACCCCAACCCTAACCTTAAACCTAACCCTAATCTTAACCATAACTTCTTATGACAAAAACCGAATGTCACTTAATAACAGTGGCGATATGTCATAAATGTTTATGACTTTTTTATGACTTGTTCATGACAGTGTCATGTCACTCTTATGTCGACACTGTCAAGTAAAATGTAACCAAATAATCACTATTTGAAATATGCTATATGGACAAAAGTATTGGGAGACATAAAACCATGTAATCCCTGAATTAATGTGTTTCATTCAATCCGATCGCCACAGGTGTATGCACTCAGTCATGTAGTCTGTATTCACACATATATTTTCGAAAGAATGGGTCATTCTGAAGAGCTCAGCGAACTCAAGCTTGGTACTGTAATGCACAAAGCAAAGTCCATGAACAAATGGCTGGGTGAGTTTGGTGTGGAAGAACTTGACTGGCCCACATAGAGCTCTGACCTCAATCCCGTCAATTACCTTTGGGATGAACCAACAGAGATGGCGAGCCAGGCCTTCTTGTCCAACATCAGTTCCTGAACTCACAAATGCTCATCTCAATCAAAGGGCAAAAAATCACTCCACAATCTTGTGGAAAGCCTTCCTGGAACAGTGGAAGCTTTTATAGCTATACTATGGCTATAGATTAAGGATTGGATTTCATAAATGTGGGTGTAATAATGGCCAGCTGTCCTGATACTTTTGTCCATATAGTGCATATTAGAATGGAAATATTTATTGTTATCACCCGGAGAGAAGAAATACTCTTTTCTGATTGGCTGGTGGGGTGGCTATTAATAACAGGACACCGTTCCATATCACTGCTTATGAATGGTAACTATAACAACCATAGTAGGACGACGGTTGAAGCGCTCTAGAATCTTTGGTTGCAGGCTTCGCAACAATGGAATCAACTGTAAACAAGCTACTGTCCATGCTAAAGTTTTACAACAAGCTGAACTAGTGAGCTTCTTTATAAACGGAACCGTGTGTTTCCAATTGCTTTACAGTGGCAACCGGGTGATAAGCGGGATAACACAAGCGGGTGTGTCCAGTTATACGGAATTAATGGACTCGGGCGGAGGCAACTCCGCTGCGCGTCGGGGAGTTTTTTGCCCCTCGCCCTCGTCCATTAATTCCGTATAACAGGACACCTCGGCAGCCGTTATCCCTTACTGAACATAGTTGTGTTCATAATGAAAGTCATCATAACATTGACATTCAGACATCATGAATTCGAATTTTTAATGGAATGTAATCTCTGTCTATTTCGTCTCTGTCATGATGACAAAATCAAAACAAAGTTCACACACACACACACACACACACACACACACACACACACACACACACACACACACACACACACACAGACACACACACATCAGAATGATTGATTCCACCAGGATCTCGTCTTACGCACACGGGGAGCTGTACTCTGCCTCTGCTTCATCACCTGAGTGAAACAGATTTCATCATCAATCAGCTGCGAATAACAATATGGGCTCTAATTTGAGTGATGAGCAAAGAGAACAGTCTTAAATCAAACTATCTAACTAAAGATCAATGTCATAAAAATTTTAACACCATGGGTAAGAGGAAGACGCGCACAGGTAAAAGTGCAAACATTGACGAGTCAGCTCAATGCTACCACATTCAACACGATAGCTATACGAGAATTTACCATGACGTCACAATAACAATATACATTATTCCGGGTGGCAAAAGCTGATCATTCTCCATTGGCACTACTAGTAAACAAACCCTTCATGTAATTTGACCAGGGCAGAGCGATCAAGAAAACAGAGTAATGGCTTGAATGAATGATTTTCGTCTTGCGGGGTGCTACGGGACTTCTCATTCATATTTATACGGTTATGGGAAGTCTCATTAATATGCAATGAGTCATACGTGTCTCTAGCCATGCTGCGTCCACTCTAGTTTGAACGAAGTGAAGTCAGTCGAAATCAAAGGCGAATGATGAAAATGCTACGTGAGGTAAATTGCTTGGGGAACCCACCGTCGGCCGTAGCCTATAGGCCTAATACATTTCAACAGGTAAGTTAATTCAAAAACAGACGTGGTGGATATTCAGACATAGTTAACATGAGAGACTGGCCGGTTGCACAAAACACCTTGTTCAGGTTCCCTTAAAATCTGATTTAAGGCCCCCTTAAAATAAAATCGGCTGCACAAACATATTTAGGCATAAGTATTCTACTTCGGTTTCCTTATCATTTTCCCTCAAGTATTTAAGGTTTTCTCCTTTTCTTATCTTATAAGAAATTCCGTTGCACTAACGACCTTAGCAGCCTAAATAACCACATGAGGTTCGGTTCGCCAGGCAAAACGTAAAAAAAAATGTTTATTTTGGTGCCCTGATGACAGTCAGGATAATATCTAACTAGCTAGTATTGTTCAATTCATATCTATATATGGCTTTACTGATGAATGGATAAATGTCACCGAAAATTATTAAGGTAAGATAAGATCATAAGCTTGGGTTGCAGACTACGGCATAACTTTAGCAAGCTAGTTACAATGTCCGTTGAACGTAGCCTACCAGTTGAGTTATTCATTGCTAACATTAGCCATTGATAGGCCTACAGTCAGCCTACAGGTGCATTAATAACTATAACATCGTGAAATTAAGTGTCACTGCCGTGTTTGGCTGTTATCCGTCAAACTTGTCAAAGTTAGTTATAGGCCTACTCAGATTTGTAATGCGTCATTCACTATCTGATTTTATCAACAATATGCACACAGCTTGCTATTATTTTGGACAGTCCCGTATTATCTGCATCCTCAGAAAAGCAAACACAAATTGGCAAACAAACAATCTTCGTGGTTGATACTAAAGGGACAAAACTTAAGGTGCTTTGTGTAAACGGCCCTAAGGAGATAGCAACGTTAAATGAAATGCATAGTAGCCTAGGCTAGCCTACTATAGCCTAATGTGTAAATGAACCTCAGCCTGCCATTGAGTGGTTATTTTAGTGACTGTTGCTGTTTGACTTACAATCTGTTAGATGGTGTATTTCCCTGCTATCTAAATAAAAAGGATATGATAGGGTTTTTGTTGCTCGGATCAGACGTAAGTGGCTACTCCGCCACCAGGCAGTCTTGCCATCTCCTCTGCAGCATTACTTTTGACGACGTCCACTAGCTTTAAACTTCGACCACAGGTTCCGCTGGATATTTTTTTTTTCTTTCTGAAGGACATCGATAAAAACCCTACACTTTACTGTATATCTGGCGGCACAACCCCAAACACAACACGTTTTCGTTATTGTTTCAACTTAGTTAAAACTTAGTTAAAACATTGATGTTGATCAATGCAAGGTCAGTGGAAGCCGCTTGCGTTCTGCCACCCGGAAGGATCTTGGAGCCTATTGTTTACAAACATTCTGAAATGCCGTATAGTTCACAAATCAGAACTTTGCTTAATTACAATCTTTAAACTTTGTTCGCCTTTTCAAATTGATATGGTAGTCCTACTGGTTTACAAGAGAATCTTGCATTTGTATTTACGTGTAGACCTAATACTGGCTTATAAGGTAGTCTTACTGGTTTATGAGTGAAACTTTTGTTTCTGAAATTTGTTTTTACACTTTATTCTGGTTTATAAGGGAGTCTCCTGCATGTATATGTAATACTTATAAGGGAATCTTACTGGTTTGGTAGTAGTCATACACTTTGACCACGGCTGGCTTCAGGTTGCTTACTGGGAGATCCTGTTGGATGGTCAGCTGGTAATACATAGGAATATCCTTTGGAACCTGTTGAACATAAGGTCATCAGATTCATGCATGGCATTGTGGGCAAACCTGTGAGGAATATGTAAAGTACATGGTGGGTAAGAATCTGTACAGACTGTTGTGATTTTGTGAGACGTTTATTTCTCACCACTGATAGATACACAAGGATGTGGTCATCTTTCTCATCGACACGGTCCACAAATATGCTGCCCTTTAGCTGGAAAGACAAAGCTGTGATGAGCACCTTCACAGGAGCTGATTTAATGACTAAGACCAGGGCTGCACTGGGTCTGCAAGTGAAGCATTCCGTTCACGGAGTGTAAAAATAGTTTTAGAAGACTGCTGTAATTTTTTTTAACATATGCACTGCTGTCACATCTGGTGTAGCCAGTTCCATTGATTACAGTGAAAGCTAATTGTTGCAGCAGATGCCCCGGGAACAGTTACATGCCCGGTGTTGCCTCCCTACCAAAGAACATTTCCTCTGTTGCACGCACGCTATTTGTTTATCCAGCACCGGCTTTGCAAATAACAATGTCCACTGACAAGGTAGAGAAAGTTGATTGATTTTATGAAAGTATGATGTATTGCGACATCAGATGCAAGTCAATTTTGTAGTTTCTTATGTCTCAATCCATCGAACTACAGATCCGCTACCCGATCTGGCAAACTTACATAGTGCGATTATAGCCTATAAGAGGCCGCGAAGCGAATGCAGAAGTGCCGTTCACCCTGTTACGAGTTGATGAACCACTGAAACGATTTTAGAAACATTATTTTAAGGTACAAAAAACTCTTTGGTGTTGCTTTAAAACAGACTTAGGACGGACAACTTACTCTTTCAACAGAGGCAGAGTCAGCTGTGAAACCAGATAACATCTTCACATCTATTATAGCCATGTTGGTGCTTGGCAGTGGTCCATTGTACCTGCACAAAAAAGTTAAAGTGATTGTGAAAAGAATACATTTTATAAAGAAGTGGTCTGACAATGTACAAACAGACAAACAGGAACAACTGATGCAGAATGATGTTGCATACTGGATTGTGATGTTTAGGGTGAAGGCCTGCCCATTGGCCTTGTTGCACTCTGCTTCCGTCAGAGGCTTGGCTTGAGTCTTAATGCTCAAGGTTGAGTGCTCAGTGGGAGTGGGGATGTTGTAGAAAAGAGCCACCTGTTATAGAATAGGTTTTACACATGAAGAAACATTACCAACAGCATTTCAGTCATCAATAGTATAGTAACAAAGAAGTTATCTTTCACACTGACCCCAACAGAAGCACATGCAGAGCCTGTCACTTCTACGCTGTACTTCCCAGGAACGTCCTGCAGCGATGTCTCCTGGTACAGTAATGTGTTGTGCTGGTTCACATCAAACTGGTGTTTGTCGCCCCCTGCTGACTGCACTGTGACTGTGCTGGAGCCATGAGGGCTGAAGACCTTGGTGGCGTACAGAGCCAGAGCCTGCAGTGCCACCACCGTGTCCTGAGAGAATACAAACCCAACCCTCAGTGTGGGCAAATACTGAAGCTGGAGGAAAGCTCATACACACAATAACACAACAAAAGACGTTTAAAAAGGAAAGGTGTGTGGAGCACCTGTGTGGAAGAGAAGCCTCCATATGGATTTTGCTGCTTTACCAGCCAGCTGACAATCCTGGAAGCATAGCCTAAGTCAGCAGCAGTCAGTGTGGGTTTGGTGAGAACAGCTAACAGCACATAAGAGCTCGTCTCCACCACCAGAGAATCAGCTCTCTCTGATGAGGACTGAGACCAGTGCAGGAGACTCCCTGAGAAGACACGAGTCACATGAGATAAAGGAAGCAGGTTCAACTGTTGGTTCATGTGTGTCTGTTCAGGCACAGTGTAAATTCTGTCCTACCCTCAGAGGTTGCTACACTGTCCAAGTGTTTCAGAAGCTCAGCTCGGATGTCCTCTTCTCCAGCGAGACTGAAGGTGTAGGCCAGTAGAGCAGTGGTGTAGGTGTTGGAGAAGTCATTAACGGATGGTTTTAGAAAGAACGGGGTTTCCATCTGGCAAGAATATGTATATATTATTAACTGTCCTTTTTGCTTTTAATATATATTAAAAGCAAAAAGGACAGTTAATAATACTATAGTTATAAGAATGTAAAGCACATGAAGTAAAATAATTTAAATAATTTACCAGGCTTTTATACTTTTTACTTACTTTTATATTTAAATGGAATAAAAACATTGTGGAAGTAGCTCTAATTGTTTGTTTATCACAGATGTAAAGACCTTTAGTTTTAGTTACAGTGGATGGAGTCATCACTGTTTCTTTTTGACAATACCATAGCACAAAAGTCTGCAATAGAGCCTGTGCATTGGCTTAAACTATAGACATTATAAGGACAGGCAGAAAGAAAGAACCTAGAACCTAGAAGATAGAACCTAAGCCCGCAAATAGAGCTTAAATAGGCCCTATAAGAATAAGAATAGATCCTGAAACTAAGGCTGCGAGTAGACCTTTTTCTCCAGCAACCAGGTAAGTAATTTCCTTACCACACTGGGGAGACCTGTTGGATTTAGGGGTGTCCCTCTGTAGTAGGACTTCAAGAACATCATGGTACTTGCCTGGAACAAAATGTCGGGTTGTCTCATACAAGGTTATTTTAAAAGGCAAAATACGATTAAATTTAATTCACACAGTACATATTGGTTCCCAAGCTTTTCTTAAAACATTGTTTCTACATTTGAACAGCTGGTATTTGGTGGTTTGATTTCAACATCAACAGTTAAACAAAATCACCAACAAAATAGGGACATCCAGCTAGCTGTTGCATAGCTTCTAGACATTATTTCCACACACTGACCAGTTACATGATTTCAGTTTCATTCAACCAATCTCCGCACCCTCTCTAAGTTGAAGCTTTTCCTTTTGATTTCATTTTGAATATTGCACCCCCCTTGGATGGGCAAGGCCCCCCCCGCCCCACACACACACACACACACTTTAAAAAATACTTGTATAACACCACAGTAAACTGTTTGGATGAGACCTCTGATAAGTTTGAGTTGGTTTGTTAGTTCAACAGAGTTACAAATGTCCTCACCTTTACAGTCATATTCAGCTCCAGCATTGAGGCAGCGATGTAAGCAGTTATTGTCACAAGATCATTTACACCTCCCTACAAAACAAAACCAAACTCAATAAAAACAAGGAAACAAGAAACCCGTGTCCATCAAAAAACTAAGTACTGTTAAACTGTCATCAACAAATGTATTATCATTAAAATAACCTTCATTCTGTTATTGAAGAGGTTTCCTTGCATATGGTAAGCACCAATTGGACTAAGTTGATTTTCCAGCCAACCCTTGGCACCTTCAATAACGTCACGGTCAATGTAGATAAAGGACTTTGCTTTACCAAACGACCTCAACACAAATGCAGTCAGCCTAGAGGAAGAGTTAAAAACAATATTGTGTCAGCTGAAGTCTTTTCAGATTATTACATTTTATACTATTATTATAACATTTTATACTATTGAGATTACCTATCTTATAGTTTTACCTGCATCATTGTAGATGGTTTGTTTCTGATGTGTGTCCAATGCTCTTGTTACATAGTGTTTAATAGTTTTAAATTGTTTCATTCTATTCTACATGGAGACGAACTCTTCTCAGTGTTCAGTCATGATTTTGGTTGCAATGGGCTTGACTGTACTGCTTGGGTTCAACTCACCAGGTGTTTCCTTCTCCTCTGCCAAACGTGCTGTAGGCTCCATCACGGTGCTTGTAGTTCAGCTGCCTCTGGTATCCTGTTGGGTTATATTCGGAGATGCATATCAATATGGCAAAATGAAAGAAAGCCAGCTCTGCTTCCCTTTCTCCTTTCTAATGCATTCGCTACTCCACAATAGCCACGTTTACACGGACAGTTTTTTTTATCATTCTTATTAAACTATTCCAATGGAAAAATCTGTGGCGTACGTTCTATTCCAATCAGGTGCTCTCAAGCGCTTTAGAATCTTTGATTGGAATAGCCGTTGTGGCCTATTTTTCCTTGAGAAGATACAGCGGGCAATCGGATTGACCGTACATTGCTGTTCAATCGGAACAGGAATGGACTGCACCACCTCTTCCATTCCCATTAAAATTCTGATCGGATCAGGCATTTTATTCCGATTGATAATCGGATGAAAAGTGTATGTAAATGTGGCTATTGAGTTGTTGCTGAGAATAAATGCTGACATTCCTGACTCCATATCTCCTCTGAGTAATGGGCATGTCAAAGCCAGACTCTGCAAAGTTAATGTGGGAAAGTCATTCTCTCTGTTATTGGTGTGCTATGGTAAATGGGCTGCATTTACATAGCGTTGCTTCTCTGAGCATTAAAAGCACTTGTATGCCTCACATTCATCCATTCACACACAGATGGTGGAGATGGACTGCCGCCATGCAAGGTGCAAATCTGCAAATTGGGAGCAGGATGTGGAAAGTTAATTGAATTCAATAGCCAAATCAGAAAATGGTTAGCTAACTGGTCACTAAAAGCTAGTGTGTCAGAGGTCGTTCATTTTGTCACTGAAACTGAGACACTGAAACATTTCATTCAAAAGGAAAGTAACTTCTCACCATTTTTAAGGAAATGTGTTGCTTTTTCCTTAATTTCTGCAGTGAGCTGGCCAGTGTTCTGGAGGTACTGCAGAATGTAGATATTTGGGGAGAGGATGGCAATATTTTGCTCCCCACAACCATAAGGCATTTTCAGGAGGCTGTCAATGTTCTTCAGAGCGCGACCCAGGATGTCTCCTACAGGGAACACATTACATTATACACATGTTAAGAGAATTACTATAATTACTGAGACAGAAATATTATTGAACTCTGAAGATTTAAACATGTACCCAGCACAGACACTGAGGCTCTGGCCGATCCCTTCACTACAGCTGCTGGAAGTTTCAGCTCCACCTCCTCTGTTAGAGCGCCCCCTGTGGGAACAATGTGAGAAAAGCAGAATTATTACAGAATTCATTTGCAGACTTGCTACTTCATGCAAAATTGTACCTGAATATCAATATAAAAAAAAAAACATAGACAAGCAATGGAAATATAGGAACAGTATGGGACAATTCACCTTTTGGACATAAGAGCCTACTGAAACTTTCGGTCTTCTCAGTTCCTTCCGCCTTAAAACACAAAGAACCGAGATAAAAAAAAAATCAAAACTGGAACATATGGCTCATAATTTATTCATGATTAATGATTAATTTGTAGTAAACACCTCTTGTGTTTAAAATGTGGCTCTGTGAAGAGAGAAAACAGAAGAGTGTTGTGTCTAGAGCAGGGGACCTACAGTATAACAGACCCACTACCATGATAACAAGAGCAGTCAGCCGACTCTCCCTTAAATAAGGGGAGTGTAACATAGCTGCAAAAAGCGCAAACAAAAGTTATCCATTTTATCCTGATCCAGATCCAGTTTATGTAGAAGTACAGAGATATTGTGACCGGTGTGAACAGACACACACAGATGGACGTACCTGATTACAATACCAGAGGTAAGGTTAATAATAAATTTGGCACCACCTACCTTCACCAGCAGGGGGCGTGTGACTATGTCTATGCGACCTTTCTCTGGCACAGACACAACCTCGTTGCCACACAACCCCTGGGACTGAGTGGCCTCTGCACTCACAGTAACATTCATCAGTCCTGCCAAGCAAAATACAGTACACTACATTACTTTCAGCAGTAATATCTTTATACTACACTTTCCCATGCTGATATTGGGACGAATTCTGTGCAGCAAATGGTTACATCCTTGTACTTGCATTATAGTGAGTCCTGTGAAGTGTGTTAACTCACCAAGCACAGAGGGCACCAGTGTCCATTTGAAGGTCTTCCTTCCATTTGCACATAGACAGGAGGAGTACTGGCCATCAGAGGAGGGGGTCAGAGTGAAGTCTGATGAAGGGGCTGGAGTCACTGTGACCTACCAGAGAGGGGGTCATATTTAACACACACTCAGAACCACACAGAGAGGAGTTTAGCCACAAGGGCCCTGAATATTTTTTTTCTCCTGCAAGCAATGATACTATATATTCTTAAGTGTTAGTAACAATTCCAATAAATTAATAAATGTTAGTAAGTCAACCATGACTAGAGTTTTTTTTTTTTTTTTAATGAGAACTGAAGCCAGAATCTGTATGTCCAGCTATGCATCTCTGTACCATGATGCACTTGGGCAGGTAGTTGAAAACTGTTGCTTTGAGCTCAAAGGTCTCTCCACGGATGATGGAGTACGGCAGGGAGAGCTCCAGGAAGAAGGGCTGGAAAACTGTGAGCTGAACTGGTGGGGCCAGACCAAAGCCCTGGGGGGACAGGCAGAAAGCCTCAGTCTCCCAGGTGGTGATGGTGTCAGGGACAGTGAGAGGGACTCGTGCTTCTCCAGACTCCCTGTGAAGAGAGCACATGTTAAAGAAAAGGCTGTGGTGTTGAGGACTGAAACTAGAGTAAAACAGAAAAATGATCCCCTGATTTCTATGGGGCCACTCACCCAACCTCTGTCAGGTCCCAGATCCACGTCTCTGGGAAAACTGTGCGAACAGTCACACCAAATTCCTCTCTAGAAGGTCTTCCCAATCCTGAACTACCAGCCATGGTGTAGTACACCCTATTGGCCAGCGGATAGACCTCCTCACGATACAAGACTGACAGAAACAGAACATTATTTCAGTGTTCAGTGGATGAAATCATTTCCATCTTGACATTTACATGCTGATTGCATCATGTGTCAATCCTGGTCATGCAATCACTACATGTGAATATGTCCTACTGCTTGAATAGGATTGCAAATGCATGCACAAATAAATTCATTTTTACAAACGGGAGAACTGGTCTCGCATTTCACTTTTAGTCAGTGTTATTTAACAGGTCTTAAGTTCTGTGTAGCTCAAGTCATTGATTTACTTTTGTTGTTCATGTCAGTGGCTTCAGGCTTGGAACCGAAGGGTTGCCGGTTGATCCCCAACCAGTGGGAACGGCTGAAGTGCCCTTGAGCAAGGCAGCTAACCCCTCACTGCTCCCCGAGCGCCGCTGTAGCAAGGCACCTAACCCCTCACTGCTCCCCGAGCGCCGCTGTAGCAAGGCAGCTCACAGCTCCGGGTTACGGCTCCCGCACACAGTTGCGTTCCGTCAACGCATGCCAGTGGGTGTTCCCGACGGTAGCTATGCAAATTACTTAAAGTATAACAGTAAGTATAACAGCACCTGCTGAACTTCTCAACGTGAGCGACGGGAGCAACGCGACGCAACAGACCCACAATTCAGTTCGGCAATGACGTAAGCCCATGTAAAATGAACGGGAACGCACTGCAACGCACGCAACTGTGTGCGGGTGCCGTTAGTGTGTCACTAATTCACGGATGGGATAAATCCAAAGACAAAATTCCTTGTATACGCAAGTATACTTGGCCTAGAAACCTGATTTACATTTACATTACTATTTTGATTTTTGTTCAAGAATGTTGCAGATTGTATTTGGATCTAATTCAACCCATTGTTTGTGATTACAATGATCTAATGACCAAAATACTCCAAAGCATTGATGTAGGGTCATACCATGACTCCTGTGATATGTCTCTCCCTTAAACATTAAGCAGTTAGGGATCTGTAGAACCAAATTAGTGACCATCTTCAGTCCCAAACTCTGCAGTAGACAAAGACACATGATATTGGTTATTATGTTGCACAAACAAATGTAGCAGGAAGACAAACAGATGAACTTTTTGGGAAACCACAAAAGTAAAAAAAAAAAATATATGAGCTTAAATTTAAGTCAAATGTACAGTGATCCTTGACCCCCAGTTAGCCCTTGATCCTTTACCAAAGACCCATGATTAGCGTTAGGGTTAACTCTAGCTCCTTTATCAAATATCCAAGGTTAGAGTTCGGGCTAACCCTAAAGCCTTTACCAAAGACCCAAGGTTAGTGTTAGGGTTAACCCTGGATCTTTTATCAAAGACCCAAAGTCAGGGTTCACTCTAGATCCTTAACTGAAGGAATCCAATGAAGAGTAACTAACAGAGGAGTTACATGTCTTCTTTGGCTGATTAAAGACCAGACGTGCCACTGGATTTTTAATCGTTTGTAATGGTCTAACTACACAAGCAGACAGGCTAGTTCCGAAAGAGCCTTGGCCTAAAAAACATTGTGTGGCATATTATAGGTTAGGTTAGGTCTGATCTTCTGAATCTTTTATATGATAAAACGACATGACTTTGTAACTGAGGCTAAGTATTAAAATGTGAATAAAGTACACAATTCATTATTCAAAGTATTCATTATTATTCAAGTTATAAGGGCAACTACAAAATAATAGTGCACTCTAGACACCATCAGGTATACTTACCAAAAACAAAAAAACACTTAGGATGGTGAAATTGCAAATACAGTCTAAACATGTATTACTGTACAACCCCTGTAAATGTTGCACAGCCATTAAGACTTGTTTAAACACAGTCTTCCAACTTCAAAACTTCAAAAAATGCATTCTGTACATTTTAAAAATATTTTTTTAAAAACACATTTTTAAAAGCCTTATTTGTCAACATGACCCATGTATAGAATTAGAATTATATACTAGATTACACAAACTGTATGTGTTTCATTTACCTTAAAAACCGCGAAAGCCCCAGTATCAACACGCCGTCGAGGGTAGTATGGCATGGAGGAACGCCTGGGTCTGACTTTAAGGCATTCTACAGGATCTTCAACGTCATAAGGAATTCCTGAGTCCAAACTTGGTAATAATCCAAAAATCTAGGATAGTAGAGATTTCAAATGACATCATCTAAGAATTACATGCAATGCCACATCATCCTCCTTTGAAAACTCACTAAGCTGGTCATTACAGTGACATTTGACAATTCTATTTACATTATTCAACAATGGCAGGCATTACCCTAGGTGACAGATAACATAGTCCGCCGATTAGTAGCCATATTTAATGGGCCCTGATAATCTAGTATCACTGTAAAATCATTGTAAACCACAGAATCTTGGTGGTTCTTTGCTTGAAGCAGCACTATGGAGTTTTGGTCTAAAACTAGCGAGCTAGCTACCTAAAAGGCCTGCAAAACCTTGCACCACCCAGTCCCAGAGCCTTATTGGCACTGTTACAGTAGGAGCTTTCTAACATGCTAACTGGTGTCTTTTGCTGATATAGGCAGTAATGTCTTGCTGTGAAAGGTTTTCTTTCATTTCCATGTGTTCCAACCCGGAACACAGAACTGCATAGTGCATATCCAGGAGGCCTGTGGGAAAGACCACATGACCACATATAACATTCAAAGTAATTTGGAAACACCAAAATGGTGCGATAAAGATAAAATACCTAATATAAGTGGTAAATTATTGCATAGTTTTTCTTTAATTCTACTCTAGTTGAAGTTCTTGGTGCAGTCGGGCCTTAACACTGAGAGCCCAATATGTGAGGAGATTTATATTGTCATTGGCTGTGTCCGAAATGGAAGGCAGCTGCCTGCTGCTGCCTCTCTGCTGTCAACTATCTAATGAGTCACTTGCCATAGCAGGCATCAAGATTGCAGCTATGTTTCGGACTCTGCAAGACAGCGATACAAAATGTCATTGCCAGGATACCTACACTTGACTTTAATCAGTGGGAGTTGAAGCAGAGATGTTCTAAAGAATATTTTGGTTGAAGGCAGCACGAAGGATGTACAGTATGCTGCCTTCATAATTCAGCAAAACAAGGTATCTTGGAGGGCAGCATTTTATGAAAATATTAGATTTGAACGTGCCTCCAAGCCTTGCTGCCACAGAATGCTATGCTAAGGCAGGATTTTTCCCAATTCGGACATAGCCATTGTGCTAGTCTTCAGTGCAGCTATGGTAACCTTCTGGGCATCTAGGCGTTTCCCTGGTTCCAGGACAAAGATGCTCTGATCCACAGCACTGAGGGCACACAGAGAGCCAGGCTGAGCTGACAGCTGCAGGGAGCTCTCCTCTCCAGGAACTGCTTTAGGGGGGGAAAACTGCACAGACACCTGTAATGCAGAGCAAACAATGAGGAACAATTTGCATTGCAATTTGTGTTGCAACCAGCTCTACAGACAGGCCAAATATGAATGCACACATAATTGTTAGTTGACAGTAACAGTCTGTGTATTGTTGTACCACTGTCAGACCAAAACATAAACAATAAATATGTGAGAGAAAAAGATAGAACATTTACATTTCAAAGCAAGGAACTGCTGACACACCTTATTGCTGAAGCACTTCTCCGTTGAGAAGGTTTGGCTATTAGCCAAGACCGTCTCACTGGGTAAGACACAGTACGCCATGACCTTCAATGAGGGGGACATCTCAGCACTGACAGGGAGCTGGAAGGACACCTCACCCTCAGTTACTGGTAGGGAGCCCTGCACTGAAGCCTCAACAAAGCCGTGATGAACAATCTGCCCTTTGGATAAAACCTACACATGGAACCACACAAGGAAACTCAGCATCATCTTACCACAGTAAGTGTTGTAACGATATGCCAATACATGCCAATAATGTAATTTCTAACCAAATCTGTAATCTGTGATCCACATACCACATAAATGATATCCACAGAGTCTGTGCTGAATGTTTCCCCAGCGAAGGTGTACTTAATGGTGATGGGTACGTCTTTGCCACACTGAAGAGGTTCATTTACAGCCTTTATGGTCAGAGAGCTGGATGATGCTGTGTGTGGAGATGCTGGTTGTAATCTGGACACCGACTTTGTTGCAGTGTCATAATATGGAGTAGCATGTCCAATATATCGTACAAAGATGGATGATGAACTTGCCTAGAAAAATAAAAAAAGGTTATTATTCCCTCTGCATTTACCAACAATGCTCATCTCTAAAAATGTTTGACAAAATATAATGTTTTACGAAATGTTAAAGGACCAGAGAATGTGAATAACAAAGCACTGAGAATCATTGAGGCATTATCACACAATACTCTCAACCAGAGCCATATAAAGGTACCTTTATATGGCTCTGCTCTCAACCATATAGTGTTATTACTGTATGTATTTGAAAGGACATTAAGGCTTAGCCAGCCAGTTAGAAGCTTACGAGGAGCTCAAAGCTTCCAGGGAAAGTAGTAGTGTTAATAGAGAACTGGGCCTCTCCAGCAGAGTCTGTGGTCAGGTTCAGTAGGAGCTTTGTATTCCATTCCGGACCTTTAAACAGATGAACCGCTCTGTGAGCGATGCCAGTGCCATTGTAATGGGTTGCTTTGATCTGTAAAGAACAAACACAAGAACCCTAAATGCATGCAAGTAATATGCAAGATGTTGGAAATAGCTGTGTGTGTGTGTGTGTGTGTGTATGTGTGTGTGTGTGTGTGTGTGTGTGTGTGTGTCTGTGTTATTATGAACACTGCTTCCCCATACAGACAAAGCACACATAGTGTACATGTTACGCCCCTGATCCACTAGCATGCGATGCAAACACCGCGACGCAGTATCCCTATTCATTTCTATGAGAAGCGAATTCCGCACCCGCATAGGATTCTGGGTATGCGGTGCGACGAGTGCTGTGGCTGCGGCGCGTCTAAAAGTTCAGCAATCCCCAACTTTATGCAAATGAATGAGTATCCAATAGTAGAGCAAAACGCAGGGGAGATCCATCATCACGTAGCCTAAACAAAACCTAATTTTCTGGTAGTGTGGTTACCGCCAACGTACAGAAACATGTCAGGTGAGAAAAAAATAATCATAGCAGTGTCTACATTCCCGTGTTTGTATGATGTGTGGCTAGAATCCTACAGGGACAACTTAATGATTGAAATGACCGCCCAACTTGCAAACTAATTTATGGATGTGACTTTCCCTCGGTAATTTCAAAATAGTGGAGGGAAACATTTTGTTTGGTTGTTTACTAGGCTACCTGCTCTTGCCCTGCCGTTTCCACACATCTACAAAATGGAACGCCCATCAAAGCGTCTTCATGGAGGGTAGCGTCGCGATTTGGGGAATTCGCATCGAGTGCTAGTGGATCAGGGGCGTAACACCATATACCGGTAATAGGCCCCTGGAGTGGGACCCATTTTAAGTGAATTCTGCTAAGCTAGGCTAACAGAGGGGGGTGTTAAGTAAATTCTGCAAAGCTAGGCTAACAGAAGGGGGTGTTAATTCTGCTAAGCTAGGCTAACAGAGGGGGGTGTTAAGTGAATTCTGCAAAGCTAGGCTAACAGAGAGGGATGTTAGACTGGGTAATTTCACACACAAAGTGTATCCTCATATCTAACTCTGGGGCAGACAACCAATAAGCGTATTTCCTACCTCTCTCTAATTAGCAAATAGATTTTATTAAATTTGCTTTAGTTAGAGCTTAGAGCTCATCATTCAAATTAGGGCCCTAACCCTAAGTGTCCAGGACTAGAGGGGAAACAGCACTGTCACAATAACACTACAGAACTTAAACACCAAAACACAAACAGTAGCTCACTCTTGTGATGCAAACAAATACAGTAAACTCATAAGCTCACTGAATGTCAAACTGTATGTTCTCTTACCTTGCCCTCCATTACCGCTCCGTCCTCAATCACTTCTGGTGTATCGACAAATGTTAGTTTCCCAAGAGAGTAGTCCAACCTTATGTCTTTGCTTTCTGCCCGACTGATACCTGATGAGAAAATAAAGTAATATAAACATGGCACATTTGGAAGATATACCAAAGGTTATAAAAATTGTCCCGTTGGCTCACCAGTTCCTTCTTCAGCTACGGTTGCATCGAATCGGAAGTTGTTCTTCAATTTTCTATTTAAGTCTGGTTGTGTAAACATTACCATATTAAAGACATGAGAGACACAACCAGATTCATCCGTCTGTGGGAATCAAACACACACACTTCAGATGTTTGCATCTCAGCTAAATGTTTTCGGGATGTGAATCACCATGTGTGACATAAAGAGAATTTTAAATACAGCCTTAATAGTACATTTGTCAACAGCCTTCAAGTGTTTGGGTCTGTAATGTCAATTACAAATTGTTAGCATCCAGGAAGTTGACATTGCCAGCTTAGTTTTAGCGAATACCCTTACCTCTGCTGATACAGCAAAACAAGGTGCCTCTGGAATTAATTCATCATCATCAGTTTGATAACGATCAATGTCTCGACACAATGACATGGAAGCTTTTCCTGGCACAGGCTGGCCAAATGTGTACCTAGAAGCAGGAGAGTTGCATTGAAAGAAAAAGCAAACATCCATGAAATGTGTAGCCTAATTTGCAGACCCTTAAATAGACGGTCCCTTTTACAGACTGTAAAAGAGAAAGTGCAGCCTACATTGCAGATGGTCCCTTAATCAACCCCACTCCACACTATCCTATGTAGCTAGTCAAAAAAGGTAGTTCCACCATGCTTCTTAATTCACGTCTGGTGCTTCACGGGACCGATCATGTCGAGAAGGAGAAGGTTCACCAGAGCACACAGAGATGGCTTTTAAATTCATTGATTATGGTGCACAGCAATTGACGTTTCAACTCTTCTGTGTCTTCGTCAGAACCTTCTCCTTATCCTATATAGCTATCAACCCAGTTCTCCACAACCATCTTGCGATCCCTATAAAATCTTTACCCGTTTAAATCTAGATGTAGTGGTAGGCCTAACTCCTACTTTATCTCCTGCTCTTGCAACTCATGCTATGTGTATGTAAGTGTCAGTGTGTGTGTGTGTGTGTGTGTGTGGAGGGGGGGAGGGGGTAATGTTTATTGTCCTTAATTCTAATGGAGCTAATAAATATCATGTGCCCCGGTGTTTCATTGACCAAAAATTCTGAACGTTAACGTAAGAAAAAAAACCTCCTTTATGATTAGTGCGCTTGCGGCGGTTATAATAATCCTGTCATCATTTTCTTGAAAAAATTTGCTTTTCTATAATTATATCTTAATTACAATGTATCACTTACTTAGCACACACTTCCAGCCTGACCTCTTGTGCTCCAACACTGATGGCCTCTGGGGCTTTCAGCGTAACCTCGAACTTGGGCAAAACTAAATGGAAAGAAATTACTTAAGAACACACTAGAAAGTGGCTAAAAACTTGTCCCTGTCCAGAGATGCTTTGTGAAGTTCTTGTGTGCAGGTTTTTACATTGTGATGTTATTGCATTTTAAATAAACTTAACCTCAAAAGTCTTACAAAGCCTTTAGGAATGTGCAATATGATATGTGTCAGTGATGTTTCATGGGTAGAAAATATGAAAATGTTTTATTTTAAACCATTATCCAAGAAGCAACTAGGTATATAAATATGTGTGTGTGTGTGTGTGTGTGTGTGTGTGTGTGTATGAATATCAATATATTAAATATGGATATATCTGTAAGTAACAAACGTACCATATTTTTTCACTTGAAACTGATGTGACTGAGATGATGTTTGACTGCCTTGTACATTGAGCATGTATGTGCCCTGAGGAGCTTCTGGGTTTAACATGTGGGAGAGCTGCACAATTTTGCCCTGTGATTTCACATCAAGCCATTGACCAATGGTGTTGCCACGGCTATCCTGTGAAGTGAAAGAGAGAAAACAATCAATGTCCTCTTTGTAAAAATAACATGTTAAGATTGAATTTATTAATTCAAGATTTGAAAGCAAGAGTGAGAAAACTACACAACATCAAGAGGATTTTGTTCTTACGTCCAGGGATATGTGGTCATACTGCAAAAACAAGAGCATACATGAATGAGTTGTGAAACACTTTTCTAAACAAACAAAACACAACAATTTGGAAATGAAAATCATGTTAACCGTGTCGTCATACAAATCACTTTTACTTTTACTTTGTTAGAGACATGGGTGTGTTTCTCTTGCTTATTATAGGATGCCTTTAAAATTATATCTCTGGTTGAGTTAATTTGACTGATTCGTTCAGTTGCCCAGGTGTACTGTAAATCACATGAGTCAACACCCAAGGCTAAAAATGTGTGGCAGATATTCATGCTAAACACAAACGTATTAGCCACTAGTGCTAATCTTATAAAGTATCAACACATTGATCAGTATCTTACGGTCCAAGGCTGCTTGCATCTAGTATGGTACCTATAATACCTATAATCTCTGTTTCAACAGCTACATGTAGACTAGACAAAATGATTTCCTTTCAGGGTTAAAAGCTATAACTTTGAGTTTAACACTAAGCATACTGTATGGCTAAATGCTACAGCTGTTAAACTCAAAATGAACTTGTCTAATTAAGGGATATTTCACAGTAGGAACCTACTTATCTCTGTTACATAACATAATAAACAGAGAGTATAACACTCTGAGGTCCAAAATCAGTTCAAATTTCAACATGGGCAACTTCTGTTTGCTCTTGTTTCTCAACTCTAACAGCTGACCAATCCTTTCCCTACTCTTCTGCGTAGCTTAGCATGGATTGTCTGACCTCAGGACATATGGTAGTTTAGAAATGCGCCTCACCTTTTCACTGAGTGGAATGAAGTTGGTGTCCATGGTGACCACTCTGAAATGCACTGTGGGCAAGAATAGTGTGAGAATCTGTGTGCTTTTGCATACAATACACATGTTTATATGCGAACCTTTGTGCATTGTGAGTCTGTGTGGACATACCTGTTTGGCCTGGGCTGTATATGGGTTTATCTGTCTGGATAAAGGCTACAGGAGGATGTTTTGGGCTGAACTTCACCCGACTTTCTGAGGTCCAGTGAGTTGATTGACCTTTGACATCTACTGTGATTTTCTGCACAGAGTTTTCTTTCACCGAAGGGGCCTATTTAAAGAGCAGAGTAAACACTAGATTCACTGGGTGATAAACACCAGGTACAGTGAACCTTACTGGGGGGGGGGGGGGTAAACCTTGAACCCGGACAGTCCTGCCTCTCATGAGGAGATCAGTGTAAACTGATCTCCTGTCTTGACCATGGTTAGGTGAGCTACTGACCTGGAACTGGAAGCAGCGGTGAAAGTCCTTGTCTGATGTTTCCTGGTGCAGCATCTTCTTCTCATCTCCATTGGTCAGATATATGGACATGAGCAGAGTCTCGTTTGGACTCAGGAGGCTGGCACAGAGTTTGGCTTCGGACTCTGATCTTATCAGGGCAGGAAAGGTCACCAGGAAAGACCTACAAAGATGAGGATCACTTTCTTTATTTAGAAGTTAGTGTCTCACTTACTCAAAAGAACAAAAATACAGTAACTGAACTGAAAGTCTGATATCTTGACAGTCTTCTTGACTCAGATCTCACTTTCACTATCCTGATCAAATGCAATCCCAAAAGCAGCATTCTATCATCTTATACTTCTATTTACCTTTACACACAATTTTTAAAAATCTTTTCTTTGTCTTTATCTGAATTGAGTTGCCTCTCTGAATGAAATAGATAGTGAAAATATTCAGAACCATGTAAAGCGTTTACCGTCACATTCTTTAACACTGTCTCAGATCTCACTACATGTTACCCTCAGTCCTAAATCTGCAGTCCTCAAAAGAAGCATAGATTGCTGCTTGGGGCAGCCGTGGCCTACTGGTTAGCGCTTCGGACTTGTAACCAGAGGGTTGCCGGTTCAAACCCCGAGCAGTAGGAACGGCTGAAGTGCCCTTGAGCAAGGCACCTAACCCCTCACTGCTCCCCGAGCGCCGCTGTTGTAGCAGGCAGCTCACTGCGCCGGGATTAGTGTGTGCTTCACCTCACTGTGTGCTGAGTGTGTTTCATTAATTCATGGATTGGGATAAATGCAGGGACCAAATTTCCCTCACGGGATCAAAAGAGTATATGTACTTATACTTAAATTGCTTGCCAAGCTGCCGACTCGTGACTAAGATCTAGATCTCTTCTACTAGCATGGAAGTAATTGTATCATTGGGCAATTCCACAGAAAATTGACTTTTTGTCAAATCCATAACCGCCAGTGAAATGCCTTGGCATTTGCATGATGTGAATGATAACATTCATTTTTTATGCATTTTTTTCTCATGTACATTCTTCAGCCAAAAATAGCAAATGCTCAAATTTCATGTAATCATTCACATCATACCATCACATTTTATTGGGGTTATGGATGTTACAAAAAAACGTAATTATCCATGGAATTGCCCCATTAACAACAGTTTTTCACTAAAACAAACATGACACCATATAAACTGATTGATATGATTTCCCTTGCGGTACGATAAAATCACCAGCTCCTGGTCAGTACTTATGCAAGCAACTCTTAACCTTCTGTATCTGTCATTATCTGATTAGTTCAGTCTCTCTCAGTCAGTCATTTCCAGCTGCAGGAGTTATGAGAGGGTGAGCTGTGTGGAGAGGGCTGTACTCACGGATCTGGTGTTGCTGTGGAGGAGCAGAGAGTGTAGAGGCAGCTCAGCAGCCCTCCAGCAATCAGGATCCTGGTGAGGGCCATTCTACTGAGCCTGTTCTGCAGGGGAGAGTCTCACACAGCAGTGCTGTTCCTCTGCACTGAACAGCCTTATATTTCAACTGCCTGATGGAATCAACCCCACCCACACACTGACCCACTGTTAACACACACACACACACACACACACACACCCACACATACAGCCCAATGTCTAACTTGCAGCTATACTGATGGCCTGTTTTTTGGAGTCATCATGTCAATATGACCTATGGCCTTTACCAGAGTGGTAAGTGTCAATAAACAGAACAGATAGCATATCTGAACAATATTTAGGCAATGAGCAATCTCTGGTATTTTATTGCATTTGATGACCCTTACTTTATTACTTATGATTGTGTTGATGATTTTGCAGTATATATATATATATAATATAACACTATTTTGTACGGAGCCAAGGAGGTGTCATGGTAAGATATTTTGGTAACACTTACTTGACGGGTGAGTTCATAACACATTCATAGCAGCTGTCATAAACTGCACATAAAGCATTCATGACTGTTTCATGAGACATGACTCAACATTCATACCAAACCTTTCATGAATGTGGAAGACAGAATGACGAGAGCTTGTTAAAATAAAAGACCAAATTCGCAAAGCAGCATTGCTGTTTTTGGTCCCAATCTCTTACCTGATCACGTCACATCTGAGTCAATGGGGTCCAGTGCCAAAAAGACAGAACATGGTCAAGGAAATAATTTTTGTTTCATAAAAATGTATTTGTTTTATGATGTAACCTTTGTAGATGATTTCTCATCTTTTGTTACTAATGTCCAACCGTTCCAGGTTACACAAATACGGGTCAGCTGAATGTAGGCTAGTTTACCTCCCAGTGTTAAACTCAGTGATTACGAATACTTCACAACTTGTATAGTAAAGTGACATTCGATGCAAACTTCATAAGATATTCATGAAATATTTACAAAGGCTGGAGAGATTAAATTAATGGTATCCAGGTTACACATACGATGTTGGACTTTTATTTTGACAAGTTGTCATCGTTCTGTCTTCCGCATTCATTAAAGGTTTGGTATGAATGTTGAGTCATGTCTCATGAAACAGTCATGAATGCTTTATGTGCAGTTTATGACAGCTGCTATGAATGTGTTATGAACTCACCCGTCAAGTAAAGTGTTACCAGAGCCCTTCTAAGGAGAGCCTCCCCACTCTCTATTAATCCCATACAAACCGAATTTGGCTGCAGTTCACCTAGATGGCGATCGCGGGCGAGTCCAAAATACATGGGGTCCTATGGAGCTACATGGCTACATTTGTTGTTTTCACCTATTTAACAACTGAAACCCTCAGATTTTATTTTATTTTTCGCAAAATGGATATAGATTTTCAATCAAAAGTGAAATAATCCGGGAGTCATGTCCTTTCGTTTTCTTACAGGTTGGGTCGTTGTTGCCCATAACACGCTAGCATTGATGCTATGCTATGCTATGATCATGCTAATGAATGACGTCATTGGCACGTTTGAAAGGCTTTTTAGAACAATTAAGTGACTTTAAAAAATATAATACTCAACCAAGTGTATTGTCTTTGCCTCCCCTTTCGAATACAATATTCAAATTACTTGAAAAAAAATTATATCCTGAGAAAAGTGGATTTTGAGGGGTACAGCTCCATTAGACCTCCATTCATTCTGGACTCGCCCGTGATCGCCCTTAGATGCAGTACCACACCGGAAGAGTTCCGAGAGTGAAGGTTCTCTCCTTATTAGACATTCTCTGGTGTTACCAAAATATCTTACCATGACACCTCCTTGACCTGGTTTTTTATCTGATCATTTCTGCTTGTTCTTTGATGTGTCTAACATCCCCACACACTCAAAACACAGCTATGATGGTAAAAAGGAGAATCATAAATGATCAGACAAGTGCTCTCTTTGAGCAAGCACTTTCACTAAAGTCAAGTCAACTGTCAGACTCTGGAGACTTATTTGATCACTTTAATGCAAAAATGGCAAACATTATGGATGACATTGCTCCATTACAACTCAAGAAAGTTAAGGACAAACAGAAAGCACCATGGAGGCAAAATCCAGCAGTTAAACTTCTAAAAAGTGAGTGTAGGAAGACTGAAAGAAAATGGCGTAAATACAAACTTCAGATCCACTATGAAATCCATAAAGAGATGCTCCGCACATATAACTCTGAAATATGCAAAGCAAGACAGTCTTTCTTTTCTAACATTATCAATAGAAGTTCAAATAACACTCGTATTCTATTTTCAACTGTTGATAAGTTAGCAAATCTCCCCTCACAATTAGCGCCTGAACTTCTCTCAACTAATAAATGCAATGAGTTTTCATCTTTTTTTAAAGGTAAAATTGACAAAATCAGACTCAACATATCTGCTCAATTACAAATTCAACAACCTGAACTTCCAGCAACAAACAGAGGGAAACTAAACTTGATGTCAGAGTTCAGCTTGATAGACTACGAAACACTTGAAAAAACGGTACAGAATCTCAGCTCTTCCACATGTGTCTTAGACACTCTGCCTACCAATTTCTTCAAAACTGTTTTTCAGCTCATAGCGGCGGATGTCCTTCAAATTGTAAATGTATCACTGCTGTCTGGCACTTTTCCTAAGTCACTGAAAACAGCTGTTGTAAAGCCACTTCTCAAGAAGAATAACCTGGATGCCTCCATGCTAAACAATTACAGGCCCATATCCAATCTACCTTTTATTGGCAAAATTATTGAAAAAGTAGTCTTTAATCAATTAACCACCTTCCTAACATCAAATGGGTATTTTGATTACTTTCAGTCTGGTTTTCGAGCAAATTACAGCACTGAAACAGCTCTCATTAAAGTTTCCAATGACATACGCCTCAACACAGATTCAGGTAAAACATCAGTCCTAGTACTACTGGACCTTAGTGCAGCATTTGACACTGTTGATCACAATATTTTACTACACAGACTAGAACACTGGGTTGGATTTACAGGCATAGTTATCAGCTGGCTAAAATCATATCTACAAGAAAGGAGCTTCTTTGTGGCCATCGGAAACTGTACCTCAACACCAACATCCTTGACCTGTGGTGTTCCCCGGGGTCGATCTTGGGGCCACTATTATTCAACCTCTATATGCTCCCACTTGGACAAATCATTCAAAATAATTTGATTTCATATCATAGCTATGCAGATGACACACAAATTTACTTAGCTCTATCACCAAACGACTATGGTCCTCTTGAATCTATGTGTCAGTGTATAGAACAAATCAACACCTGGATGTCTCAAAATTTTCTTCAGCTGAACAAAGAAAAAACTGAAGTAATTATATTTGGTAAAAAGGAGGAAAGACTTAGGGTTGCCACTCTACTTGACACAAAAGGGTTGAAGGGAAAGGATACTGTTAAAAATCTTGGTGTATTAATTGACAGTGATCTAAATTTCAACAGCCACATGAAAGCGATAACTAAATCAGCTTTTTACCACCTCAAAAATATTGCCAAACTCAGAGGGCTGATGTCAAAACATGACTTAGAAAAACTCATTCATGCATTTATAACGGACTGTTCACAGGCCTTCCTAAAAATACTATTAAACAGCTTCAGGTGATACAAAATGCAGCAGCTAGGATTCTAACAAAAACTAAAAGAACTGACCACATTACTCCAATTCTTAAGTCCTTGCACTGGCTTCCAGTAAGTCACAGAATTGACTTTAAAGCACTATTGCTTGTTTATAAATCAGTAAATGGAGCAGGACCTAAATACTTGTCAGACATGCTTCAGCAGTACACACCTTCTTGTCCTCTCAGGTCCCAGGTCAAAAACCTGCTAGTAAAACCTACAGTTAGAACTAAACATGGTGAAGCAGCTTTTAGCTGCTATGCGGCTCAGCTGTGGAACCAACTTTCGGATGACATCAAAAAGGCCCCAACTGTAGCCAGTTTTAAATCTAGACTTAAGACCAAACTGTTCTCAGATGCTTTCTGCTAACTGTGTCGAGTTACAAATTCTGAATCTGCCTTGATAATTATTCTACCTTGTCTTTTATTACTTTTTTTTACTACTTTTGCCTTTGTTTTTGCTTACTAATTATTCTTTATTTTTAAATGATTTTACCTTGTGTTTTATGTTTTCTTTTTATTATGATCTTTACCTTTTAACTATTCTTTGACTATATTGCCCTTCTATGCTTTTATTTGTTATTATTGTTTGGTTTTGTTTATGTAAAGCACATTGAATGACCTCTGTGTATGAAATGCGCTATATAAATAAACTTGACTTGAATAAACGGCACTGGGCATTCGTAAACCACATTTCAAATACGAGAAAATGAACGTGGTGTAGTTCCCAGACCCCATCTGAATTAGATGAGGTCTGACGTTAACCAGGCTAGCACAATTTAGTAAAACGAGAGCATGATTACCAGTAAGTAAAATGAGCACACAATTTAGTAAAATGAGCGCACGTTTTCTGGATATACTTCTTGATACACAAAAGCCATCATATGCATGCACTTGAGCAGAGGTGGAGAGAATGGGAGGGAAACAGGGACAAACAGCTCTGGGTACCTCACACAGGGAACACATAGAGCCGTAATAGTGGTGATGTGTGTTGTTAACCATAGCAGCCTATGAGTCGACAGATTTCCTTTTTGAACCTTTCACATTGTGGCCCATCTGTGTTCATATTTACTCTTGACCTCCCCTATGTCTGTCTGAATCTGAGCCCTTTGTCATCATCCAAAGGTTGCAATGTTTGTTTACTGAAACAAACATAACAAACATGTAAAATCCTTCAGCTGTCTGTTCAGGAGGGCACAAGAGGACAAGAGAGAATCTTCTGTGCATACAGTAAAGTAAATGTTGGATTTGTGTGTGTCTATACAGTGCATGTGTGTGTGTGTTTAAAGGAGAATTCCGGTGTGATATTGACCTAAAGTGTGTTGAAACATGATACCGAGTGTGAACTACTGGAAGCAACTGAATCCATGCATTTCCACGGAATTAGTTTTGGAATCTGACCCCTTATCATACCTGTTTGTTTGTACTCGTCGCTCTACTTATCGTGACTAAATTCAAGATGGTGTCGAACGGTAAAATTCCTTAAGGTACTGTCTGTATAAATCGTCTTGTAAATAATCTACCAGTGCTTTTTCAAAGTTCTCCATGTCTCGTTTAAAATGTCAAGGCCCTCGGAAGTCTACCAATGAAGTATGGATCTACTTTGAGCCTCGTAAATGGTGTAAAACAGTGATTTATTTTCATGGCTAGGCCGATGCCCGAGGCACCACAACGAAACCCTGTTGGTAGCATTGGCCAACTAGCGGCAGATTTCTGAGTGCAGGGGACAAGCTGAGGTGAGCTATGAGACATACGTTCACACTCGGTATCATGTTTCAAGACACTTTAGGTCAAAATCACACCGGAATTATCCTTTAACCTGCGTTGTGTTGACCACAGCCCAGCACTCACCTGGACTCGAACCCCCAGACTGCAGCACCTCATATTGGCAGTCGAGTGTATAAGTATACAGTAAGTACAGTATACTGCACTCTTGATCCCGTGAGGGAAATTTGGTCTCTGCATTTATCCCAATCCGTGAATCAGTGAAACACACTCAGCACACAGTGAACACACAGTGAGGTGAAGCACACACTAATCCCGGTGCAGTGAGCTGCCTGCTATAGCGGCGCTCGGGGAGCAGTGAGGTGTTAGGTGCCTTGCTCAAGAGCACTTCAGCCTTGGTCCTACTGGTAGGGGATCGAACCAGCAAGCCTTCGGTTACAAGCCCGAAGCCCTAACCAGAAGGCCACGGCTGCCCCTAGCGTGCTAGCAATCAAGCTAAAACTCCAGGGTGCTCGTCTTTCACTAGCACATCTCTTAAAGGAGAACTATGTAAAATTTTCAACTTAATGAAATAGTTTAGAAATCATTGTGATGGTTAAATGGCCTGTTGTGGCGAAAAATGTCGGCTTTCTCTGCTCTCCTAATGGAAAACCAGCCTTGCAAGATATGACATACACACGCCCACCTCAAGCACTGGCTAGTTGGCGGAACGGTTGTGGGTGGATCGCAAAGCTTGTGTTTAAAAGACAAAAAAGTATCGGCCATTTAAAATACTAGTCTATCAGATGTAATATCGGACTTTTATTTTGATAGATTTTATTTATGCCAGTCCTTGCCATGGACAATGTTACGGTGTGATCAGACAGGAAGTGATTTACTGCTTATATGTATAAAGGTGGACTATATTTTCATAAAAACACAGGCGCTTTTCTGCGTGGAGTTGAACTTTTTTCAATTCGAGGCGCTCATACAGAAAGCACCTGACCTGGGCCATCACCACTCTCTGGGCATGGTCGGAGCGCAGAGGATCCATGTTGATTATTTCCCAGATCCTTTCCAAGGCCACATGTTCATGGTGGTTGTGGATGCCCACTCCAAATGGCCTGAAGTACACCTCATGATTTCTACCACGGCTACCAAGACCATACAGGTACTGAGAGGGCTATTCAGTCGCTACGGCATTCCTGAGGTCTTAGTGAGCGGAATTTGCGACATTCATGAAGAGCAACTGAGTTACAGAAAGCACATATGCTCTGCACCTTTCCACCCAGCCACAAATGGCCTTGTGGAACATTTTGTGAAAACATTCAAGTATTTATTGAAGCACTCCACCAGAACAGTTTCAATCCAACACCGACTGGTTGCATTCTAACAGATGTATCTGCAAAAATGTTGGTCTTCTGGCACAATTTACCCCATATGTGGTTTAGGATGAGCCGTGTGGTGGGGTAAATTGATCCAAAACAAAGATTTCAGATAAAACATATTTATTTTCTTAAAATATTAATTTATTTTTTACAAACAGTCATAGCTTAAATCATATCTTAAAAGTTCACCAATTGAAGTGAAATACATCTGAATGTTGTTATATTCATGTTTTCTCTAAATCACCCTAACTCCACTTGGAGAGCAACAAATCTTTTTTTTACACATATACTGTATTTTTTTTACCACATTTGTCATGTGCTGTACCTTTCCATAGATCAGAAGGAAGGAATGATTCCCTTTCCTTAAAATGCTCTCACTTGATAAATTTTGTTTACGGTTTCCTAGAAAAAAGTGATGGCTCACCTTACCCCTATGCTCAACTTACTCCGTTCTCCTTCATGGTATAAATGTTCACATAAAACCTGATTTATGATTTTAATAATAATGGTAGTAAAAGTAATAGGCCTAATAATCCTTTGGTAGTAAGACAAGGTGGATGACGGGGTATAGTGCAGATATCTAATACCTAGATACATGTAAGCCTCTATGCTTACATATGGATGACCTCACTAATGAGCTCCATTACTTTTGACATCAGATCCAGTTTATGTTTGCTGCCCATCTGCTGGATAAATTTCAGTGATGAAATTTAAATAGAAAATTGATTTTCCTAAAAAAAAAAAATCGATTTTAATAAAAGAAACTTGATTTTCGATTTACTTGGTATGTAAGTTCAAAGACTGGCAGTGACGTCACAAAACTGTAATGACCTCGCCAAAACTCTAGGGGGTGCGTTTAAATTTTGGGTCATAAAAGAGTTTTTGAAAAATTGATTGTTTAGAAATTCTCAAATTCAACTTACCCATTCCAGCCAATTTCTACCAGACAAATTGTTACACAATATTTATCAAACCCCTTGAATTAAAGCTGAAAGTCTAAAACTTTAAGCACATCTTGACTGCTTCACAGATCCATTCTGGTGGAGTACTGTACTGGCAAAATTACAAAAAATTGTGTCACTGTGCAAAAATGTATGGACTTGTAGGTATGTTCAAAGGGAAATACTTATTGTCAGCATAGCTGTGTTCATAATCAAAATCATTATAACATTGAAATTCAGACATTGTCAATTATTTTTTAATGGAATGTCATTTGTGCTTGGAACTCAACAGTACATAGCCAAGTTCACACACACACACACACACACACAGGGGCGTAACTATCGGTAAGCAGGGTACGCGGTTGCTTACGGGCCCGGACCAATCAGGGGCCCGCATCACACTGGAAATACATGATTGAAGGCCGGGCCCCCTATCGCAATAATCGTCACTCGCGACCGGGCCTTTCACTGTAAAATGGACATTGTTCAGAGCTTAACACAGCCCAGCATAGTCCATGTTAAGATTATCTTTGTTGGACCAAACCAGGTAATAAATAAACTTGTTTGAGTTTAGGAGCAATGCACCTTGTCTAAAGTTATTCATTAGCCTTTAGGTTAATAGACTAATGATGTCTGCCTATTCACCTATTACCCATCTTAATGGTTTAAAGTTCACGTATTCTCCATGAAATAGACTCGTTATACATTTTCGCGTGCAAAAATGCAACATACGGTTAGCTGTCTAATATTGTTCACGTTAATGACATTGAAAAAATATGCTTCTTGCTACACTAGGATACTCACCGTTTTTTCCTAACATAATTTGAATTTGAATTCTCAGTTTGATGTAGCTCACCTGTGACATCCATCACCTCTGCTCGGCGATTCACATCACTATTCCAGCTGATACATCGGACGCACCTATCTGCGCTCACACATAGCCTACTTATGCTTTCTAAGAATATCAAAATTACGTTATATATATATTTTTTTTATTTTTTTTTGGTAAGGGGGGCAGCTCAGTCAAAGAGGGCAGACGGGCAGTTCTATTATGCACTAGTGCTATGTTTGTGGCTAAATTAACGATTTAGCATAACATAATGACTCATTAATGCAATTTCATATAGTAGCCTAACCAGCAGTGTTTTTTCATGTGTTAGGCTATAGTGCGCCGTCACCAGCAGTGTTTTTTCACTGCGTTTTTTCATGCGCGTTCACCAGTATTTTTGTTTTTGTGGTGCACGTACTCCTGATTTTGTCAGTCATCTCATCTCTTATATGCTGTGTCTCAAGGATCCTATCCTGTCCTATTCATGGTAGCCTACTCGTGGACATTGCGTTATCACGTGCTGTAGAAGGGGGGCCCGCCTTGATAATCCTGCATATGGGCCCGGTGTTGGCTCGTTACGCCACTGCACACACACACGCACACACACACACAGATTCAATCCATCTGGACGCCTTCTTATGCACATGGGGAGTGGTACTCTGCCTCAGCCTGGTCACCTTAATTAGAGAGATTCCATGATCAGTCTGCTGCAAACAACACTGTATCTTCCACATTATACTGGTTTATAAGGCAGACTTACTGGTTTGGTAGTAGTCATAAACCTTGACCACTGCTGGCTTCAAATTGTTCACTGGGAGATCCTGTCGGATTGTCAGTTGGTACGGAATAGGTAAATCCTTTGGAACCTGTTGAAACAAAAGATAATCAGATTGCCATTGACAATGTTTGCCATTTTGAGTAAACATGTGAGGAAAGTCTAATATCTAAATGATGTACAGAACTGTTTTCTTACCTTTGACAAATATGCCAGGATGTGGTCATCTTTCTTATCGACTCTGTCCACAAATATGCTGCCCTTTAGCTAGAAAGATAAATGAGCCATGAACACCATTACAGGAGGTTATTTAATGACTCATACAGACTTACTGTACATACAGACAATTCCAGTAACTGAATGGCCGTTAGTACATTGCATTACGGCAGTCATGAACTCGTCACTGTCACCACCACAAAAAATAGAAATACAAATTCCTCTGAAAGATATTGGTCCGCACATGTGTGCACAGTGTTTAATGTCGGGATGTGTTATGTGAGGGATCATCTTATGACATGGATTCAAGGTTTTCAAAACATAACTTGAGCAAGCAAGTGGAGGGAGGAACTCTAAGGGAGGGGTAAGCTGTAAAATGCCAACTCTGATTGAAAAATAATAGTTAGTTGATGTGTTGTTCATGCATGAGGTCATGAATGAGAGACTATGAACTCAAGTCAATTACCGATAATTCATGAGATATGAAGTAATGCATAACTCATGTATGAATTCATGATAATTCATGTACCCTTACCATAAAGTGTTACCCATTTGTGTTTACTATTAGGCCTATATGCAAGTGGAAGGAAGAACTGTAAGGGAGGGGAGAGCTGTAAAATGCCGACTCTGGTTGAAAAAGAATGTGCCTTGTCATTAGTCTGACCAGGGGGTTAGGATGGATGACTTACTCTTTCAACAGAGGCAGAGTCAGGTGTGAAACCAGATAACATCTTCACATCTATTATAGCCATGTTGGTGCTCTCCTGTGGTCCATCATACCTGTGCAAGAAAGGATACATATTTGTGTCTCTAAAGCCATCTTTAAAAATAATAAGTAGTAAATGTAAAAAAATACATCAGTGAAATGGAATACTACTCTGGTTATAAAATGGTTAACCACTTTTACCTATCACCTTTATTCTACCTTAATTTTGGTTCCTGTACTTGAAGTGAGTAAACTTTACATAAAGATACTTACTGGACTGTGATGTTTAAGCTGAATGCCTGTCCATTGGCTTTGTTGCACTCTCCCTCAGTTAGAGGCCTGGCTTGAGTCTTAATGCTCAAGGTTGAGTGCTCAGTGGGAGTGGGGATGTTGTAGAAAAGAGCCACCTGTTACAGAAGAGAGTTATAGAAATACTACTAACAGAATATCAACCATTAGTTATTTAGAAACACAGTGAATATGATCTTTCACACTGACCCCAACAGAAGCACATGCAGAGCCTGTCACTTCTACGCTGTACTTCCCAGGAACGTCCTGCAGCGCTGTCTCCTGGTACAGTAATGTGTTGTGCTGGTTCACATCAAACTGGTGTTTGTCGCCCCCTGCTGACTGCACTGTGACTGTGCTGGAGCCATGAGGGCTGAAGACCTTGGTGGCGTACAGAGCCAGAGCCTGCAGTGCCACCACCGTGTCCTGAGAGAATACAAACCCAACCCTCAGTGTGGGCAAATACTGAAGCTGGAGGAAAGCTCACACACACACTAACACAACAGAAGACGTTTAAAAAGGAAAGGTGTGTGGAGCACCTGTGTGGAAGAGAAGCCTCCATATGGATTTTGCTGCTTTACCAGCCAGCTGACAATCCTGGAAGCATAGCCTAAGTCAGCAGCAGTCAGTGTGGGTTTGGTGAGAACAGCTAACAGCAAATAAGAGCTCGTCTCCACCGCCAGAGAATCAGCTCTCTCTGATGAGGACTGAGACCAGTGCAGGAGACTCCCTGAGAAGACACGAGTCACATGAGATAAAGGAAGCAGGTTCAACTGTTGGTTCATGTGTGTCTGTTCAGGCACAGTGTAAAATGTGTCCTACCTCCAGAAGTTGCTTTACTGTCCAAGTGTTTCAGAAGCTCAGCTCGGATGTCCTCTTCTCCAGCGAGACTGAAGGTGTAGGCCAGTAGAGCAGTGGTGTAGGTGTTGGAGAAGTCATTAACGGATGGTTCCATCTGGCAAGTATATATGTATATATTATTAACTGTCCTTTTTGCTTTTAATATACATATATATATAAAAAGGACAGTTAATAATACTATAGATTAAAGAATGTAAAGCACATAAAGTAAAATAATTTAAATAATTTACCAGGCTTTTATATAAAATGGAATAAAAACATTGTGGAAGTAGCTTTAATTGTTTGTTTATCACAGATGTAAAGACCTTTAGTTTCAGTTACAGTGGATGGAGTCATCACTGTTTCTCTTTTACGATACCATAGCACAAAAGTCTGCAATAGAGCCTGTGCATTGGCTTAAAATATAGACATTATAAGGACAGGCAGAAAGAAAGAACCTAGAAACTAGAAGATAGAACCGCAAATAGGCCCAAGAATAGATCCTAAACCTAGCTGGATTTAGGGGTGTCCCTCTGTAGTAGGACTTCAAGAACATCATGGTACTTGCCTGGAACAAAATAATTCTTAATATAGTTATATATATATAAAAGAGTATAAATATTTATACTATATATATATATATATATAGATATATATAGATATATATAGATATAGTTTTTTCTATATTACCTTGCCTACTCTCTGATATGTCCATATTTATTTTATGCTGGTCTCTAGACTTTATTCTTGCACTGTTGGACTTCAGTCATTGCAAGCGCCTCTTGATTAATCACCCACTATGTGGATACTGTTTTTACAATTGATTTAGATTAAGTGTTATTTAGTATAATTTGTATTTTAGTATATTTAGTATATTCTTTATCTTCTACTGTCCTTATTGCATAGTTGTGTTTTTTATATTATATACTTTTAATTACTATTTTCTGCTGTTAGTGAATGTGTGATGTCTGTATGCTACTGACACCTTGAATTTCCCCTGGGGATCAATAAAGTATCTATCTATCTATCTATCTATCTATCTATCTATCTATCTATCTAATATTGGGTTGTCTCATACAAGGTTATTTTAAAAGGCGAAGTACGATAGTAAATTTAATTCACCCAGTACATATTGGTTCCCAAGCTTTTCTTAAAATATTGTTTCTACATTTGAACAGCTGGTATTTGGTGGTTTGATTTCAACATCAACAGTTCAACAAAATCAACAACAGAAAAGGGACATCCAGCTAGCTGTTGCATAGCTTCTAGACATTATTTCCACACACTGACCAGTTACATGATTTCAGTTTCATTCAACCAATCTCCGCACCCCCTCTAAGTTGAAGCTTTTCCTTTTGATTTCCTTTTGAATATTGCACCCCCCCTTGGATGGAATATTGCACCCCCCCCCCCCCCACACACACACACACTTTAAAAACTACTTGTATAACACCACAGTAAACTGTTTGGATGAGACCTCTGATAAGTTTGAGTTGGTTTGTTAGTTCAACAGAGTTACAAATGTCCTCACCTTTACAGTCATATTCAGCTCCAGCATTGAGGCAGCGATGTAAGCAGTTATTGTCACAAGATCATTTACACCTCCCTACAAAACAAAACCAAACTCAATAAAAACAAAGAAACAGGAAACCCATGTCCATCAAGTACTGTTAAACGGTCATCAACAAATGTATTATCATTATAAGAACCTTCATTCTGTTATTGAAGAGGTTTCCTTGCATACGGTAAGCACCAACTGGACTAAGTTGATTTTCCAGCCAACCCTTGGCACCTTCAATAACGTCACGGTCAATGTAGATGAAGGACTTTGCTTTACCAAACGACCTCAACACAAATGCAGTCAGCCTAGAGGAAGAGTTAAAAACAATATTGTGTCAGCTGGCAAGTCTTTTCAGATTATTATACATTTTATACTATTAAAGGAGCCATATGTAGGATTTTGGCCAAAACTGGTACTACAATCACTTTCAAAATACTGTAGAGCGGTGTACACCGCAGATGTGGTAACTAGAGCAGAGCTGGCAACCCAGATGCCGAAACACTACTGACTTTGTGATTACTAGATGGGTGGAGGGTGGCAGATCAGGCTAAAACACAAATATGTAAACATCAACATCAGTTGAGGGCTGCAACTTCACTTTTTTAAATGACGATATCCTGGCCGGACTACTGTTGTCAGTGATATAAGTAGGCTATTTGAAATTAGCATGATTTCCTAATGTCTAGTGACAAATCAGGGCCATTTTATGATTAATTGAATTACATTTCTTACATACGGTTCCTTTAAGATGACCTATCTTATACAGTAGTTTTATCTGCATCATTGTAGATGGTTTGTTTCTGATGTGTGTCCAATGCTCTTGTTACATAGTGTTTAATAGTTTTAAATTGTTTCATTCTATTCTACATGTAGACGAACTCTTCTCAGTGTTCAGTCATGATTATGGTTGCCATGGGCTTGACTGTACTGCTTGGGTTCAACTCACCAGGTGTTTCCTTCTCCTCTGCCAAACGTGCTGTAGGCTCCATCACGGTGCTTGTAGTTCAGCTGCCTCTGATATCCTGTTGGGTTATATTCGGAGATGCATATCAATATGGCAAAATGAAAGAAAGCCAGCTCTGCTTCCCTTTCTCCTTTCTAATGCATTCGCTACTCCACAATAGCCACATTTATACGGACAGTTTTTTTGTCATTCTTATTAAACTATTCCAATTTCGCAAGTGTTCTAAGACCTTAGATACTGTTGCTGGGTGATTCTCCAACTATGGTACTTTTTCTGTCCTTGACATAAATTTAAAAAAATAAAAAACATTTCTACTTTTTTATTTTTTTCACACTTACTACATATTTAGGGGAACCTATATATAAAAAATCATTGTTCAATTATGTTGTTTTTTATAAAATATAAGACATTTTATATGCGTTTTTTACTATTTTGCCTCTGTCCCTAGGCCAGACTTTGGGTCTTCGACCTTATCTCACTTAAAATCTAATACTGATATAATTTTAAATTCAAACAGAAAGTATGCATTATAACCCAATTCATTCAAATCTACTATTTGTTTTTATATTTCTTTTCGATTTGGCATATTTTAAACATGTTAAACACTTGTCCCTTGGGTTCACCGTCATTTCCACACCTCTGCATAAAATGCAATCCCAGGCTCAGTATTCTAGATTTGTATACTCATTAACCATAGCAACTGACACTCCAGAGGGATCCACATGGCTGAATGAAAGAATGATCCCAGCAGAGGTTAATACATAGGAGATATATCAAGGTAAATATGAGAAATACCGCGAGTATGTTTATTGTACGTCATTTCTGAACCGCTCATAATTCATTCCGATGGGAAAAATTCTGGATTCATTTTCATTTTCATTAGGTGTAATTTGAGATTATTTAATGCTAACTCTAAAACTAACACTAACAGGCTAGTCAAACATGAGATATTAGAGGGAAAGTGGGAAAATGTCATTTCCACGACCGTCTTTTCCACATCTGTCTCCATGGTAGTGATAGGTAGACAGGTTGGCTTGTTTTTGTTCGGTTGTGGAAATGACCATTGCTTTTGCCATTGTCTGGAAAAATGTCAAAAAATACATATTATTCCATAAAAATCAGCACAGCCAACTTCAGGGCAGGTATCTAGGCATACTGGGGAAACTAATTATGCCAGTAATATTTTAATTAAAAATGTTTCATTTTCTGAAAATGTTCAGGTCCAAAAAGTACCATAGTTGGAGAATCACCCTGCTACGTCTGTCAAACATTGCGAAATTAACCAGGAAGTAGCCGTAAACAACCATTGACAACAAGGGGGGAGACCGAGTATGGAGGATTTTAATGAAGAATTAAGCGAAATATTTTGGAGAAATACATCTTTGATATCATTAGACGGGCTCTGATATCATCGAGAGCAAGCCCAATGTTTGACAGACCTTCCTTGGATAGCGACCGTTGCTAACGTAGGATTGGACAGTACGCGTTCTGAAGCGAAAGGTCTGTGGCGTACGTTCTATTCCAATCAGGTGCTCTCAAGCGCTTTAGAATCTTTGATTGAAATAGCCGCTGTTGCCTATTTTTCCTTGAGAAGATACAGCGGGCAATCGGATTGACCGTAGATTGCTGTTCAATCGGAACAGGAACGGACTACACCACCTCTTCCATTCCCATTAAAATTCTGATCGGATCAGGCATTTTATTCTGATTGAGGCGTTTCTAATCGGATAAAAAAAGTGTCCATGTAAATGTGGCTATTGAGTTGTTGCTGAGAATAAATGCTGACATTCCTGACTCCATAATTATCTCCTCTGAGTAATGGGCATGTCAAAGCCAGACTCTGCAAAGTTAATGTGGGAAAGTCATTCTCTCTGTTATTGGTGTGCTATGGTAAATGGACTGCATTTACATAGCGTTGCTTCTCTGAGCATTAAAAGCACTTTACACTTGTATGCCTCACATTCATCCATTCACACACAGATGGTGGAGATGGACTGCCGCCATGCAAGGTGCAAATCTGCAAATTGGGAGCAGGATGTGGAAAGTTAATTGAATTCAATAGCCAAATCAGAAAATGGTTAGCTACAGTAACTGGTCACTAAAAGCTAGTGTGTCAGAGGTCGTTCATTTTGTCACTGAAACTGAGACACCGAAACATTTCATTCAAAAGGAAAGTAACTTCTCACCATTTTTAAGGAAATTTGTTGCTTTTTCCTTAATTTCTGCAGTGAGCTGGCCAGTGTTCTGGAGGTACTGCAGAATGTAGATATTTGGGGAGAGGATGGCAATATTTTGCTCCCCACAACCATAAGGCATTTTCAGGAGGCTGTCAATGTTCTTCAGAGCGCGACCCAGGATGTCTCCTACAAGGAAAAAATTCCATTATCCACATGTTAAGAAAGTTACTATAATTACTGAGACAGAAATATTATTGAACTCTGAAGATTTAAACATGTACCCAGCACAGACACTGAGGCTCTGGCCGATCCCTTCACTACAGCTGCTGGGAGTTTCAGCTCCACCTCCTCTGTTAGAGCGCCCCCTGTGGGAACAATGTGAAAAAAGCAGAATTATTACAGAATTAATTTGCAGACTTGCTACTTCATGCAAAATTGTACCTGAATATCAATATGGCAAAAACAACATAGACAAGCAATGAAAATATAGGAACAGTATGGGACAATTCACCTTTTGGACATAAGAGCCTACTGAAACTCTCAGTCTTCTCAGTTCCTTCCGCCTAAAAACACAAAGAACCGAGATAAAACATATGGCTCATCATTTATTCACGATTAATGATTGATTTGTAGTAAACACCTCTTGTGTTTAAAATGTGGCTCTGTGAAGAGAGAAAACAGAAGAGTGTTGTGTCTAGAGCAGGGGACCTACAGTATAATAGACCCGATAACAAGAGCAGTCAGCCGACTGCAGAATCTCTCCCTTAAATAAGGGGAGTGTAACATAGCTGCAAAAAGCGCAAACAAAAGTTATCCATTTTATCCTGATCCAGATCCGGTTTATGTAGAAGTACAGAGATATTGTGACCGGTGTGAACAGACACACACGAATGGACGTACCTGATTACAATACCAGAGGTAAGGGTAATAATAAATTTGGCACCACCTACCTTCACCAGCAGGGGGCGTGTGACTATGTCTATGCGACCTTTCTCTGGCACAGACACAACCTCGTTGCCACACAACCCCTGGGACTGAGTGGCCTCTGCACTCACAGTAACATTCATCAGTCCTGCCAAGCAAAATACACTACATTACTTTCAGCAGTAATATCTTTATACTACACTTTCCCATACTGATATTGGGATGAATTCTGCGCAGCAAATGGTAACATCCTTGTACTTGCATTACAGTGAGTCCTGTGAAGTGTGTTAACTCACCAAGCACAGAGGGCACCAGTGTCCATTTGAAGGTCTTCCTTCCATTTGCACACAGACAGGAGGAGTACTGGCCATCAGAGGAGGGGGTCAGAGTGAAGTCTGATGAAGGGGCTGGAGTCACTGTGACCTACCAGAGTGGGGGTCATATTTAACACACTCAGAACCACACAGAGAGGAGTTCAGCCACAAGGGCCCTGAATATTTTTTTTCTCCTGCAAGCAATGATACTATATATTCTTAAGTGTTAGTAACAACATTCCAATAAATTAATAAATGTTAGTAAGTCAACCATGACACAAGTTTTTTTTTTTTTTTTTTAATGAGAATTGAAACCAGAATCTGTATGTCCAGCTATGCATCTCTGTACCATGATGCACTTGGGCAGGTAGTTGAAAACTGTTGCTTTGAGCTCAAAGGTCTCTCCACGGATGATGGAGTACGGCAGGGAGAGCTCCAGGAAGAAGGGCTGGAAAACTGTGAGCTGAACTGGTGGGGCCAGACCAAAGCCCTGGGGGGACAGGCAGAAAGCCTCAGTCTCCCAGGTGGTGATGGTGTCAGGGACAGTGAGAGGGACTCGTGCTTCTCCAGACTCCCTGTGAAGAGAGCACATGTTAAAGAAAAGGCTGTGGTGTTGAGGACTGAAACTAGAGTAAAACAGAAAAACGATCCCCCGATTTCTATGGGGCCACTCACCCGACCTCTGCCAGGTCCCAGATCCACGTCTCTGGGAAAACTGTGCGAACTGTCACACCAAATTCCTCTCTAAAAGGTCTTCCCAATCCTGAACCACTACTGACCAGATAGACCTCCTGACGATACATGACTACAGAAACAGGACATTATTTCAGTGTTCAGTGGATGAAATCATTTACATCTTGACATTTACATGCTGATTGCATCATGTGTCAATCCTGGTCATGCAATCACTACATGTGAATATGTCCTACTGCTTGAATAGTATTGCAAAAGAATGCACAAAGAAATTCATTTTTACAAACGGGAGAACTGGTCTCACATTTCACTTTTAACAGGTCATAAGTTCTGTGTAGCTCAAGTCATTGATTTACTTTTGTTGTTCATGTCAGTGGCTTCAGGCTTGGAACCAAAGGGTTGCCGGTTTGATCCCCAACCAGTGGGAACGGCTGAAGTGCCATTGAGCAAGGCACCTAACCCCTCACTGCTCCCTGAGCGCCGCTGTAGCAAGGCACCTAACCCCTCACTGCTCCCCGAGCGCCGCTGTAGCAAGGCACTTAACCCCTCACTGCTCCCCGAGCGCCGCTGTAGCAAGGCACCTAACCCCTCACTGCTCCCCGAGCGCCGCTGTAGCAAGGCAGCTCACAGCTCCGGGTTACGGCTCCCGCACACAGTTGCGTTCCGTCAACGCATGCCAGTGGGTGTTCCCGACGGTAGCTATTACAAATTAATTTTTTTTTATTTTTACATTACTATCTTGATTTTTGTTCAAGAATGTTGCATATTGTATTTTGATCTATTTCAAACCATTGTTTGTGATTACAATGGTCTTATGACCAAAATACAAAGCATTGATGTAGGGTCATACCATGACTCCTGTGATATGTCTCTCCCTTAAACATTAAGCAGTTAGGGATCTGTAGAACCAAATTAGTGACCATCTTCAGTCCCAAACTCTGCAGTAGACAAAGACACATGATATTGGTTATTATGTTGCACAAACAAATGTAGCAGGGAGACAAACAGATGAACTTTTTGGGAAACAACAAAAGTAAAAAATATATATATATGAGCTTAAATTTAAGTCAAATGTACAGTGATCCTTGACCCCCAGTTAGCCCTTGATACTTTACCAAAGACCCATGATTAGCGTTAGGGTTAACTCTAGCTCCTTTATCAAATATCCAAGGTTAGAGTTCGGGCTAACCCTAAAGCCTTTACCAAAGACCCAAGGTTAGTGTTCACTCTAGATCCTTAACTGAAGGAATCCAATGAAGAGTAACTAACAGAGGAGTTACATGTCTTCTTTGGCTGATTAAAGACCAGACGTGCCACTAGATTTTTAATCGTTTGTAATGGTCTAACTACACAAGCAGACAGGCTAGTTCAGAAAGAGCCTTGGCCTAAAAAACATTGTGTGGCATATTATAGGTTAGGTTAGGTCTGATCTTCTGAATCTTTTATATGATAAAACGACATGACTTTGTAACTGAGACTAAGTATTAAAATGTGAATAAAGTACACAATTCATTATTCAAAGTATTCATTATTATTCAAGTTATAAGGGCAACTACAAAAAATAGTGCACTCTAGACACCTTCAGGTATACTTACCAAAAACAAAAAAACACATAGGATGGTGAAATTGCAAATACAGTCTAAACATGTATTACTGTACAACCCCTGTAAATGTTGCACAGCCATTAAAGCAACACCAAAGAGTTTTTTGTACCTTAAAATAATGTTTCCAAAATCGTTTCAGTGGTTCATCAACTCGTAACAGGGTGAACGGCACTTTCTGCATTCGCTTCGCGGCCCTCTATCGGCTATAACCGCACTATGTAAGTCTGCCAGATCGGGTAGCGGATCTGTAGTTCGATGGAATGAGACATGAGAAACTACAAATTTGACTTGCATCTGATGTCGCAATACATCGTAGGCTACTTTCATAAAATCATGCAACATATTCTACCTTGTCTGTGGATATTGTTATTTGCAAAGCCGCGCTGGATAAACAAATAGGCTAGTGCAGAGGAAAAGTTATTTGGTGTTGCTTAAATACAGTCTTCCAACTTCAAAACTTCAAAAAATGCATTCTGTACATTTTAAAAATATTTTTTTAAAAACACATTTTTAAAAGCCTTATTTGTCAACATGACCCATGTATAGAATTAGAATTATATACTATATTACACATACTGTATGTGTTTCATTTACCTTAAAAACCGCGAAAGCCCCAGTATCAGCACGGCGTCGAGGGTAGTATGGCATGAAGGAACGCCTGGGTCTGACTTTAAGGCAATCTACAAGATCTTCAACGTCATAAGGAATTCCTGAGTCCAAACTTGGTAATAATCCAAAAATCTAGGATAGTAGAGATTTCAAATGACATCATCTAAGAATTACAAGGATACAAGGAAGTTTATTGTCACATGCATATAGTTACTGGAAGTAAGAAATGCAGTGAAATTATGTCTGGTGTCAGCCTATTCGTGCATTTATGTGGGGGGGGGGGGGGGGAGTGCAGTAGAAGAGGGGTTTAGTAGATTAAGTGGCAAGGGCTGCATAAGAAAGGTGGGGGATGATTGGGATTGGGGGGGGGGCACCAACAAAGAGCACCCAAGAGCAACAGGGGCAAGGAAAAACTCCCTTACCAAGGAAGAAACCTTGGGCAGATCCACGACTCAAGGGGCTAACCCAACTGCCAGGGGTCTTGGTGTGTGTGTTGGGGGGATGACAAGGGAGATGGGATAGTGTGTTGAGTATGTGGGGAGAGGGCAGTGTGCAATATGTGTGTTGGAGAAGAATGTAATGCCACATCATCCTCCTGAGAAAACTCACTAAGCTGGTCATTACAGTGACATTTGACAATTCTATTTACATTATACAATGGCAGGCATCACCCTAGGTGACAGATAGCATAGTCTGCTGATCAGTAGCCCTATTTAATGGGCCCTGATAATCTAGTATCACTGTAAAATCCTTGTAAACCACATAATCTTGGTGCGTATTTGCTTGAAGCAGCACTATGGAGTTTTGGTCTAAAACTAGCAAGCTAGCTACCTAAAAGGCCTGCAAAACCTTGCACCACCCAGTCCCAGAGCCTTATTGGCACTGTTACAGTAGGGGCTTTCTAACAGGCTAACTGGTGTCTTTTGCTGATATAGGCAGTAATGTCTTGCTGTGAAAGGTTTTCTTTCATTTCCATGTGTTCCTACATGGAACACAGAACTGCATAGTGCATATCCAGGAGGCCTGTGGGAAAGACCACATAACATTCAAAGTAATTTGGACACACCAAAATGGTGCGATAAAGATAAAATACCTAATATAAGTGGTAAATTATTGCATAGTTTTTCTTTAATTCTACTCTAGTTGAAGTTCTTGGTGCAGTCGGGCCTTAACACTGAGAGCCCAATATGTGAGGAGATTTATATTGTCATTGGCTGTGTCCGAAATGGAAGGCAGCTGCCTGCTGCTGCCTCTCTGCTTTCAACTGTCTAATGAGTCACTTGCCATAGCAGGCATCAAGATTGCAGCTATGTTTCGGACTCTGCAATACAGCGATACAGAATGTCATTGCCAGGATACCTACACCTGACTTTAATCAGTGGGAGTTGAAGCAGAGATGTTCTAAAGAATCTTTGGTTGAAAACAGCACGAAGGATGTATGCTGCCTTCATAATTCGGCAAAACAAGGTATCTTGGAGGGCAGCATTTTATAGAAATATTAGATTTGAACGTGCCTCCAAGCCTTGCTGCCACAGAATGCTATTTGAGAAGGCAGGATTTTCCCCATTTCGGACATAGCCATTGTGCTAGTCTTCAGTGCAGCTATGGTAACCTTCTGGGCATCTAGGCGTTTCCCTGGTTCCAGGACAAAGATGCTCTGATCCACAGCACTGAGGGCACACAGTCTTTGCCACACTGAAGACGTTCATTTACAGCCTTTATGGTCAGAGAGCTGGATGATGCTGTGTGTGGAGATGCTGGTTGTAATCTGGACACCGACTTTGTTGCAGTGTCATAATATGGAGTAGCATGTCCAATATATACAAAGATGGATGATGTACTTGCCTAGACAAATAAAAAAAGGTTATTATTTCCTCTGCATTTACCAACAATGCTCATCTCTAAAAATGTTAAAGGACCAAAGAATGTGAATAACAAAGCACTGAGAATCATTGAGGCATTATCACACAATACTCTCAACCATATAGTGTTATTACTGTATGTATTTGAAAGGACATTAAGGCTTAGCCAGCCAGTTAGAAGCTTACGAGGAGCTCAAAGCTTCCAGGGAAAGTAATAGTGTTAATAGAGAACTGGGCCTCTCCAGCAGAGTCTGTGGTCAGGTTCAGTAGGAGCTTTCTATTCCATCCCGGACCTTTAAACAGATGAACTGCTCTGTGAGCGATGCCAGTGCCATTGTAATGGGTTGCTTTGATCTGTAGAAAGAACAAACACAAGAACCCTAAATGCATGCAAGTAATATGCAAGATGTTGGAAATAGCTGTGTGTGTGTGTGTGTGTGTATGTGTGTGTGTGTGTGTGTCTGTGTTATTATGAACACTGCTTCCCCCTACAGACAAAGCACAATCAATGAATAGTGTACATGTAACACCATATACCGGTAATAGGCCCCTGGAGTGGAACCCATTTTAAGTGAATTCTTCTAAGCTAGGCTAACAGAGGGGGGTGTTAAGTGAATTCTGCTAAGCTAGGCTAACAGAGGGGGGTGTTAAGTGAATTCTGCTAAGCTAGGCTAACAGAAGGGGGTGTTAAGTGAATTCTGCTAAGCAAGGCTAACAGAGGGGGGTGTTAGACTGGGTAATTTCACACACAAAGTGTATCCTCATATCTAACTCTGGGGCAGACAACCAATAAGCGTATTTCCTACCTCCCTCTAATTAGCAAATAGATTTTTTTAAATTAGCTTTAGTTAGAGCTTAGACTTGCCCATCATTCAAATTAGGGCCCTACATGTCCAGGACTAGAGGGGAAACAGCACTGTCACTACAGAACTTAAACACCAAAACACAAATACAGTAGCACACACTCTTGTGACGCAAACAAATACAGTAAACTCATAAGCTCACTGAATGTCAAACTGTATGTTCTCTTACCTTGCCCTCCATTACCGCTCCGTCCTCAATCACTTCTGGTGTATCGACAAATGTTAGTTTCCCAAGAGAGTAGTTCAACCTTATGTCTTTGCTTTCTGCCCGACTGATACCTGATGAGAAAATAAAGTAATGTAAACATGGCACATTTGGAAGATATACTAAAGGTTTTAAAAAGTGTCCCGTTGGCTCACCAGTTCCTTCTTCAGCTACGGTTGCATTGAATCGGAAGCTAGTTTTCAATTTTCTATTTAAGTCTGGTTGTGTAAACATTACCATATTAAAGACATGAGAGACACAACCAGTTCCACCGTGCTTCTTAATTCACGTCTGGTGCTTCACGGGACCGATCATGTCGAGAAGGAGAAGGTTACCTGGCTAACACCAGAGCACACAGAGATGGCTTTTAAATTCATTGATTATGGTGCACAGCAATTGACGTTTCAACTCTTCTGTGTCTTCGTCAGAACCTTCTCCTTATCCTATATAGCTATCAACCCAGTTCTCCACAACCATCTTGCGATCCCTATAAAATTGTATAAAAATCTTTACCGTTTAAATCTAGATGTAGTGGTAGGCCTAACTCCTACTTTATCTCCTGCTCTTGCAACTCATGCTATGTGTATGTAAGTGTCAGTGTGTGTGTGTGTGTGTGTGTGTGTGTGTGTGTGGGGGGGGGGGTAATGTTTATTATCCTTAAAATTCTAATGGAGCTAATAAATTTCATGTGCCCCGGTGTTTCATTCACCAAAAATTCTGAACGTTAACGTAAAAATAAACCTCCTTTATGATTAGTGCGCTTGCGGCGGTTATAATAATCCTGTTATCATTTTCTTGAAAAAATGTGCTTTTCTATAATTATATCTTAATTACAATGTATCACTTACTTAGCACACACTTCCAGCCTGACCTCTTGTTCTCCAACACTGATGGCCTCTGGGGCTTTCAGCGTAACCTCGAACTTGGGCAAAACTAAATGGAAAGAAATTACTTAAGAACACACTAGAAAGTGACTAAAAACTTGTCCTTGTCCAGAGATGCTTTGTGAAGTTCTTGTGTGCAGGTTTTTACATTGTGATGTTATTGCATTTTAATCAAACTTAACCTCAAAAGTCTTACAAAGCCTTTAGGAATGTGCAATATGATATGTGTCAGTGATGTTTCATGGGAAGAAAATGTGAAAATGTTTTATTTTAAACCATTATCCAAGAAGCAACTAGGTATATAAATGTGTGTGTGTGTGTGTGTGTGTGAATATCAATATATTAAATATGGATATATCTGTAAGTAACAAACTTACCATATTTTTTCACTTGAAACTGATGTGACTGAGATGATGTTTGACTGCCTTGTACATTGAGCATGTATGTGCCCTGAGGAGCTTCTGGGTTTAACACGTGGGAGAGCTGCACAATTTTGCCCTGTGATTTCACATCAAGCCATTGACCAATGGTGTTGCCACGGCTATCCTGTGAAGTGAAAGAGAGAAAACAATCAATGTCCTCTTTGTAAAAATAACATGTTAAGATTGAATTTATTAATTCAAGATTTGAAAGCAAGAGTGAGAAAACTACACAACATCAAGAGGATTTTGTTCTTACGTCCAGGGATATGCGGTCATACTGCAAAAACAAGAGCATACATGAATGAGTTGTGAAACACTTTTCTAAACAAACAAAACACAACAATTTGGAAATGAAAATCATGTTAACCGTGTCGTCATACAAATCACTTTTACTTTTACTTTGTTAGAGACATGGGTGTGTTTCTCTTGCTTATTATAGGATGCCTTTAAAATTATATCTCTGGTTGAGTTAATTTGACTGATTCGTTCAGTTGCCCAGGTGTACTGTAAATCACATGAGTCAACACCCAAGGCTAAAAATGTGTGGCAGATATTCATGCTAAACACAAACGTATTAGCCACTAGTGCTAATCTTATACAGTATCAACACATTGATCAGTATCTTACAGTCCAAGGTTGCTTGCATGCATCTAGTATGGTACCTACAGTATAATACCTATAATCTCTGTTTCAACAGCTACATGTAGACTAGACAAAATGATTTCCCTTCAGGGTTAAAAGCTATAACTTTGAGTTTAACACTGTATGGCTAAATGCTACAGCTGTTAAACTCAAAATGAACTTGTCTAATAAAGGGATATTTCACAGTAGGAACCTACTTATCTCTGTTACATAACATAATAAACAGAGAGTATAACACTCTGAGGTCCAAAATCAGTTCAAATTTCAACATGGGCAACTTCTGTTTGCTCTTGTTTCTCAACTCTAACAGCTGACCAATCCTTTCCCTACTCTTCTGCGTAGCTTAGCATGGATTGTCTGACCTCAGGACATATGGTAGTTTAGAAATGCGCCTCACCTTTTCACTGAGTGGAATGAAGTTGGTGTCCATGGTGACCACTCTGAAATGCACTGTGGGCAAGAATAGTGTGAGAATCTGCTTTTGCATACAATACACATGTTTATATGCAAACCTCTGTGCATTGTGAGTCTGTGTGGACATACCTGTTTGGCCTGGGCTGTATATGGGTTTATCTGTCTGGATAAAGGCTACAGGAGGATGTTTTGGGCTGAACTTCACCCGACTTTCTGAGGTCCAGTGAGTTGATTGACCTTTGACATCTACTGTGATTTTCTGCACAGAGTTTTCTTTCACCGAAGGGGCCTATTTAAAGAGCAGAGTAAACACTAGATTCACTGGGTGATAAACACCAGGTACAGTGAACCTTACTGGGGGGGACCTTCAACCCGGACAGTCCTCATGAGGCACAGTGTAAACTGATCTCCTGTCTTGACCATGGTTAGGTGAGCTACTGACCCGGAACTGGAAGCAGCGGTGAAAGTCCTTGTCTGATGTTTCCTGGTGCAGCATCTTCTTCTCATCTCCATTGGTCAGATATATGGACATGAGCAGAGTCTCGTTTGGACTCAGGAGGCTGGCACAGAGTTTGGCTTCGGACTCTGATCTTATCAGGGCAGGAAAGGTCACCAGGAAAGACCTACAAAGATGAGGAACACTTTCTTTATTTACAAGTTAGTGTCTCACTTACTCAAAAGAACCAAAATACAGTAACTGAACTGAAAGTCTGATATCTTGACAGTCTTCTTGACTCAGATCTCACTTTCACTAGCCTGATCAATTGCAATCCCAAAAGTAGCATTCTATCATCTTATACTTATCTATTTACTTTTACACACATTTTTTAAAAATCTTTTCTTTGTCTTTATCTGAATTGAGTTGCCTCTCTGAATGAAATAGATAGTGAAAATATTCAGAACCATGAAAAGCGTTTACCATCACAGTCTTTAACACTGTCTCAGATCTCAGTACATGTTACCCTCAGTCCTAAATCTGCAGTCCTCAAAAGAAGCATAGATTGCTTGCCAAGCTGCCGACTCGTGACTAAGATCTAGATCTCTTCTACTAGCTTGGAAGTAATTGTATCATTAACAACAGTTTTTTACTAAAACAAACATGACACCATATAAACTGATTGATATGATTTCCCTTGCAGTCAGATACAATCACCAGCTCCTGGTCAGTACTTATGCAAGCAACTCTTAACCTTCTGTATCTGTCATTATCTGATTAGTTCAGTCTCTCTCAGTCAGTCATTTCCACCTGCAGGAGTTATGAGAGGGTGAGCTGTGTGGAGAGGGCTGTACTCACGGATCTGGTGTTGCTGTGGAGGAGCAGAGAGTGTAGAGGCAGCTCAGCAGCCCTCCAGCAATCAGGATCCTGGTGAGGGCCATTCTACTGAGCCTGTCTGCAGGGGAGAGTCTCACACAGCAGTGCTGTTCCTCTGCACTGAACAGCCTTATATTTCAACTGCCTGATGGAATCAACCCCACCCACACACTGAGCCACTGTTAACACACATACACACACACACACACACATACAGCCCAATGTCTAACTTGCAGCTATACTGATTGCCCGCGGGATGGTAAGGTGTGGTGCGTGTTTTCTGAATCCCATAGAAGCCACATAACTGCTGTATGAGGGCACTTTCAAAGCTACGCCCCTGGTCCGAGTGTATACGAGCAGGAACACCAAATTTGGAGAACCATTCTACCACCAGTACCTGAGCCACCATTGCCGCCTGCTGGTCCTGAGTGGGTATAGCAAGGGTATATTTACTGAACACGTCAGTCATCACCAGGACATTTTCTATCCCATTTCGGGCAGGCTCTAATAAAGTAAAATCCATGGCCAGAATTTCATTAGGCCGTGAAGCCAACAAATGCCCCATGAAACTCTGCGTGCTCGACTGTGTATCTTTGGTGACCTGGCACCACTCACATGCCTTACACCACTGTGCTACCTCAGCGGACATACCGGGCCAGAAACACCGGTGCCTTAACAACTCCAGGGTCCGCTCTATTCCCTGATGACCATGTTCCTGATGAACTTGGGTCAACACATCCTTTTTGAGCGAATCAGACAACAGTAACTGACGCATCGCCTCCCCCCCATCGGAACGAAATACCTGTCGATACAGAACACCGTCCTCCTCAATTATGCGACTCCACTGTCGGAGCAGCGTTAAGGTTGGTAGGGAGAGCTGTTTCCGTTCCTCCAAAGTAGGCCGCCGCTTCTGCCTCCAAAACACCATGAGCTCCTGAAGAGTAGGGTCAGCCTGTTGGAGAGCAGAGATATCAGCGGGTGTCTGATGAGGCAAGACCGAAGTGGCTGCTTGAGTCGCTTCGACCATGGCAGGCTGAAGGACTTGTTGCAGTGGCTTAGGTAGAACAGTACCTGGCACCAAGGCTTCGAACTGTTCGGATGGGTGCTGGCGGGACAAGGCGTCCGCATTCTTATTGCTCCTTCCTGACCGATATTTAATATCAAAGTCAAAAGATGCCAGCTGGGCTGCCCAACGTTGTTCGGTGGTGCCCAATTTTGCAGAGGTTAGATGGCTCAGGGGATTATTATCGGTAAAGACGATACACCGATGACCCAACAGGTACTCGCGGAACTTTTCAGTCATGGCCCATTTAAGGGCCAAAAACTCCAGCTTCATCGAACTATAATTCTGCATGTTACGCTCCGTAGGGCGTAGCCCTCGGCTGGCATAAGCAATTGGTCTCACCTTGCCTCCTTGTTCCTGTGAAAGCACGGCCCCTAACCCTCCATAGCTGGCATCCACTTCCAAGATGAAAGGGAGGGAGAAGTCAGCATAAGCCAGCACTGGCGCTGTCGTGAGCTTTGTCTTCAGAGCAGCAAAGCTGCTCTGGCATTCTTCAGGCCAGACCCAAAGACTCCCCTGGGCAGCTCTACTCTTTGGTTTTGAAGCTCCAAGTTCTGCCACCAATCGGTGCAAGGGGGCTGCCAACTTGGCAAAGCCCTCCACAAAGCGACAGTAATAGCTGGCGAAACCTAAAAAGGAGCGCACACACACTCAATACATCAGGACGCCTTCTTATGCACATGGGGAGTGGTACTCTGCCTCAGCCTGGTCACCTTAATTAGAGAGATTCCATGATTAGTCTGCTGCAAACAACACTGTATCTTCCACATTATACTGGTTTATAAGGCAGACTTATGGTGGTGGGTGGCTGCCAGTTAGCTACCACCTCAATTTTGCCTGGGTCAGTGGCGACCCCCTGGGCAGAGATCACATGGCCCAGGTACCGCACCTCTGGTTTAAAAAAGGCACATTTAGAGAGCTTCACCTTCAAGCCCTCTTGTTCTAGCCGACCCAGCACTACCCCCAGCCTTTCCAGATGCTGCGTGATGGTGGATGAGAACACAACGATGTCATCAAGATACAAAAGCAGTGACTGACATTGTTGGTCCCCAAATATCCGCTGCATAAGCCGCTGGAAAGTGCTGGGGGCGTTACAAAGCCCAAAGGGCATCCGATTCCATTCAAATAACCCAAAGGGCGTGCAGAAGGCAGTCTTGGGCCTGTCCTGTTCCTGAACTGGGACCTGGTTGTACCCACTGGCCAGGTCCAGAGTAGAGAACCAGCAGGCACCAGTCAAAGCATCCAGGGATTCCTCAATACGTGGTAGAGGGAATGCATCCTTCCTGGTTTTGCTATTTAACTGACGGTAATCTACACACATGCGTAAGCTACCATCCTTCTTTTTAACCAGAACGATGGGAGAGGCATAGGGACTGCAGCTTTCGCGGATCACTTGTGCCTCCAACAACTGATTAATGTGTTCCTTTACCACCTCGTACTCAGGCGGGGGTATGCGTCGGTAACGCTGACGAATGGGTACACTATCTAGGAGGGGAATCTCATGGGCAATTAGGTTGGTACAACCCAAATCCATGTCATGGGTTGAGAAAACATGATTGAACCTCCTAAGGAGAGACCTTACCTGACCCTGTTCTTCTGTAGGCAGAGGGGATAAGTCCACTGCCTCTACCTGGTCTGGGGCGGCAGGGGACAAGACCTGGGAAGCAACAGTTGCTGTAGCAGGTGGCACCTCTGAGACTCCTGCGGGCAGACTGACAATGTGGGCCTGATCCAACATGCCCAAGGTGGTATGAGGATAAAGTAGCACGTCTGTTGACCCTACATTTATGATAGGAATAAGGGCAGTGCCACGAAAAAAAGAAAAGGCCCTTCATTTTGGTTGATAAAATTCAAGATTTATGTGTAATAATGAGCAAATCTACGTTTTCAGAGACACAACGTGTTGCAGCACTAATTGAAATGCCCACTACCTCATTAATCAATGTATTTATACCCTCCTACCTCCCAGCAGAGACTTGAAATACAAATGATTACATAGGTCTGCATTGCTATGCTATTTACTATTTGTAAATGTACTATTCGGAAACACCCCAAAATTCAGTAAATTAGTATTTTATTGAAACTACCCATAAGAGATATTCCAAGAGATCAAAACATCATGATTACCAATCACATATTACCTTTACATTCAAGGAATACCATATGAAAATAGTTCACATCACCACATGTACCCAGCTTAACATAAATAGTATAATTTTATAATGTCCAGGGTACATGAAATACATACTGTACAGTAATTTCCTGTGTATTAGCCGTATTGTGTATAAGCCACAGGACAGTGTTTTATGCAAGTTAAAAGAAACAAAACCATATACCATATTAACTGCCCCTGTGTATTAACCTCATAGCTGAATACATTTTGCAAAATCAATGTAAAAGCTGCAGCTAATAGTTGGAAAATCATGGTAATTGCATCACAGGTGCTAATATCTTTGGATTATTTTCTGGGCTCTTATGAGTGTTTTAACAAAAAAAGCCAATAGGCGGAATTTCCTTTTTGTTTCAAATCAGAGGTCAACTTTGAAGGCCTGTACAGCCACAAAGCTACAAGATCCAACTTGCTATCATACCATTTTATACTCCAGAGATATGTAGCTTTCAGAAAAATATAGTGAGAATTTGCCCCCCCAAGTGGTAGTGACGACCCCCTGTGGCTCATGGACTAATCTTAGCATAATTCACTGGAAGTGTTCCAATTAGTCTACAGCTCCCTTTTATCCAGTTAAATCAGTCTATGTTAAATAGGTCTTCTGTGATTTTTTGGTAAAATTAATTAATAAAGGTTATCATACCTTAATTTTTCTGTCCTAAAAGTGTTTGGACAGCAAAAACTAAAATACAAAATCACATAGGCCCCAAACTTGGTATTAGGGCTGGGCGACAGGGGAGAATTCTTCACACCAAAATGTTCTACAACTTCTGTAACCAACAACTCTTTGATAACTTATAAGGGCAAAGATGCTCTCTGCAAAAATGTTGGTCTTCTGGCCCAATTTGGTTTAAGATGAGCCGTGTGGTGGGGTAAATTGATCCAAAACAAAGATTTCAGATTTCAAAACATATTTATTTACTCATTTATTTTTTACAAACAGTCATAGCGTAAACCATATCTTAAAAGGACACCAATTGAGGTGAAATACATCTGAATGTTGTTATATTCACGTTTTCTCTAAATCACCCTAACTCTGGCCATGAATGGAATCCACTTGGAGAGCAACAAATCTTATTTTTACACATATACTGTATTTTTTTACCACATTTAGCATGTGCTGTACCTTTCCATAGATCAGAAGGAAGGAATGATTCCCTTTTCCTTAAAATGCTGTCACTTGATAAAATTTGTTTACGGTTTCCTAGAAAAAAGTGATGGCCCACCCCTATGCTCAACTTACTCCGTTCTCCTTTATGGCATACAAATGTTCACATAAAACCTGATTTATGATTTTAATAATAATGGTAGTAAAAGTAATAGGCCTAATAATCCTTTGGTAGTAAGACAAGGTGGGTGACGGGGTATAGTGCAGATATCAAATACCTAGATACAGTACATGTAAGCCTCTATGCTTACATATGGATGACCTCACTAATGAGCTCCATTACTTTTGACATCAGATCCAGTTTATGTTTGCTGCCCATCTGCTGGATAAAGTTCAGTGATGAAATTTAAATAGAAAATCGATTTTCCTAAAAACAAATCGATTTTAATAAAGTAACTTGATTTTCGATTTACTTCGTATGTAAGTTCAAAGCCTGGCAGTGACGTCACAAAACTGTAATGACCTCGCCAAAACTCTAGGGGGTGCTTTTAAATTTTGGGTCATAAAAGAGTTTTTGAAAAATTGATTGTTTAGAAATTCTCAAACTCAACTTACACATTTTAGCCAATTTCTACCAGACAAATTGTTAGAAAACACAAAATGTATCAACCCCTTGAATTAAAGCTGAAAGTCTAAAACTTCAAGCACATCTTGACTGCTTCACAGATCCATTCTGGTGGAGTACTGTACTGGCAAAATTACAAAAAATTGTGTCACTGTGCAAAAATGTATGGACTTGTAGGTATGTTCAAAGGGAAAGATTTATTGTCAGCATACAGTAGCTGTGTTCATAATTATAACATTGAAATTCAGACATTGTCAATTATTTTTAATGTTATGTCATTTGTGCTTGGAACTCAACAGTACATAGCCAAGTTCACACACACACACACACACACACACACACACACACACACACACACACTCAATACATCAGGACGCCTTCTTATGCACATGGGGAGTGGTACTCTGCCTCAGCCTGGTCACCTTAATTAGAGAGATTCCATGATCAGTCTGCTGCAAACAACACTGTATCTTCCACATTATACTGGTTTATAAGGCAGACTTACTGGTTTGGTAGTAGTCATAAACCTTGACCACTGCTGGCTTCAAATTGTTCACTGGGAGATCCTGTCGGATTGTCAGTTGGTACGAAATAGGTAAACCCTTTGGAACCTGTTGAAACAAAAGATACTCAGATTGCCATTGACAATGTTTCCCATTTTGAGTAAACATGTAAGGAAAGTCTAATATCTAAATGATGTACAGAACTGTTTTCTTACCTCTGACAAATATGCCAGGATGTGGTCATCTTTCTTATCGACTCTGTCCACAAATTTGCTGCCCTTTAGCTAGAAAGTTAAATGAGCCATGAACACCATTACAGGAGGTTATTTAATGACTCATACAGACTTACTGTACATACAGACAATTCCAGTAACTGAATGGCCGTTATTAGCTGGTAGACAAGACTGTGCTTCACGGGCACGGCTAGTTGGTTGCTAGCATGCTAACATGAAGACTGCTGGCAGATACATTGCACATCACCTCAGACGTATTTTTGAGGTTACAAATAGGGCTGGGACTGTAACCGCATTACCGCGGTCATGTGACGCTTACTGTGGGTCGGAACTCGTCACTGTCACCACCGCAAAAAATAAAAATAGAAATTCCTGTGCAGGCATCATCTTATGACTGAATGGATTCAAGGTTTTCAAAACTTCCATAACACAAAACAACATTACATTTGTGGATAACTCTTTACAGTAAGGGTACATGAATTATCATGAATTCATGCATTAATTAGTTCATGATTTAGGTATTACTTAATTCCTTAATATCTCATGAATCATCAGAAATTTCAGAATTTATATTCTGTCATTTGTGACCTCATACATGAACAACACATAAACTAAAGCATTGAGTATGGTGGGCACATCATTATGATTTATGATTTATTAAGAATGATCATGGTGATTTCTTTTTCTGCCAAAAATGTGGTCATTGCTACTCAAATTCTGATTTAAGCACAACTTGTGCAGTTCTCTAAACACATGCCATTGTTCACACTTTAGTTGAGGGGCCACAAACATGATGAACTCATGAGCAATTAACCTTACATTCATGTAATCATGATGATCATGCTTACCGGTAATAAATCATACATCATAATGATGTACTCACTGTACCTAATGCTTTAGTTGATGTGTTGTTTAAGCATGAGGTCATGAATGAAAGACTATGAACTCATGTCAATTCCCGATAATTCATAAGATATAAAGGAATGAAGTAATGCATAACTCATGAATTAACTCATGTATGAATTCATGATAATTCATGTACCCTTACCATAAAGTGTTACCCATTTGTGTTTACTATTAGGCCTATATGCAAGTGGAAGGAAAAACTGTAAGAGCGGGGAGAGCTGTAAAATGCCAACTGCCAAAAAGAATGTGCCTTGTCGTTAGTCTGACCAGGGGGTTAGGATGGATGACTTACTCTTTCAACAGAGGCAGAGTCAGGTGTGAAACCAGATAACATCTTCACATCTATTATAGCCATGTTGGTGCTCTCCTGTGGTCCATCATACCTGTGCAAGAAAGGATACATATTTGTGTCTCTAAAGCCATCTTTAAAAAGAATAAGTAGTATATGAAAAATACATCAGTGAAATGGAATGCTACTCTGGTTAGAAAATGGTTAACCACTTTTACCGATCACCTTTATTCTACCTTAATTTTGGTTCCTGTACTTGAAGTGAGTAAACTTTACATAAAGATACTTACTGGACTGTGATGTTTAAGCTGAATGCCTGTCCATTGGCTTTGTTGCACTCCCCCTCAGTTAGAGGCTTGGCTTGAGTCTTAATGCTCAAGGTTGAGTGCTCAGTGGGAGTGGGGATGTTGTAGAAAAGAGCCACCTGTTACAGAAGAGAGTTTTTTTTGCGATTACATTTTTATTTTTTTTCAATTTAATGAGCATGGCATGTGGCATAATACATACAAAAAGTCAAAAGGATCTGTTCTAGCATACCACATACTGTAATAACAATGACACTGTTACAGAAGAGAGTTATAGAAATACTACTAACAGAATATCAACCATTACTTATTTAGAAACACAGTCAATAAGATCTTTCACACTGACCCCCACAGAAGCACATGTAGAGCCCTTCACTTCTACACTGTACTTCCCAGGAACTTCCTGCAGCGCTGTCTCCTGGTACAGTAATGTGTTGTGCTGGTTCACATCAAACTGGTGTTTGTCTCCCCCTGCTGACTGCACTGTCACTGTGCTGGAGCCATGAGGGCTGAAGACCTTGGTGGCGTACAGAGCCAGAGCCTGCAGTGCCACCACCGTGTCCTGAGAGAATACAAACTCATCTGTCAGTGTGGGCAAATACTAAAGCTGGAGGAAAGCTCACACACACACTAACACAACAGAAGACGTTTAAAAAGGAAAGGTGTGTGAAGCACCTGCGTGGAAGAGAAGCCTCCATATGGATTTTGCTGCTTTACCAGCCAGCTGACAATCCTGGAAGCATAGCCTAAGTCAGCAGCAGTCAGTGTGGGTTTGGTGAGAACAGCTAATAGCACATAAGAGCTCGTCTCCACCGCCAGAGAATCAGCTCTCTCTGATGAGGACTGAGACCAGTGCAGGAGACTCCCTGAGAAGACACAAGTCACATGAGATAAAGGAAGCAGGTTCAACTGTTGGTTCATGTGTGTCTGTTCAGGCACAGTGTAAAATGTGTCCTACCTCCAGAAGTTGCTTTACTGTCCAAGTGTTTCAGAAGCTCAGCTCGGATGTCCTCTTCTCCAGCGAGACTGAAGGTGTAGGCCAGTAGAGCAGTGGTGTAGGTGTTGGACAGGTCACTGACGGAGGACTTTAGAAACCTCTTGGTTTCTTCCTGAAGTAGTAAAAAGTAGATAATTTTATTCAACAATCTGGTCCAAAGTTAACACCTCTCCGTTATGATTGTCTCAGTATGACTCGAAAGTCATACAGCCCTAAACCAGATATCGAACAGAAGAAGTGTCTGAATGAAAGCCCTGATACATGAGATGGTTTGTTCATGTGTGTAGACTAGCAAACAGATTTACCTACCGTGACAGACATGTTCAGTTCAAGCATTGATGCAGTGATGTATGCAGTTATTGTTACGTTATCACTTACACCCCCCTACAAAAGAAGAACAAAGCCAACTTTAAATTTAGCATCCATCCTAAGACCACATGTTTTTGTTAATTGGTAGAAAGTATTATGTATTCATACCTTCATTCTGTTGTTGAAAAGTTTCCCCTGCATATGGTAAACACCATCTGGTTGCAGTTTTTTTTCAAGCCAAGTCTTTGCATCCGTAATAATTTGTGGATCGATGTAGATAAAGGATGTTGCTTTACCAAAGGATCTCAGCACAAATGCAGTCAGCCTGAAAGAAGAGATCAAGTACCTCTTAGAGATGGAGAAAGTACATTCTCATACCTCATAAAGATGTTTGGTTTGAGATGGAGAGGTACACTTTTATCTCATAAAGATGTTTGATTTGAGATGAAGAAAGGTACATTCTCATACGTCATGACCAGAACCTAAGGGTCTGTGGTCTAAGTGTAGGACCTAAGAACGTGTAGTGTAAGACCAGGACCTAAAGACCCGTGATCTAAATTTAGAACCTGTGGTCTAAGGGTAGTAGGACCTGTGGTCTAAGACCAGGACCTAAGAACCTAGTTGTTCAAAAAGTTTAATCTGGATCAGAATGATCTAGATTTGGAAATCCCATGTTTTACAATCCAGAATCAGGTAATCCATGTTTCTTTTATGCCTGTTTTTTCAAAGAAATTGAGGATTGGATGAACCTGATCCAGATGCAACCTGTTCAGGATTATGAAATCCTGATTACCTGTATTTATAAATGGAACTATATATCACAATCTAGCCTAGTGGCTATGTAAGGAACACCAGTTAGAATAGGTGGCCTGAGGCAGCATTGATTGTGTTACCTAAAGAGACTGAAAACACCACAATAAAACAATACAAACGTCCCCTTCCATTATCAGACCCTTCATCTTATCCACAACAAATAAATAAATACAAACAATCATATTTTATCTCCTACATGTATTACTGTAGCATCTGTTGGGATCAGGGTAATCCTAATTTTTGGATCAAATTTATCCCAATCCAACTCAAAAGTTTTGAACAACACAAAGTGAAGGTTTTATTCGGATCAAAACCAAGATTAGATTACGTGATCCAATCCAATTTCAGGATCCATTTTTCCTTTTGAACAACCCATTTTAAAGATTTGATCAAATCCAATCAGATTTGTTTTGAACAACCGGGCCCTGTAAGACAGGGACCTAGGATCTGTGGTCTAAGACCAGGAGCTGTGGTTTAAGGCCAGGAGCTATAGTCTAAGGCCAAGGTCTGTGGTCTGTGGGGGTCTAAGGCCCAATTCACACCATAGATTCGCAACGAGACAAAACCATTGCAGAGCGGAGTTGCAGGTGTGAATTAGATGTTGCACATCATTGCAAGACGTCGCGAAACAGTCACCATGTCTAGTCGCAGTTGCAAGGTTTTAGAATGTTGCAGCAAGTTGCTGTTTTTTAGAATGTTGCAACTCATCTCATCACGAATCTTTGGTGTGAATAGGCCTTATGACTTTATTAACTGTGATCAACTCACCATGTGTTTCCTTGTCCACTACCAAATGTGCTGTAGGCTCCATCACGGTGCTTGTAGTTCAGCTGCCTCTGGTATCCTGTCGTTTGTAATTGGTTGATAGCAATATAACTGGTTAATATTGGCCTATTCTAGAGAAATTGAGAAGATATGATTGATATAATAACATGAGACAGAAACTAAATGGTACCAACTAAATGATGTCCATTTTGAAGAGAGACGCAGCAAGATGTAATACCCCACAGGGAGCACGCATCCTATTGTATCCTATATGGATATCTGCACTTCGCTATCAAAAGCACAATAATGGCTCACCGTTCTTGAGGAAATTGGTGGCCTTTTCCTTGATGTCTGCAGTGAGCTGGCCAGTGTTCTGTAGGTACTGCAGAATGTAGATATTTGGGGAGAGGATGGCCATATTTTGCTCCCCACAACCATAAGGCATCCGCAGAAGACTGTCGATGTTCTTCAAAGCACGACCCAGGATGTCTCCTAGAAGATAAATTGTACATCAGAAACAGCTGATATCTAACCTTGTCTGAATGAGCACCATTATTGCAATCAGATTGAGATACGAGGATGTACCCAGCACAGACACTGAGGCTTTAGCTGATCCCTTCACTAGCGCTGCTGGGAGTTTCAGCTCCACCTCCTCTGTTAGAGCGCCCCCTGTGGGAACAACATAAAGCTGTAGGTATACGAAACCAGAGGCAACATTAAACATACCAGAAGTTTCATGCAAACAAATGATGACCAGAAGTTTTCATATGTGGTGTGTGGAAGTGAGAAACAGATTGTTGTTTGTAATAGATATAGAAAAATATTTTTTACAAATACATACAAACTGGAAAACAAAAGCCCCACTGACCTTTCGGACACAGCAGCCAGCTAAAACTCTCAGACTTCTCAGTTCCTTCAGCCTGAGGGAACAGCATTGAAAGGACCATAAGAATTTCTGAGAAAACTCTGCTCCTGTTCTGACTGTTCAATTTCCAGTGTTCGAGGAAGATGCTAAACAAGTTCATACTGTAGTCTGTGACATTTGTAAAGGCAAAGTACTAAAAGGGAGCTATAGGCTAACTGGTGTAACCCACTTCCAGTGAATTATGCTAAGCTAGGCTAACGGTCTCAGACTGGGATATTGTATGCACAGAGAAGAGAAGGGTATGCATCCACTTGTCTAACTCTGGGGTAGAGTAAGTTTATTTCCCAAAAGGTTGCGGTGTTCCTTTAAAGAATATTGGCAGGCCTACCTTGACCTTGAGGGAGCGTGTGACGGTGTCTGTGCGGCCTCTCTCTGGGACGGTCACCACCTCATTGCCACACACAGTCTGGGACGGCTCAGCGGCAGCACTCACCGTCACGCTCATCTCTCCTGTCATGCAAGTTTCCCAGGTCACCGTCAACTCAACTGCATCAGTGTCTAATAAAGTCACTTTCCTTCAACTGTTTCAGCGATACTCACCAAGCACAGAGGGCACCAGTGTCCATTTGAAGGTCTTCCTTCCATTTGCACACAGACAGGAGGAGTACTGGCCATCAGAGGAGGGGGTCAGAGTGAAGTCTGATGAAGGGGCTGGAGTCACTGTGACCTACCAGAGAGGGGTTTAACACACACTCAAAGCTACAGAGAGGGGCTGTTGTTTAACACACACACTCAACACACACAGTCAGAGCTACAGGGTAACATTCAATCAGAATACACTTAAGATGCCAGAAGAGTCAGTAATGTAACAAACATAATGTATGACACTTTCCAAGCAATTTCTGTTTTTTTTAAAAACAAGAAATGACTAAAAAATGCTAAACTGAAATCAGCTTATGCTCAGAGTATGATTCGTTGTAATACCATGATGCACTTGGGCAGGTAGTTGAAAACTGTTGCTTTGAGCTCAAAGGTCTCTCCACGGATGATGGAGTACGGCAGGGAGAGCTCCAGGAAGAAGGGCTGGAAAACTGTGAGCTGAACTGGTGGGGCCAGACCAAAGCCCTGGGGGGACAGGCAGAAAGCCTCAGTGTCCCAGGTGGTGATGGTGTCAGGGACAGTGAGAGGGACTCGTGCTTCTCCAGACTCCCTGTGAAGAGAGCACACAGGTCAGAACAAGGCTGTGCAGGAGAGGTCTCAGACTCCAGCAGACCAGACAGAGCTACACTCACTTTCTAGAAGTGTGTAGTCTTTTAATGTCAAGGTCATGGATGGAGATGTGAAAGGTTTGATTCATGGCCACTCACCCGACCTCTGCAAGGTCCCAGATCCACGTCTCTGGGAATACTGTACGAACCGTCTGGAGTGGACTATTTTCAAGCATAGGCATGGCCATGGCCACATCCGGTCGAGAATCATATTCCATATGTCGATACATACCTAAACAAACACATGTCTTATGAACCTGTTTCCATTCAGGCATAGTGCTACAACTCTCCCTCTTTACAGATACATGATCAACTTAAAGAATGACTGAAATTCAGCCTTACCAAAATGCCGTTCGTATCTGTTTCCCTTAAACAATAAACAGTCGGGATTCTTCAAAACCAGGTTAGTTATAGCTTTCAGTCCCAGCCTCTGATGGACACAAATTCAGGTACAGATGTAATAACAATTTTACAGTATAAGTATAAGTATAAGTATATATACTTTTTTGATCCCGTGAGGGAAATTTGGTCTCTGCATTTAACCCAATCGTGAATTAGTGAAACACAAACAGCACACAGTGTACACACAGTGAGGTGAAGCACACACTAATCCCGGCGCAGTGAGCTGCCTGCTACAGTGGCGGCGCTCGGGGAGCAGTGAGGGGTTAGGTGCCTTGCTCAAGGGCACTTCAGCCGCAGCCCACTGGTCGGGGCTCGAACCGGCAACCCTCCGGTTACAAGTCCAGAGTGCTAACCAGTGGGCCACGGCTGCACAACAGATTGGTGTAATACTGATTTTACAAAATGCAGTGCAATACCATCCCACCATCTAGACCAGGCAACACCATTGTTCCTTTATTGTTCACTTGAGGACATAGTTTAATTGTCTTATAAAAATGCTACACAGAGTTGGGTATAGAGGCAGCAGGTTGGTTTTTACAATGCATTTCTAATAAAATACAGGCAATATCACAAAGCCATGGAGAGACAATGCCATAGTGACTGTCCATTATTTGACTACCTTGAAAGCTTCAGTGGGCCCTTTCTGTGAGCCACTCCCAGGGTAGTAGGGGCCTAGCATCACGGATCTCCTCGGCCTCACAGGAAGACACTTCTCGGAATCTTCCACATCGTAACTCACTCTTGACTCCAAGTCAGGCAGTAGACCGAAAATCTGCAGCCACATGGTTAAAGGTCATGTGAAGGCCACGTGAAAGTTTGAGTTTGAGGGATTGCATCAAGTTGCATTGTTTTGTGTCAGGTTTGTTATGATGTTAATGCAATCAACCTTGTCTGTGTTTAGGCCCTTCCCTGGTTCCAGGATAGAAATGCTCTGATCCACAGCACTGATGCCACACAGAGAGCCAGGCGGAGCTGACAGCTGCAGGGAGCTCTCCTCTCCAGGAACTGCTTTAGGGGGGGAGAACTGAACAGACACCTGTAATGCCAAACAAACAAGTCAAGAAAGGTTTGCTGTTTGTAAGAATCAGCAACGTAATTTTACTTTTACAGAGAAAAATCTGAAGCCAGACATTAGTGAAGACCACAGTTATTTTAGACAGATACGCTTTCAGATGGAGAGATGACACAGATAGTAGTTGAATCAGTTTACAGCACAAGTAGAGCAAAGCAAGTAGATAGAAAAATAAAACCTTACAGTTGTAAAACCTGATGTTACGATGAGGTACCTTATTTCTGAAGCACTTCTCTGTTGAGAAGGTTTTGCTATCAGCCAGGACCGTCTCACTGGGTAAGACACAGTATGCCAGGACGTGCACTGAGGGCGCCCTCTCAGCTCTGACGAACAGCTGGAAGGACACCTCACCCTCAGTTACTAGTGAGGAACCTTTCACTGAAGCCTCAGCGAATCCATGATGAACAATCTGTCCTTTGGATACAACCTGCAACAAACAAAGAAACCTAATGACATCTAACCAAAGAGAGAGTTTAGAATGTTTTGATGCCTGGAATGTAATCTGTGATCCACATACCATATAAATGACATCCACTGAGTCAGTGCTGAAAGTCTCCCCAGTGAAGGTGTACTTAATGGTGATGGGGACGTCTTTGCCACACTGAAGAGGATCATCTATTTTGTCGATGCTGAGAGAGCTGGATGTAGGAGTGTGTGGTGATGCCAGCTTCAGTCTGGACACCGTCTTAGAAACTGAATCGTAGTAAGGGGTGCGGAATGGCACATGGTCTTCCATGAAAGTGGTTGCCTTGAGAACAGTGGCATGATTAGTGATAAGCTTGAAATATTGGTATAAACAAGTTATGACCAGTCTCAATGAGGTACCTAACAGCAGCAATGGCAGAGGTTTCAGTGACAACCTAACAGTAACAGTGACAGAGGCTTCAATGACTGTCTCTTGTGTTGTCGTTTATCTATCTTGCATGAATAAAATTACATTGAGAGCTAGCATTGGGTTACCAGAGTGTTAAAGCCCTATCCTGGAAATCCAGAGTTCTTGTGAGAGCACAATTTGAATTGTGTCTGCATGAGACTCTGGCAGTGAGTAATGATGCACATTACTTTTGTCCCTTGCATCGCGAGGAACCATCGGTGTATCTGATATAGGCGGGCCAGAGGCGAGCTAAACAGATGACGACAGCGCTGCAACGTTTAAGATCAGTAAACATTGGTCGTAGTGTTATCAAATTACGGACATTGGCCGGAAAAAAATGAAATGTCCGACAAAATTAAATCTCTCCGGTCAAATTGTCCAATTGAAATTGGCTAATCATCCCGTCCCCTAAAGCAATCTGAATTTGAGAATAAGCCTTAATATGTAAGCTTATATTATACGTCCTCTGGCTATGTTTTTAAATGAACAGGCTCTTGAAAAGTAGGCTATTAAACAACACGCATAGCCTATGCTGCATTTCAAATAGGAAGCGCACGTTTAAAATGTCCATGTTAAACAACGAACAAATGAGTGGGGCGGTTCAAACATGGCCAGGACCAGGCAGACTAGCCTTAAAAGTTTTTCCAGAGGCCAGACGCGATGGATGATGATAAATTGGTAACATCTGAAGCCTGTCCGGTCAACTCCACCACCCCCAGATAAAAAGCAGAAGTGTCGGGCGTAGGGCTATCTGTCTATGGCAAGCGATTTTATCATTTTATCACATATCTGAAATGACGATTATGGATAGGAAGAATTCAGTTGCGGATATCTAAAATGTTCGTTTTGACTAGGCAAAACTGAATTACAGATATCTGCAATACATATCCAGTCTAGCGGGAAATGTTAAAATCGCTTGCCATATTAATTGTCATTTCAGATATCCACAAAGACATTCTTCCTAGGACAAATGACGCCACATTTGCCATTCATTTCTATGGGGTTTATCATTACGGATATCTACAATTCAGTTGCAGATATTCACTATGTGAATTACGGATATCTGCAATTGAATTGTAGATATCTGTAATTCCAGTTAGAGATATCTACAATTTGATTCTGACTAGTCATAACTCCAGTTGAAGATATCTTTAATTCACTTCAATTCAAGATATCTACATGTTCCTTTTCAGATATCTTGAATTAAAGTTTTGACTAGTATGGCAAGCGATTTTATCATTTACCCGCTAAATTTGACTATCTGGAATTAACATTGTAGATATCAACAACGTCTTTCTGACTAGTCGCAATTACATTTTGGATAGTTGGAATTGTCATTCAAGATATCTGTAACGTAATTGTGACTAGTCGAAACGTCAGATAGAGATATCTGTAATTTAGTTTTGACTAGGCAAAACTGAATTACAGATATCTGTCCTCACGTCATTGAAAACAACATTCAACTCGTCACACATCTTAAATGGCAATTGCAGATATCTTTAATTCAGTTTTGACTAGGCAGAATGAAAGGTGAAGATATCTCAAACGTCATTATGACTAGTGCAAATTATTGTGCAAGACGTTGCTTTTTAGTTCCGTAGCAGAGCCCGTCTAGATTTCTAGGCTAGCCCATCTACTTAGACATTGTCAGCTAATTTCCCCTCCCCAACATAATCGAAGAAAAAGTGGGCTTATTTCCTTATTTCTATGAATGGAAGAAGAATAAGCAGGCTGTAATGTCGTAGCCTACATTAATTAGTAGGCCTAGGCTACTAAATTCACCAGCAACAGCTACAGGAAATTCCATTCATAATGGTGTTGGCTGTAATCGAAAAAATCAAAGCAACATTGAATCATCAATTCTTGCTGCCAGCTCCTGTCTTGCATAGGCTGCAGCATTAAAAAGACGATTAAAAACTCCTTCGCCCTCTGGCTGCTCTGACATGGTGCTAATTACAAAGTTAACAGTTAACAGGTGCTATGTGATTTGATGATTTGAACAACAACACGCTCTTCTCCCGCCTAAAGTGGGATGCGGGCCTAATTTGCATAGCAATACAGATATCTCTAACGTCATTTCGCCTAGTCAAAACTCTAATTCAAGATATCTATAATTACATTTTGACTAGGCAGAATGAAAGTTATAGATATCTCCAATTTCAGATATCTCTAATCAAAACTCATTCAAGATATCTATAACTTGATAATAGATATCTACAATCAAATTATGACTATCCCTAACTCCAGTTTGAGATATCTACAACGTCATTTTGACTAGTCAAAATTCCATTTACAGATATCTACAATGTCATTTCGCCTAGTCAAAACTTAATTCAAGATATCTGAAAAGGAACATGTAGATATCTTGAATTGAAGTGAATTAAAGATATCTTCAACTGGAGTTATGACTAGTCAGAATCAAATTGTAGATATCTCTAACTGGAATTGCAGATATCTACAATTAAATTGCAGATATCCGTAATTCACATAGTGGATATCTGCAACTGAATTGTAGATATCCGTAATGATAAACCCCATAGAAATGAATGGCAAATGTGGCGTCATTTGTCCTAGGAAGAATGTCTTTGTGGATATCTGAAATGACGATTATGGATAGGAAGAATTCAGTTGCGGATATCTAAAATGTTCGTTTTGACTAGGCAAAACTGAATTACAGATATCTGCAATACATATCCAGTCTAGCGGGAAAATGTTAAAATCGCTTGCCATAGACTAGGCGAAATGACATTGTAGATATCTGTAAATGGAATTTTGACTAGTCAAAATGACGTTGTAGATATCTCAAACTGGAGTTAGGGATAGTCATAATTTGATTGTAGATATCTATTATCAAGTTATAGATATCTTGAATGAGTTTTGATTAAAGATATCTGAAATTGGAGATATCTATAACTTTCATTCTGCCTAGTCAAAATGTAATTATAGATATCTTGAATTAGAGTTTTGACTAGGCGAAATGACGTTAGAGATATCTGTATTGCTATGCAAATTAGGCCCGCATCCCACTTTAGGCGGGAGAAGAGCGTGTTGTTGTTCAAATCATCAAATCACATAGCACCTGTTAACTGTTAACTTTGTAATTAGCACCATGTCAGAGCAGCCAGAGGGCGAAGGAGTTTTTAATCGTCTTTTTAATGCTGCAGCCTATGCAAGACAGGAGCTGGCAGCAAGAATTGATGATTCAATGTTGCTTTGATTTTTTCGATTACAGCCAACACCATTATGAATGGAATTTCCTGTAGCTGGTGCTGGTGAATTTAGTAGCCTAGGCCTAGGCCTACTAATTAATGTAGGCTACGACATTACAGCATGCTTATTCTTCTTCCATTCATAGAAATAAGGAAATAAGCCCACTTTTTCTTCGATTATGTTGGGGAGGGGAAATTAGCTGACAATGTCTAAGTAGATGGGCTAGCCTAGAAATCTAGACGGGCTCTGCTACGGAACTAAAGAGCAACGTCTTGCACAATAATTTGCACTAGTCATAATGACGTTTGAGATATCTTCACCTTTCATTCTGCCTAGTCAAAACTGAATTAAAGATATCTGCAATTGCCATTTAAGATGTGTGACGAGTTGAATGTTGTTTTCAATGACGTGAGGACAGATATCTGTAATTCAGTTTTGCCTAGTCAAAACTAAATTACAGATATCTCTATCTGACGTTTCGACTAGTCACAATTACGTTACAGATCTTGAATGACAATTCCAACTATCCAAAATGTAATTGCGACTAGTCAGAAAGACGTTGTTGATATCTACAATGTTAATTCCAGATAGTCAAATTTAGCGGGTAAATGATAAAATCGCTTGCCATACAATTATGGATAGGAAGAATTCAATTGCGGATATCTAAAATGTTCGTTTTGACTAGGCAAAACTGAATTACAGATATCTGCAATACATATCCAGTCTAGCGGGAAAATGTTAAAATCGCTTGCCATAATCTGTCGGAATCAGTGACGTTGGAAGTGGAGTTGCGGGGGTGCGGCCGCTCCAAGACACTGTCATTCTCCGTGTACACTGGACATGCAACTGTGTTCTTTACCCAAAGCATACAGTAGGCCTATGCTTTCTCTGTCTATAATCTGCAGGGTTAGGGCCTCCTCAACGAGGAGATTGCTGGTCCGCTGATAATTTCCGGCACAATTAAACTGTATCATTGAACCGTGGGCCGAAAGAAAAATAAACTAAACATTTCCCAGAATAAGCAACATTTCTTAATTTATTGTTATCAAATAAAGAGGCATAGCTTAGGGGGTAGTGGTGTGACCGCTAATTCTTGTGTATGCGCATCTGTGCAAGTTAAACAGTCACCACTGGAGATAACGTAGCAGCAACAAACAACGTAGCCTTTTTAAAACAACGAACGAAGCGGACTCTTGCTGTCCATGAAAACATAGATACTGGCTAGATCTTGTTAGGTATGTTTAAGTTAGGCTAATGAATACGTTGCATTCTATACAGCCTGATTATGCCATTCTATAAGCTACATAGCCTGTCTCCAGTTTTCCTCAATTTGACTAATTAAGAAGCGATAATAGATATTTGACCGGCATATCATCAAAATGTCCGGAAAAAGAAACCTCTGCTGGTCACTTTTTTTCTAGCGGAAACCCTGGGCCAGACCCTTAAACTTTCTAGATTACCAGGGTATGGATTTTCCAGGCTACTAAAGCCCTGTTTACCATGTCTCTTTCATTGAGATGTTGAGATGTTGAGGAGCACATGTGGTGCAGACTGCAGAGGCTTACACATTCATTACATCCCAAGATGTAGCCTATAGACCCTTTCAACAATAAAAACAAAAACAATACTTGAACGTTCTATTTGGGCCCCAATCTAAGGGTCTATTGAAAGAGAACAATAAAGGATGCATCTTGTGAATAAGGTTTTGGTGGTCTACTTGTACTGGAGAGGTTTATTGATTGTGTGAGTTCTGCAGTTGTGGTACCAGTAAATGTTTGACATGGGTGGTTTGGACTTGTGAACCATGGACTGATCAATACTGATTGTTCAGCAAGTATTGTGAGCATTGGTTTTTGTTTAGCTGTTCAACAAGAGGTTTTTGGACCTTAGGAATGAGATCCGTCAGGCGGATTCTGTCCTTGGCACTTTACAGAGTGGTAGCAGACTGGGACGTGTGTTTGGAAGAAAGCACAGACGGCACAATAAGCTCACAGACATTAGATGATTTGATACAGCATGCCATATGACACATATATTTTTTGGTTACAAAAACTGAATTTTTAGATTTAATTTTTCTCGCTTTTACAAGATATAAGGACACAAATCCTGAACTTATTTGTTTCAAATGGAAATACTGGCATATGAGTTAGCTCCGTCATCTTGGATACATTTTTGTATAAAGTTTGAAGCAACATACGCCACGCTGCCTTTAATTCGATTGTTGCATTATTCAGCATTTGCATAAAATAGACGTCTTGTCTATTTTGGCCCCTGGCAGCATAATGGTCACTTGTCTTTTGTTGCTGTAAAACGCCCACTCCTATTGAAAATGAATGGTAGCCAGTTGCTTTGTCACTGTTTCTTGTAGCTGATATGACCATAGGGTGATATAACATGCTACATGCTACAAAATAGTGGTGTGATGGCCAAATTGGATACAGTATGTCTTCTTCCAAACAGCCATCACCTGTACTGTATAAAAACCTTATCACCCTCAACATAGCCCACTCAAGTTAAGTTTGCGTGTAGTGTTAGGTTTACTCATAGTAAACTTGGTGACTTGAATGGGTTATGTTGACTCTGCTGATCTCTTTATGCTGAACGTATGTGTTAGTGTAAATGGGCGCTAACTTACGATGAGCTCAAAGTCTCCGGGGAAAGGAGCCGTGTTGAAAGAGAAGTTGGCCAGTCCATCAGAGTCTGTGGTCAGGTTCTGGAGCAGGCTGGACTCATAGCTGGGGGCTTGGCGCATCTTCAGGTGGATAGTCTTATGGGCGATTCCTGTTCCATTGTAATGTGTTGCTCTGACCTTTTCAAAGAGTATAAGCACACAGTGTAATAGAGAATGGACCAGAACTTCACCTTTAGTTTTCATTTTGTGGCCCAAGCGTGTGTTTACAGTTAGATGTAATGTGTGGAGGTTCTCTAGTTGTTCTAGATCTGGGGTTTAATTTGGTTGTGAGTTCAATCCTAGGGGCCACAACCATTGTGCCCCTGAGCACAAGACTTAATTCTGAGTTGCTCCAAGGGGAATATCCCTGTGGTTAATTCACTGTACTCTCTGGATAAGAGAATCAGGTACATTACAAATAATGTAAATGGTTGAGCTTGTATTTAAACTGTGATGTGATTGGTGGTTCTTGTGAACTTATATCATGATGTGATGTGATTGGTGGCTGGACTCACCTTGCCCTTCATAACTGCTTTCTCCTCAATAAGAGTGGGTAGTTCTTCAAATGTGACTTTCCCAATGGAGAAGTCTACCGTTATAGAATTCTCTGTTGACCTACTGATGCCTAAAGAATACAGGAAAACGTCACACCCTGCAGTTATCTAACATCTAAGATCTGGGACTCACCTGGTAAAATAAAGGATAAATAAAAAAACTAAACTATCAGATGAGCACAGAGATGTCTCTAGTCCAGCAATAGTGACTCACCTGTCCCTTCCTCAGCCACGGTGACGTTGAAAGTAAGGGTGTCCCTCAGTTTCGTTGCAGAGGGAGCTTGAGTGAGTTCAGACACACGAACAATGAAAGAGGCACAGCCAGAGGCCTTCATCTGCAGAGATCAGACACACACACACGCACACACACCTCTGAAATGACCGTCACACACTCAAGCTCTCAGGGGTGTGTTAGTTTTTTTTTTTCCTGATGTAGAGTGAGTGAGCGATGACCGGAGGCTGTTTTAATAATGTGTTAAACATTTTTTGTGCAGTCTATTCTTTTGTTACTGTATTGTTCTACACCTAATTATGCAGGACCTTTGGGTATTCTGCCCACATGTGCCCACATGTCTCTGATGTGGGCACAAACGTTAAAAGTCCTTATTTTGGGTCTCTTTTCACAGTTAATTTAAAGAGTAGATGCAGACTGATTTGTCTTTTACTATCAATTACGTGTGGCTACTCATTCTTTTATGATATCATCCTACTGTAACTGGCATCTTTGGGTGTGCATTTCATCATTCATTTTGTTTCTCTCTCTCCTCAGGTGTGATGACCATCCTTACCTCAGCTGAGTGTGTGAGACAGATGCCTTCTACAAGCTCGTCACGGTCATTATACATGTAGTCCATACTAGCGTTTCGACACAGTGACATGGAGGCCATCCCTGGGACAGGCTGGCCAAAGGTGTACCTGAGAACAACAGCAGTGTACGCTATATCAGGCCACAGACACAGCATAGACACATTAAAACACCTGAACATGTTAGTCGATGCTATCCGTGATAAAACTTCTGGTTAACCCTAGAGGGGAAATTTGTCAGTGGACGTTATTCTATATTGATCATCAACAGAATAATTCCATTACAGTGTTGTGTCATGATGAACAAAAAGTGACACATTAACTAACTTACTTTGCACACACTTCCAATGTCATTTCTTCTGCCCCAACGCTTACTTGTTCTGGGACTTTAGTTGTTACGTCAAACTTGGGTAAAACTGACCACAGTAAAGAGACCAGACGGACTCGCAATTAGACATGGTGAACATCACAAACCACAAATCATACATTACTGAACATCACACACCAAAAATCACAGACATTACAGAACATCACACACCAAAAATCACAGACATTACTGAACATCACACACCAAAAACCACAGACATTACTGAACATCATCCAGCACCACAATGTACACAAAAGGCCAGAATCTGACATTTATGTATTTCACATAACAAATGTCACTATGTTCATAACCCCATGCCATTCACATCCAAACAAAACTCAAATTAATTATATATAATTAATCAAAATTATTAACAAAGTACTTCCATAGTTAAAGCTGCAGTTGGCAAGGTTTTTTTATCATATTCACTAAAAACCGACACTACGCTCCGACAGAACAACATAAATCAGCCGGTTTTAGAAAAAACCCGTACTTCTACCTCCACCTAGAGCCTGTTATTTGTTTTGCAAAATTCCACAGCTCCCGGTTCTTCTGGTCCAATGAGAGCAGGGCTGTGTGAGATCTGACTGTCAATCACAGTCTGGTGCAGTCTGGTGCGCACTGACGAGTAGGAACTCGATGAGGGGATGCTCGGTGGTAGTGGGGGAGGGTCATGAGAGTTGTAAACTTTAACATTTTTGGATAAGTCCCCTCAATCTGTCAGACTTGCCTACTGCAGCTTTAAGCAACAGGCTCATTTGTTATATTTGTGTTACCTAAGTTACATTTACATACATATATGCATACATACATACTAGCAGAGGTAGATGCTGTAAACCTCTGGCCAAACATACCATATTTTTGCACCTGGAACCTGTGGGACTGTAGGCGGTTGTGTGTACGTGTTGACAGCGTGTAGTGACCCTGGGCTGCCTCAGGGTTTAGGGCGTGAGACAGCTGCACTATCTTACGCTCCGACATCACATTCAGCCACTGGCCAATGGTGTTGCCATGGCTGTCCTGTTCAATGTCAGAAATATGTTTACTGCCAGGACCACTAATGACCATTATTTATTATGATGTATTTCCTTGAAAAACTATGATCCGACTGTTGACTTACTGTCAGTGACATGGTATGGTACTGTAAAAGAGAGACAGTAAGTTAATCTACAAGTTCACTTTCGAGTGGGACCAAAAAAGAAAAACTCTCTGTGTGCAGAACTCCTTTAGAAATGACCTTAAATGACCCCATGATTCAACAGGTTTTCAAAATCTTGAAATACTCACCTCCTGATCTAGCGGTATGAATTTAGTGTCCATGGTGACCACTCTGAAATGCACTGTGGGAAAGTTAAATGGGAAAATGTCTGAATCTAGAAAATGTTTAGGTCATGTTATAAAGATTTTTACAACCAGTTGCACGGGAAAATGTTACTAACATGTTGTATCGTGTTTGTTGTGGACATAAGATACAACTTACTTACTTACTTACAACAAGTCTTGCTGATCCTAGCACTTACCAGCTGCCTTGAACTGACACGTAACTGTTAAAAACAGCACTCATTGATGCGCTTATTCTTACTGTACTCTACCGTTTTTTTAAATTGTCCTAAAATTGTTGAGAATTGCTTTAAAACTTAAACTGTTTACCATGTTGTTAGTCGCTTTGGCTAAAAATGCGTCAGCCAAATGTAATGTAATGTAATGTAATGTAATGTAAGATCATGCCCTACATAACATAGTTCTAAGTATACAGTATTTGTTGTGCTTTTTGTGGACAGGACCGTGAAGAGTGACAGGAAGTTAGTGGGAGAAAGATGTGGTGGGATCGCCAAATAACTGCAGGTCGGATTCAAACTTGGGTCACCGTAGGCACTTGGACAAATACATGATATGGGCACAGTACCCTGTTGTGCCACAGTGTCCCACTTGAATAGAGAAGTTTTAGATAAATTCTTGAGCTCTATCGCTATATTGTGAGGCATTGTGCTGTGTGGACATACCTGTTTGGCCTGGGGTGTATATGGGTTTATCTGTCTGGATGAAGGTTACGGGAGCAGGTTTTGGCCTAAACTTCACCCAACTTTCTGAGGTCCAGTAAGATGTTTGACCTTTGACATCTACTGTGATTTTCTGTACAGATCCTTCATTCACCAAAGGGGCCTGTAAAGTGTACACCAGGGCGAGAGTCAGAAATAGAGGCAATCACGCATCTGTAGTACATATTACGTACACAAAGGGGAATTGATTAAGGTTTTTCAATTTCAATTTCAATTTAATTTCACTTATACAGTAGAGACAAAACATTACGCATGTCTCATGGCGCTTTACAGAGTGTTAAACAATCAGAGAAGGCCCATGAGCATAACAGTTAGGTGTAGAGAATAGAACATGGTGTTTAAAGTCACCTGAGGTGTATGTTACAAAGAGGTGGGATGGTTACATAATGTATGATAATGCATGATGAGTATTAAGTGTCAGTATGATAATGCATGAATCCTGAAGTGTCAGAAAGTTCAAATAGTCCAGTGTAGGAAATGAATTGTCCAGGGGTATTAGGAGTTGTCATAGGGCAAGTAGTGAGTCGCTAGGCTGTGCGAGCCAGGAATCCGGGCAGGGGGACAGCAATAGGCGATGATAGGGCAGTGAATTGAATTTCTGTTTTTTCTTAGTTGCTTTGGTGCAAATCTTTCTATTTCATTCTTGGCTGTCAGGTCACATGTGTTTACATGCTAGACAGACTGTGACAACTAGTTATGGCAGCTATGTTCAACACTTTTACATGTAATGATTCAAGTAATGTAGGACTATTCAGCATGAAACCAGAATAATGCATTTTGACCAACATGACAGTAGCAATCGGAAATGTGAAAAACAGCAGACATTTTTACACAATCAAGTGCAGAAATGTACTAAAACATTTGCTGTTTGTACAAATAAATTAAAATAGTGTTTATGATGTACACAAGTGAGAAGATTATATGGAGTATGAACAAGCAGTCTTACTTACTTACTTACTTACTTACAGTCTTACTTAGTCAACAAGAATTTCAATTCTGATCTGAGAAATGCACCAAACTGACTGAGAAAAACTGTAATTAATTACTTAATTAGTGCTGGTGGGTGGAAGAGAGTTTTCTCCACACTGTAGAGCAGTGTTTTTCAACCACTGTGCCGGGGCACACTAGTGTGCCGCAGAAAATTACCCAAATGTCACTCACTGGTCCAGAAAAGCAACTGTTGCATCAAAGAATTTATAACCACATGCTCTCATTGATTGTATGATTGCACTATTTGTGGTATGCAGGCATTGTACAACGGGGGCCCCATATCCAGTATTCACAGAATCATCACATATCCAGTTCATAACAACAATAAAATTAGATATAGTCACCTACAAATGAAACAGAGGGAGCTTGTTTTATTGAGCAGGTCTTGCATAGAAGCCATAATAAGGCCATATCTGTGTATTATTTGAAATTTTAGGCTATGGTATGTTTTCTTCACACAGGATGTTAGTGTGCCGTGGGACATTTTAAGTGTCAAAAGTGTGCTGTGGCACAAAAAAGGTTGAAAAACACTGCTGTAGAGAGGTGCTTGTCTGCTGTAAATGGATCCCAGGCTTGGAGTTAACCCCCACCCCTTGCCCCCTCTCTGGTCCACAAGCCCAGACAAACTCTTTGGAAGGAGTCTAGTGAGGTAGCTACACAAACCCTTTGGAAGCAGTAATTAAGGAGTCTAATAAGAAGACACTATCTACACAAACCCTTTGGAAGCAGTCATTAAGGGGTCTAGGGGTCTTATAAGGCAACATCTACACAAACCCTTTGGATGGAGTCTAGTGAGGCAGTATCTACACAAACCCTACGGAAGGAGTCTAGTGAGGTAGCTACACAAACCCTTTGGAAAAGTCATTAAGGAGTCTAATAAGTCAGCATCTACACAAACCCTTTGGAAGAGTCTAGTGAGGTGTGTACTGTCCCTAATTCTGGGTGTAACTGCAAGCTTTTAAATTGTTTGAACATCAGTCCTCCGTCAGTCAAGATCATCATACTGACCCGGAACTGGAAGCAGCGGTGAAAGTCCTTGTCTGATGTTTCCTGGTGCAGCATCTTCGTTTTATCTCCATTGGTCAGATATATGGACATGAGCAGAGTCTCGTTTGGACTCACGAGGCTGGCACAGAGTTTGGCTTCGGACTTTGACCATATCTGGGCAGGAAAGGTCACCAGGAAAGACCTAAGGAGAACATACAATTGATGGAGTGTACAGTAACTCTTTCCCATTGCATTATTAAACCTCAGTGGTTTAAAACTCAATTAGCATATATTAGCAGTTAGCATTATTACTTGCGTATAGTGCAACGCTGAAGATCTTCATTCGTGTCAAATGCAATGAAATGCCTGAAATGCAGAAATATTAAGGGGAGTGAGCTGTGTGGAGAGGGCTGTACTCACGGCTCTGGTGTTGCTGTGGAGGAGCAGAGAGTGTAGAGGCAGCTCAGCAGCCCTCCAGCAATCAGGATCCTGGTGAGGGCCATTCTACTGAGCCTGTCTGCAGGGGAGAGTCTCACACAGCAGTGCTGTTCCTCTGCACTGAACACACTTTTATGTCAACGGCCTGATGATATCAACACCCCCTTTCACAAACACACACGGCCCAATGATTAACCTGCCGTTACACCACTGGCATATTTTTTGGTGAGTCATCATCCCAATATGACCTATAGTCTTTTACTAGAAAAGTTCATCAATAAATACAGTTGTGCTCATAAGTTTACATAACCTGTGCATACACATGCTAAAGCATTTGGAAATTAATCTCAATTCCTTAATTAACAAAATGTGGAAAAATCCAACCTTTAAGGACACCAATTTTCTTTGTGAACTAATAGTGTATCATAAATACAGGGGGTTAATTGTATATCAGGGGTTCTGATGTAGAATGACTACACAAAATATGGAATAATTACACTTTGTTGGTTCAATGGGGGTGTATAAGATGGACTTACATCTGCACAACTTATATTGGATAAAACATGAATATTCTATTTATACTGTATGGATTCTTGTGGATATTTTATGCTGCATCTACTTATTGCTAAGGGTATTCACTGCAGCTATAAGTATGGAAGCACCAAAGGCGGAGGAAGGGGAGGAGACCAATTTTGATTAAATTTAATTGTGACATAGTAACATTAATTTGACAATGTAAAGCACTATACAGATTGTACATGAATTCCCGTGTACAATCTGTATGGGTATGGATTCCCAAGAGTCCAAGCTTTTGATTGGTGTTTAATATTACTATGCTACATAGCAATGTGGTGCATACAATACCCTCCAGAATTATTGGCCCCTCTGCTAAAGTTGACTAATAAAAAATAATCTGTTGTAAAATATAATTTATTTCAATCTCACAATGAAAACAATGAGGAAATATCCAATCTCGAAGGGAAGCAAATTTATTTTGAGAAAAAGAAAAATCTCATAAATAAATAAATATTTTTTAACAAAAACATGTCTCTTTATTCTCTTAAAATTATTGGCACCCCTGCTTGTAATATCTTCTTAAGCCTCCCTTTGCCAATAAAACAGCTTGTAATATTCTCCTATGACACCCCATAAAGTTGGAGAATACAAAGCAAGGGAAAAGATTTTTCTATTCTATTCATTTATTTCTTTATGAGATTTTCCTTTATCTCAGAATAAATGTGCTTCCCTTCAAGGGTGGATTTATTTCTCATTGTTTTCATTGTGAGAGTACAATAAATTGCTAAAAGATTATTTTAGTCGACTTTACCAAAGGTGCCAATAATTCTGGAGGGTACTGTACAATTGATTTAGAATGTTGAGCGGGGGGGTCGGGGGTAGGTGTACTGTGGAAGGCACACTGTCCCATAACAGGTTTAAACCAACAGTCTCTTGTCCAATATACAGTAGTATTTCCAAATGAGCGACAGAAGAAGACAGAAACAGAGCGTCCAACAAAAGCTCTGCTGAAAAGTTGTTTTTGGCCGTATTTACTCTGGGCCTCTGAGAGTGCCCTTTTCACCGTTTACAGAAACAAACAGAGAGAGGAATGCTTTGGTGATATGTGGAGCAGGCAGGAGCGTAAGGGAGAGGGCGCTCAGGAACAGACCCTCTGGTGGCTGGAGGCTACTTTATGTCGTGCATATGTCTGGTGCCACACACACAGAGACATGTTAATCTCACACACCAGTACTGATTAGACTCAACCAAACCCACAGGAGACATGGAGCTCAATTTCTTTTACCTAAACAAAGGCCTCTGTCACTTTCTCCATGACAGATACTTTGTCCATTTGAACCTCTTATGATGCAATACCTCTTAGTAACCTACCTATTTGACAGCAGTCATCACATTTCTCCTCAGCTCCCCCCTATTGCTTGTGCAGCAAGTTTATATTGTATTTCTTGATGTTAATCTCATTGAGGCCTCAGTTATTGCTCATTCCCACCCAGACATTCTGCTGCTTAAGTGGGCTTTACCCAACCAGATTGAGCTCGCTGATTAGTTTATCTGTCCTGTAACCCAGAGGCCTCTCATGCACTTTAGAATGTTGTCTCAGAATGTTGAACCTCTCAGAGATTGAATTTAGGAAGAATGTTGTGTCTTGCTGAAGGTGTCAATAATGTAACTGAATGAGAATGCTGTGCCCAGCTGATGTGTACAACAGCAAAGCAATTATTCGATTTACAACCTCTACAAAGAGTGGGACGCACCAGCAACCAGGTTCTACATAAACTGACTTTCAGTTTAAGCCACTCACACTCGTGCCATGACTCCAGAATGAAAAGTCTAGCATGTCAAAATTATGTACTGGTAGGCTTCTGGCAAACAGAAAACAATCTCGTCAGAGACGCATCTCATACTGAATAAACCCCAGGCATTAAATAACAGCGCTCCTCAGACGAACGACGTCTAGCTCTACCACCGGTACGCTCAGGCCAATCCAAACTTTTCTCATCTGTTGTTTCTCGTTGGTGGAACACACTGCCAGTTCCTACAAGGGCAGGGACATCCCTCTCCACCACTTACAACAAGTCTTGCTGATCCTAGCACTCACCAGCCATTTTGAACTAACACGTAACAAAACAGCACTCACTGATGCACTTATTCTTACTGTACTCCGTTTTTTAAATTGTCCTAAAATTGTTGAGAATTGCTTTAAAACTTGTTTACCATGTTGTTAGTCGCTTTGGCTAAAAATGCGTCAGCCAAATGTAATGTAATGTAACACTGGTAACCCCCCTCCCCCCCCCCCCCCCCCCACACACACACACACACAGTGCACATGTATATTAAGAATGAGATATCATTCTTTTTACAAATTGAGGGTTTTCAGAACGTGACCTTCTGGGCGGTAACCCAGATGAGCGACCATATTGGAGGCACTCAGTGTAAACAACTGAGTACAATGAAGTATTGTATGCTTTGGATACTTTAAGTGAATGTAGCCATGTCTAAACAACAGAAAAGCTTATCAAAACACATCCAAGAAGCAAAGGCATATAGGGGAAAGACTTGGACCACAACAAAAGGCACGATATTTTCAGAAATTACAGTTTATTTGCCTTGCAGATCCCTACGAGTTGGCTCCTGATGAAAGAATCGACGGGTTGTCATGGATCCAAGAAGAGGGAGCCAACTCGTAGGGTTAGAGGACACAGAGTTGGGGTTTACACTCAACCTGGCTGTTAGCTGCTGTAGGTCAAGCAGGGGCAGCTTTGAAGCTTGAAAAGACAAGGTCGTAATTATAGACAAAATTAGCGATGGTATATAGCCAATATAATGAAGTGGAAGCATTTTTTTTTTTATCACAAATGTAACTTTAAAGGATTAAAAACTAGGCCTATGACTCCAAAACAATACTCTGAGAAGTACAGTACAATTTTTAAAAATATAAATAATAATAATAATAATAATAAAAAACCTACTCGAGTACATGTAACGCATTACTACCCACTTTTACAAATTGTGCTACTATAATTGAGAAACCGGTTGGTTGAATTTTATTTATTTTTTTGGAAAAGTATTTTTTGTTGCCATTGTGCCGGAGCACGTTTTTTATAGCACTGTAAATAAATCTGCACTTTTCACCACAATCCACGTTTGCTGTTTGCTGTTTCTTCACCCCATCTCCGCCCAACCTCAGTGTGTCCTTGTCGCTACCATCCTGTGTGGACGTGGGTTGCAAGGCCCATTTTTCACAGTTGGTGTCAAAAGTGGGTTAGTGGCGCCCCCTGGGACACAGAGGAAGAGGCCGGGAAGACGGGTCCAGCTACGGCAGGCAATGTTGTACAGACGGCTGGCCAATAAGGACCTGCACCGGTGGCACCGTCTCCAGCAACCTGGTCCAGAGCAGCCGTGCCAAGGCTGGAGGAAGGTGACGATGTGGAGCAGAACTTGACCACCTTTGAGAGACTGGCAACAGCCTACAGGTGGCCCCAAGCAGACTGGGCTATTTTCCTGGTGCCGTATCGGGTATCTGACCGGTAGGGCGTATGTAGCCATGGATCCGTACGACACAGTGGATTATGACAGGGTGAAAGATGCCATCTTGGCCAAATATGAAATCAGTGCAGAAGTGTACCGGCAGAGGTTGAGAAACCCAAACCTGCATCCTGGGGAGACCCCAAGAGAATTTTATAACCGGCTAAAGAACTACTGCAAGTGGATTAAGCCGGCTGAAAAGACTGTTGAGGAGATTGGGGAGATCATCATTTTGGAGCAGTTCCTGCGCTCCCTGTCTCCAGATGTGTGGATGTGGGTCAAGGAACACGACCCACACACAGGGCACAAAGCAGCAGAGCTTGTTGACTCTTTCCTGGCCGCCCGCCATGGACCAAAGGACTTCCGCCAGCAAGGCTCCAACAGACCAATGACTAAAGGTAAATCTGTGGGGTATGGGAGTGGAGTTGGTCCTAGATATAGCGAGCAGAGTAGGGGTCCAAGCACCAGACATTGTCCACGACAGCACAATGCTCACACCAGACCTACCAGCCCACCTACATCCACACCCCCTATGAGTAGGGACAGCTATGTATGTCACTATTGTGGTAAGCCAGGACACTTCATCAGAGAATGCCCTGTCAAGAGAGCAAAGAGCTCTGTGTGTTCCATCCCTGGGCCCCTTAAAGACCCTGTGTATGTTGACAAGGTACAGACCATAGAGGTCACTGTGAATGGCAGGCCAGCAAGGGCTCATCTCGACACAGGCAGCACCCAGACACTCGTGCAACCCCACCTGGTGGATCAGCCCAAAACGCTGACAGGGGGACGCCTCAGTGTGTGCTGTGTCAATGAGCATGAGTACCCTATAGCGGAGATCTGTCTTGAGGTACAACAGCAGACTTACAAGCTTAAAGCTGGCATTGTTAAGGGGTTGAGCCACCCAGTTGTTTTGGGCCTGGATGTGCTCATACTGCCAGAACTGGTGCAGTCTACTCTGCCTGTGAGTATGGTTGCAACCAGGTCTCAGACCAAGCCAGATGCCCAAAGGCTGTTACAGATACTGCCATTTAGCCAAGAGGAGATCACTCCCCCTGAAAAGCTAAGAGCAGTTAAGAGCCGCCAGCAGCGCAGAAGAAAGAAGCTCTTAGGCACAGTTCAACACATGGCGGAGTCAGAGCCAGAACCGGTTCCTGTTGTGAGGGACTATGTATGGGAGGTTCCCAGTGATTTTAAAGAGCTACAGAGGCAAGATGAGTCCCTAAAAGAGCTCTTCAGTAAGGCTACAGAGGTTGAAGGGGTGGACACAGACCAGGCAAAAGCTCTTTCGGGAGAGTTTTACTTTGTGCAACAGGGCCTGCTATATCACCAGCCTGAAGGGGGCAGCACTGAGCAGCTAGCTGTTCCCCGTAGCCTAAGACCCAAGATCCAAGAGTTTTGGTCATGACATTCCCTGGGCAGGTCATTTGGCTAGTGTAAAAACACTTCGGAGAATAGCTGGCAAATTCTTTTGGCCAGGCATATATAATGATGTACACAGACACTGCAAAACATGCCCCACATGTCAACTCACAAGCAAACACAGAGTCAAGCCTTTTCCACTACAGCCTCTCCCAGTTATTGATGTGCCATTTACTAGAATAGGAATGGACATTGTTGGCCCCTTAGAACGCACACAGGCAGGCCACCAATATATACTGGTAATATGTGATTACACCACCCGCTACCCCGAAGCTTTTCCCCTACAAAAAGTCACGGCTAGAACCATTGCCCCTGTACTTTTGCAGTTATTCTCCAGGGTAGGGATCCCTAAGGAGATATTGACTGATCAGGGAACAGCCTTTCTCTCAAATACAATGAAGCAGGTGTATGGGTTGTTGGGGATTAAGGGTATTAGGACCACTCCTTACCACCCCCAGACTGACAGACTGGTAGAAAGATATAACCAGACCATGAAAGGCATGCTGAGGAAGTTTGTGGCTGCTAATGGCAAGGACTGGGACCGTTGGCTTCCCTACCTCATGTTCACCTACAGGGAGGTTCCCTAAGCCTCGACAGGGTTCTCCCCATTTGAGCTCCTTTTTGGCTGACAGGTGAGGGGCCCACTTGATCTCCTCATAGATGCCTGGGAGTCACCAAAGGAGACCACTACCCAACATACTCACCTATGTCATCACCATGAGAGAGAAGATGGAGGAGATGACCAACCTGGTGAAGGACAACCTTCACCAAGCGCAACAGACTCAGATCAGCTGGTATGACCAGAAAACAAGGCAGCGAACCTTCCAGGTTCCACGATATGGTCGTATTCAGTGCTACATGGGACGAGCACTTGCAGCATATTGCTGAGGTGCTACGGCGCATCCATCAGGCAGGGCTGACTGCGCAGCCCAAGAAATGCGCTTTGGCGCAGCAGGAGGTGCGGTACATGGGACATATCCTAGGTGGTGGGGTAATCAGACCCTAGAAGGACAAAATTGAGGCTATCCGTGACTGCCCGCGGCACCAGACCAAGAAGGATATCCGGTCCTTTTTGGGGCTTGCTGGGTGGTACCGGCGGTTTGTGCCTAACTTTGCAAGCAGAGCTGCGGCTCTCACTGACCTGACCAGAAAGTCTGGTCCGGTGAAGGTCACGTGGGAGGAGCAGCAGCATGAGAAGGCCTTCCAGGACTTAAAAGAGGCTATGTGCAGCGCCCCAGCGTTGCAGAGCCCGGACTTTTCCCAGCCATGGACAGTACAGACTGATGCCTCTGGAGTAGGTCTGGGAGCAGTGCTACTCCAGGGTGAGAGAGAACAGCAACAACCGGTGGCTTTCATAAGCCGCAAGCTGTTTCCTCAAGAGACACGGTACTCAGCTATGGAACTAGAGTGCCTTGCTGTTAAATGGGCACTGGACACATTCCGATACTACCTTCTAGGCAGAGACTTTGTCCTTGAGACGAACCACCGAGCCTTAACGTGGCTGGGCAAGATGAAGGACACTAATGCACGCATAACGCGTTGGTTTTTGGCTTTGCAGCCCTTTAGATTTGAGGTGCAATTTTGGGCACATCTTTCTGCTACTCACCCAACATCTGCAAACATCATAGCGAACGACGTGGTACCCATCGATTCTGCGAACCCATTGCATTCTGTTAGTCCATACATGGGCAACATACGGCCCGCGGGCCACATCCGGCCCGTGGGCTTTCCCTGACCGGCCCGCGTAAGGTCCTTGAAAGAACAATAGTCAAGAGCCTAGCATAAAGATAATGCATGCAAATCAATATTGTTGTTTTTATTTTGAAAGCGACTGCTATTTGTACGCCCATACATTTGTGCGTGGATGCATACGACGTAAACACCTTCACTGATGTGCTGGTGAATAGAATTTATGCTTCTGCGTCGACACAATTTACGTCGGCGTAAACCTTTCAAAGTTTTGTGTCTCTTACAGTATGTCTGCGTCGTTCACCACCGCAAAGGTTGTTAGAAGGAACTCCTACTGCTGCTCGTTGGCGATACGAAGTGTTCATTTCAAAACGTTACTGGCAGATAGACAGTTTACAATCGGATAACCCCGTAATTGTAACCAAAATATGTCTGAGTTTATTTGCAAAGCTTATGTTAGCGAACTAGTATGATGCTACTACCCACAGGTTGCTTGAAGCAGCCGGCTCAACACACAGAGCGAGTTGACATCACAGTTATGTGCATAAAGTTAAAGCAAAAACATAGCCTACATTTTAAAAATAGTTTTCTTTGTGCATGTTGATTAACTAATGACAGCCTACTATTGTCTGCTCCACATTTTCGTAGTGTAATTCTGCATAGAGTTAATTTAATGATGGTAATGATTTAATTATGAAATATTGCTGAGTGTTGATGAAATGGTGGCACAGGCCTATCGGCTGTACTGACTCCTTCACATTTTCATGACCTAGCCTAATTATATAGATATTGTAGTACTTTGTATCAGTCTTTGAAAACTGAAAAAAATGTCAATGTCAAAAAATCCCTCACATTTTCATCTGTTCTTACGACTAGTAAACAAAACCATATGATTTACTTAATGTTATACAAGAACAGAATAGAATTGAACAGAATTGAGTTCAGACTTGAGTTCGGTATTTTGGGTCCGGCCCTCCTCAACAGTCCCAGTTTGTCATGTGGCCCCTTGGGGAAATTAGTTGCCCACCCCTGTGTTAGTCCATACATTGTGCACACAAACATTAACAATACACTGATAGCGCTTACTTTCACTTCCTGGTCCTGCATCACTTTGTTCCCCCAAGGAACATGAGCCTCATGGCAATGGTTATTTTATTCCCTGTTTGGGACAGGGAAAAGTGTTGTTTTGAGAACTTGCTGAGAGGTTGGATACGGAGTAGTATTGACAAAGTTACGAATTGTGGTACTATAATTGAGGAACCGGTTGGTTTATTTTTTTGGAAAAGTATTTTTTGTTGGCATTGTGCCGGAACACGTTTTTTATAGCACTGTAAATAAATCTGCACTTTTCACCACAATCCACGTTTGTCTGTGTGTTGTGGCTGTGTCTTCACCCTAAGTGCGCCCAACCTCAGTGTGTCCTTGTCGCCACCATCCTGTGTGGACGTGGGTTGCAAGGCCCATTTTTCACAGGCTCTATCTGCTAGTCAAAACTGATGATTTACCAGTGAAACCCAAGATGATAGTCACAGAACGATAAGAAGGAGGTTCAAGGTTTTTACAGAAGAACTCAGAAACAAGTACAGCTCACTAGCCTACAATCAAGACTCAGCAAAAAGCAAAACAAACAGAGGCCTTAAATAGTGCAACCGATGCTAGCAGTGACGGACTGGAATTAAAAAACGGCCCTGGCATTTTCACCAACCAGCGGCCCACACGGGGACGCGTATGCACGCGCATGCATGTGCTCGCAACACACAGATATAACTTCCCATGCACGGACATAACACGTTTGTAGCCCCATTGGTGATGAACTCTAACTTTAATATGCATAAAGACTGAAAAAAAAAAAATGAATGCAAAGTGCATTTGGGGGCAGTTTATTAGCTTTTATAAGGGGAAAATTCAGAGGATCAATGCTAGATCGGCAATTCCCCATGCTGAAGGAAGTAGACGCATTCAGTTTTGAAATTCCCAGAAGTCATTGCTTCATGTAGCTTAACTTTTGTAAACCAATAATAAAATAAAAGATACAGGCAGCATATTTATTGTATTCCAATTTCAAACAATGCACTTTTAAATCATTTGATTGAAACCCTACAATGTGTATAAAATAAGCAACTAAAGCTTTATTTGAAAAACAAAGAAAAATATAGCTGCAAGCAGCAATGTGGGGGCCAAGCAGGCAGTTCAGCAGTCCAGATTTGCCATGCAACTCAATGCCGTGGCATCAGGCATATAGCATTAAGCAGTCACAGCAAGTTCCATGTCAAACAACCCAAGATTGGCTGAGTTACAAGGTCAAGTTTCACATCAAAACATAACTGATTTTGTGGGGCTGAACCAGGGCTGAGTGTCGCCGCCCCCTCCCCCAGCCAGCCCACCGCCGCAACCGCCCCTGCCCGTCCCACCCTGCCCCACTCTTGCACGCACGCTTTAGAATTAACTGGATGGAACTCGCTGTCATCAGTTTGACATCAAAAATAAAAGATCGATTGATTGCTGTGATTTCAATGCCCCCATAGAGGTCAAAGGTCACCAAATTATTTGTGCATCATCAGGATGAACCAGACGGTTCTATGGGCTGGCATTGACCTGCATTGCAGAATAATGCAGCAACTACAGGCCAAAATAAATTTTTGCCAATTACAGAGCCCCCTAGAGGTCAAAGGTCACCAAATTTCTTGAGCATCCTCCTGGTTGGTCCTGAGGGCCATGTACTAAGTTTGGTTTTGATACATGAAAGCGTTGCTGAGATATGAGCTCACTTCCTGTTTGGCGGCTTTGCCGCAAATTTCGATTGGCTGTTACAGGCGAACGCTTCTGTCAATTGTTCCAGAAAAAAATACACTGATAAGGCATGGTCTGAAGATGGTCTCTGCCAATGGTGAGGATCAGCTGAAATTTGTGACATGCGAATACTTATTCATGTTTTTGATTAAATCCAATATGGCGGCCGAATCAATTACGATGACATCACAAGTTGGCTTGGGTCGGCCTAAGGACTTCCAACAGTATTACCAGACACCACTAGTGCGTTTTAATTCTAAGCACAACAGCAGCTACAGGACAAAAGGCATGTTTCTTAATTACAGCGCCCCCCTGGAGTCCATGCACCAAGTTTGGCTTTGATACATGCAAGGGTTGCTGAGATATGAGCTCACTTCCTGTTTTGTGGCTTCGCCGCAAATTTTGATTGGCTGTTACGGGCGAACGGTAATACTTCCGAAGACGAAAAGGGATAACTTTTGTGAGGCTTGGTCTGAAGATGATCTGTGTAAAATTTGGTGGGAATCAGAGAAAGTATGTGACCCCTGATACATTTTAAGTGTTTTTGATGAAATCCAAAATGGCGGAACATCCATCATGGTGGAAAATGACGTCATAGGGTGCGTTGAACTCGGCTTGGTCCAAGGATTCCAACAATACCTGACTTTTGAAAATCGGACCTACGGGTCAAAAGTTACGTGAGTGAACACACTTCCAACTTTGGCCTGTTGGTGGCGCTAGAGGGTTCGAGTTGCCGACATGAAACTTGGTGACATGAATCATGGGACCGTCTCTAATTAGTGTGCCAAATTTCCCAACTTTTTACCAGACGGTTCTATGGGCTGCCATTGACTTCCATTGCATATAATAATAATAGGAAAACGTAGAAACACAATGAGGTCCTCGCAACTTCGCTGCTTGGCCCCCAAATATGCAGCTGAATTAAACAACGCAGATGTCCTCAAAAAAAAAAAGTACAAGACGTGGGAAAGGAAAGCAACAAGAAATCGAGTCAGCGTCAATAATGGTAGACGCCGGTGAAATAAAACAACTCATTACGGATCTAAAGGAATCTCTCTCTGGAGAAATCCAAGATTTTAGAACCGAATTCAGAACTTTCAGAAATGAAACGGAGAGAGATATGTAAGGGATAATGTATAGAACGCCGGTCATTGTCGGGAGATAGGTACCGACAAGGCGAACCGGACCCCGACGCGCAGCGGAGGGGTCTTGTTCCACCCTGAAAATAATGCAACAAACCACAGCCTTACGACAAGATGTGGAGGCCCTGACGAAGAGAACCTCTGAACTAGAGACCAGGGTAAGTGAACAAGAAGACGAAACTTTTAAATATAAAAACGAAATCAAATCTCTACAAACCCGCATTGACGAGATGGGTGAACAGATGGACTACATTGAAAATAAATCCAGACAAAACAACGTATGCATGTATAACATAGCTGAAAACAGTGAAGGTGACGACATGACTACGTTTATTCAAAAACTATGCAGAGACGTCTTGTTCATTGATCATTGCCAATCGCTCGGAAAGGAAGGACTCAAGACCAGTTATTGTTAACTTTGCAAACTACAATGGAAAGAAAGAAGTGCTTAAGGCTGCCTGGTCTAAGAAGGATCTTCTTCAATGATACACGCATATGGACCATGACTTCACGACAAAGGTGAAACAACAGCGAGCGGAATATAAACTTCTACGGGAGCAACTAAAAAAGCTGCAGCTCAAATCACATATTCTGTCTCCAGCAAAACTCAAAGTTTTCAACTCGGATGGAACTACAACAATCTACAGGAATACAGAACAAGCTCAAAAGGATTTACTACAAAGAGGCCTTTACAAGCCAAACGAACAATTGGAGAAGGTCACGAGATGAATTTAAGAAACTGCGTGTAAATCAACAAACTGATGCCGTCGTACTTGGGTTGATTGGGATTATATAAGATTAAATAGTGAATATTATGTTCGTGGACAACACCTGAGGGACACATCCAACATGAGAAGAAGGATTAAATTACTCAATAACTCAAATCGCTTTGTTGGGTCTTTGGAAGGGCCCTGTGAAAACAAGAGGACACTGATTGCTAATTGGACTGACCGTCTCTCTCTCTCTCTCTCTCTCTCTCTCTCTCTCTCTCTCTTTAGGGATTCCGTACAAGGTTGGGAAAGGAAAGATAATTACTCCATGTGTGTGTGTGTGTGTGTGTGTGTGGGGGGGGGATAGACAGGATGTCTGGGAGGGTGTGGGTGGTGTGTGTGTGTGTGTGTGTGTGGGGGGGGGGGTTGGATATATATGGGTGTAGGGGATGGTGGGACGGGGAGTGTGAATGTGGAATGTGTGTGGGGGGGGACTAGATGTGTGGGTGTGTGTATGTGGGGGGGGGGGGGGATTTGATGTATGGCTGTGTATGTGTGTGGGGGGGGGTTGGATATATGGATGTGTGTGTGTATGGGGGGGGGCTGGATATATGGATGTGTGTGTGTGTGTGGGGGGAGGGGGTTGGATGTATGGATGTGTATGTGCATGTGCGTGGGGGGGGGGGGGGCTGGGTATATGGATGTGTGTTTGTGTGGGGGGGGGTTAGATGTATGGGGTGTGTGAATGTATGGGTGTGGGGAGGGACGATGTACGTATGGGTGTAAGTGAGGGTGGGATGGGGGAGTGTGTGTGAGTGTGTTTCGGAGTAAATGGGTCCATATGTAGAATTGTGAGGGGATGAGGGGTTGGGGGGGGGGTGGTATGAAAGATGAAAGGTTATTAATATGACTGTCTCACTTTCTTGGTTGGTTTAAAGGAGAAGTTCGGTGTGAAATTGACCTTAGCTGTACTGAAAGATGTTGCAGAGTACTCACATGTGTCCAATAGGCACCTTCGCTCACCCCCTAGCATTCCAAATTACGCCGTTTTTAGCCGAGTAGCTGTGGGGGCATAGCGTAGCCTATGCAACTAAATCGCTATTTTTACATCATTAAAAAGGATCCAAGTAACTCCACACTGCATTGGTAGACTTCTGAGGGTCTTGGAGCCTTTTTAATTGTGTAAAAATAGCGATTTAGCTGCATAGGCTACGCTATGCCCCCCACAGCTACTTGGCTAAAAACGGCGTAATTCGGAATGCTAGGGGGTGAGCGAAGGTGCCTATTGGACACATGTAAGTACTCGGCAACATCTTTCAGTACAGCTAAGGTCAATTTCACACCGAACTTCTCCTTTAACTTGCTTGGCTTAACTATGTAATGTTTTGTTAATAAATAGCAGATTGATTAATACTGAAAGGGTGAGAGAAGCTGTAGTATCCCTGCCAATGAAGAAATTATATTATTTAGTGTAGGCCTTTTGAGGCGACTATAAGTACGCCAAAACAACCACTTAGAAAAGATGGTTGAAGATAATGACATTTTTGCAACCTTTTTTTTTGTTGTTTATAATTTTGTTTTCCTTTTTATGTTTTTTTTTTTACATTTCTTTTGCCTTCCCTATTTTGGTGTTGATTTTTTATACTTATTTACCCAACCCGCTAATTTCCCGGTATTTGCAAATACATACAGACATAGAGTCAGGGATATGCTATCCATATTACAATGGAGAATAGCTAGTTCAGTATATTTGCGGACTTGTAAACAGTATATGGTTATAATGAAGCAAATTAGTCCCCTGTTTACCTTTAGATGTGTGACCTAAATATAATATCATTAAATGTGAATGGGTTAAATAATCGAGTAAAGAGGGAAAAAATCTTATTTCAGATGGAAAAGGATAAGGGAGATATAATTTGTTTACAAGAAACTCATTTGCAAAAAAAAGAGCATGAAAAACTTAAAGCAACAACTAAAAGCCAGGTGTATTTTAGCTCATATAATCCAGTCAGAAGGGTGTGGTGATAATAATTAAATCTCATGTAGGATTTGAAAAAGAATACTGTGTTATTGATAAAGAAGGTAGGTATGTTTTGGTTGTGGGTAACATAGAGGGTATAGAGGTCTCTATTCTTAATGTCTACTATCCTCCAGACACAGGAATAGAATTTATGTTACATTTGACAGAGCTTTTAGTAACAAAAAGTAAGGGAGTACTACTGATGGCAGGAGATCTCAACTTAGTTATGAATCCAAAACTTGACTCCTCTAGCACTAAAACACATAAAGCAGAGAAAAACGCAAGTTTTCTGAGAAAATTTTGCTCAGAGATGGGTCTGGTAGACGTGTGGAGAGTACTTCATCCAGGGGAAAAAGAGTATACATGTTTTTCAGGAAGGCATTCAGTATACAATAGGCTGGATTATTTTTTTATGTTTAAAGACAATATAACACTGGTTAAAATATGTATGATCAGCTCGATAAATATGTCAGACCATGCAGCTGTGACACTAACAATAGCACTAAACTCTAAGAAAGGTAAAACATTGTGGAGATTAAATAACTCATTGTTACAAGATACAGAATTCATTGATAAAATTAAAAAGGTATTAAAAGACTATGTAGAGATCAATGATCAAGATGATATAGATCCAATTTTGTTATGGGAAGGTGCTAAAGCTGTTATGAGAGGCCACATAATTTCCTATGCATCTGCTAAAAAAAGAGCAAGGGAAGCACAACAGAAATGGTTAATTGAAGAAATAAAGAGGATAGAAAACCGACATAGCAAGACAAATAGTAATGACGACAAAATAGAATTAAAAGAAAAACGTTTTAAATTGGATCAATTACGTACACTAGAAATTGAAAAATTAATGAAGTTCACGGATCAAGAAAATTATGATGGTGGCCCAAAGTTTCTAAAAAACTTGGCATATAAATTAAAAAAAAAGTGGAAAGAGTACATATCACAAAACTAAAAACAAAACATGACAAATTAATTATTGACAAAGAACAGATTGCAGAGGAATTCACCAATTACTATGAAGATTTATATAGAGAGGAGATAAGTGAAAATACAGAATCAATTCAGAATTATTTAAGTAAGATAGAAATGCCAAAGTTAACAGAAGAGAATAACATGGAATTAATAAAAGACATCACATTAGAGGAAGTAAATAAACAAATTCGAGACATGAAAATAGGAAAAGCTCCAGGTGATGATGGTTATACAAACAAATTTTATAAAGCATTTAAAAATGAATTTACTCCCATACTGGTTGAAGCATATAATCATGCACTACATACAGGAAGATGGGCACAAACTTGGATATCATCTATTATAACTCTTATACACAAAGAGGGGAAGGATGCCACAAGGTGTCCTTCTTATAGGCCCATATCACTACTCAATACAGATCACAAAATAATATCAGCCATATTAGCAAACCGGTTAAAAAAAATAATTGCAGATGTAGTAAACATTGATCAGTGTGGATTCATACCGGGAAGACTATTGGGGGATAATATTAGAAGAACCTTAAATATAATTGATTATACTCAAAGGCAAAGTAAGGATATAAACCAATATCCTTACTTTGCCTTTGAGTATAATCAATTATATTTAAGGTTCTTCTAATATTATCCCCCAATAGTCTTCCCGGTATGAATCCACACTGATCAATGTTTACTACATCTGCAATTATTTTTTTTAACCGGTTTGCTAATATGGCTGATATTATTACATTAGATGCAGAAAAGGCATTTGATTTAGTTAGCTGGCCATTTATGTTTGAGGTTCTTTAAATAAAACATTCTGTTTATGGTTAAAAGCAATATATAGTAATCCAACCTCTAGAATAAAAACGAATGGTATACTTTGTCTAGAAATATTAAAATACAAAGAGGTACTAGGCAAGGAGACCCTCTTTCTCCTCTATTATTTGCAATATATATTGAAGTTCTAGCAGCAACAATAAGACAAAACACAGGTATAAAAGGGATACATATAGGACAAGATGTACATAAATTAGCATTATATGCAGATGATATTATAGTTTATTTAGCAGAACCAGAAGAATCAGTGCCGGAGTTAAAGAAAACAATCCAAGAATACAGTACATTTTCAGGATATAAGGTAAATGAACATAAATGTGAAGCCTTAATAATTGGGAAAGAAATTACACAAGAGGTCAAAGACTGCTATAACTTTAAATATGTGCAGAAGATAAAATATCTGGGTATCTACATAAGTAAGAAACTGAATGATTTGTATGAGAATAACTATGGTGTGCTGGAGCATAAGGTAAGGCAGGATTTGAATAGATGGAGAATAATACCAGAAGGAATGTTCGGAAGGGTGGAAACTATTAAAATGATGGTCCTCCCAAGATTTTTATTTTTGTTTCAGGCATTACCATTGGCACTCTTAGAGTTTAAGGTATGGAACAAATTGATTTCTAATTTCATTTGGAATAATAGAAGACATAGAATTAAATTAAAATCTTTAACTCAACAAAGGGAAGAAAGGGGGTTAGGTGTGCCAAATTTACAAAACTACTTTTATGCAACACAATTTCAAACAATAATGATATGGATGAACAAGGAAGTAGAAACTAAGTGGATTAGAATAGAAAGAGAATTGGCAACTGTATCATTAGGGACTTTACCTTTCCTAGGGAAAAAGACTCAAAATCTTCACACAGTTCAAAATTTTAGCATTTTGAACACAATAAGAACTTGGAAACGAATTTGTAAAAAACTAAAAATAAAGACTGATTATGTATATCTCAGGGAGATGGCGCATGACCCAGACTTCCTACCAAATAGAATGGATCAAATCTTGAACGGTTGGGCTAATAAAGGATTAATATAATTCTCACAAGTTTTGAACAAACACATGGTGGATACATATGAAAATATAGCTTCAACATACGACTTGGATAAAAAACACTTCTTCAAGTATCTACAGGTCAGAAGTTATGTTAAGGAAAACTTAGCGGAGCAAACAGAAAATTATTTAGTACAATATTTAATTAAGAATAGGAATACAGGTAAGGGGAATCTTTCAAGAATATACAAAATACTCCAAAAACTCACCTTGGTAAAGGTTGAAGTTAAAGAAAAATGGGAAAAAGAGTTGAAAATTGATATCACAATGGAAAACTGGACAGAGTCACTAAAAGGAAATACTGCAATAACACAATCAAAATATTGGAATGAATTTGCGTGGAAATTACAACAGAGATTTTTTATTACACCTGACAAATGCGTGAAATCTCAGCCGTTAGGGACTAGTTGTTGGAGAAGCTGTGGAGAGCAAAACGCAAATTATAGCCATATTTTTTTCTTATGCCCACACTGTAAAAAAAAATACTGGCAATTGTTGCTCTTAAATAGATTTTAGAATTTATTTGACTTAGAAACAAGAGCTTCCACTTACAATGAACAAAACCAAGTCTACCTAACACACTTGTCTCCATAATGACCTCACTAGAATTTTAAAATCAAAGTATCAAAGATATCTGAGTTGTAAGTACTTCAGCCTCACAGGCATGCGCGTTGCAGTACTGTTTGGGGTTTCCGTACCTCTGAGCAGGGGCCTACTTATGACAAGTTCAACTGTGGACATACCCTTTCATGCCTGTGGATTTTGCTGATTACCTTGTGGTGGACATAGCCTTGTCTTTTTTGGTAAGTGGTGTTTATATTGATATAAGACGTGTTAATACCATTGTGTACTTGAATATGTGAAGGATTCAGTTAGTTTGCACGTTTATCATCCCAGAGGAAAGTTAGAAAAGTTGGCATTATCAACGTTGTTGTTAACCTTAGCTTCGCTAGACACTTTTGCCACGTTAGCTAACAACGGCGATTTAACACGTTAAGATGAATTTATAGATGGGGTTTTATGCATTGGCCATCTTTGTAGAATTTCTAAAATAATTACGCTACATAGGCCTACTCTAAATTATGCACAACCGTTAAATGTGCTTTAATGGGGGACTAAGGTATTGGGGAGACGGATCTTCCAAGTGGAAGAAATGATAGTAACGTTAGTGAGCAAGTTACATGCTAAATTGGGTCACTGGCAATGTCTGCATGCAGTAACGTTAGCTACCAGTGTGCAGTAACTTAAACGCTACTAGTGGGACTTTGACAACGGCCGTGAGAAGGCCTGCTTCACTTTAGTTTAGCTAAGACATTGGTGCATCAGGCATTGAATATGAACTTTGTAATGAGTTAGAGCTGTGAGGGTACAACCTGCATAGTGTAGTTTGCCTAACTAACTTCCCTTAGTTAGCCATCCTCCCTTCAAGCCAAATTCAACCTGGCTTCAGTTTATTATCTACATTGATCTAATATTGTTATCTGTAGACTACATAGTAAAACGATGCAATTCAATAAGTAATTATAATAATTACACGGAACACTATAAAGAATATCACAGTTGTTGACTAATAACACATTTAAAGTTCATAAGTCATGATAATCATTAACCATAATCATAATATTAATACAACACTGCAAAAAAATGAAATCTAACCAAGTGTTGATAATCTTATATTAAGATCAAAAAATCTATTTGATATTGTTTTTAGTATGAAAAGACTTACCTAGCACTCTCTCGAAAGATCATTTTTACTTAATTTAAGAAGACTTTGACTTATTTTAAGGAGTCTTATCAAGACAAATTTGCTCAACGCACTGGCAGACAAATTTGCTTGTTTTTAGGACAAATTTGCTTAACGCACTGGCAGACAAATTTGCTTGTTTTCAGGATGAGATGTCATAATTTAAGAAAAGTTTGACTTATTTTAAGTCAAATGATTTCATGAGAAAGTGCTAGGTAAGTGTCTTTACACTAAAAACAATACCAACTAGTTTTTTTTATCTTGATATAAGATTAATAACACTTGGTTAGATTTTGTTAGATAAGCAGTTTTTGCAGTGAAGATACAATCGTAGACATACTTTTGATCTGAGCATTTTGTAAACCTAGTTTACCAGTCATAGCCTACTAGATGTGTAAATAGTAAGTAGTAGTAAGATAGTAAATTATTACTAAAAATGTCTTTAATATTTTATGTCTCTTGTGTTTCTGTGTTATAGAAGTGGATTGCATGCATTGCAAATTCTGTAAGTTTGAGACTTCTGAAGAGTTGCTACTGAAACATTGTCGCCTCAGTCACAAAGGTGATCACTGGCCATGCATTTACACAGAGTATGTTTGTGTGTTCAAAACACCTGGTGCACTTAGATCACACCTTTCGAGATCACACAGAGAGACTGCAAATACACCAAGTTCAATATTTCAGTGTGAACTATGTGACTTTAGAGAGACCTGCAGTGAAAATATTTATGGAAGCATCTTGGACACCACTTACAGAATCAGGAAACTGTGCAATGTCCCATACGTAAATGTACTTTTAAAACAAACATTCGTCCCACTTTTACTTCCCATAGAAGTCGAAATCATAGAAATTGTTCAAGTCAAGACTATCGAACTGTAGAAAGAAGCAGCACTTTAGATGATGCAAATGATGATGATGAACAAGTTAATTTTGAAGTAGAAGGATTACAGGGTAATGAAGTAGGAGGATCACGGGATAATGTTGGCGCAGATGAAGTACAAGAGTTTGATGAAAATGTGGACAATGAGATACTTAAACACAAATTGGCTGCTCTGTTTCTTTCTATGCAAACAGTGTTGCATGTTCCTAGAATGCATTTTTAAAGTTTGACTTAATCAAGGTTTAGGCCACAGATGAACTGCAACATGATGGTTTATGCTACAGATCCATTTAGACATTGTTATATTGATGTATGGCATCAAATACATGGTTTTGTTCAATCAATGTTTTTAGATTTCTGAAGAGTTTTATCGGATCACAAGCAAGAACCTCCTGGTCACTTTCCGTGCATCACTTGACAAATATGTGCTTCGCCTATTAAAACTACCGGGCAAAGAAGGGAACATTTGGTCCAGAGATGGAAGACCTCCTGGATAAGCTTGATGAAGAGGTGAGTAAGTGCCTGAAGCTGATTATGTATGTGAACTCTTTCTTTTGCAATTGCCTAGTTTTCTGCATTTATTGGTTATGAGCCTCATCCAAGTCACTAGTGTAGATAAACACAATTGAGTTCGGGATTTACATCACATGAGTGTGGCGGCGGCCATATTTAGGGACCCTGAACTTTGACAAAAACAATATTACTAATGGTAGCATTAATTATTAGCCTGACGAGCCAGACCCACATTAAAATGTAGGGTCTTGGCACTCACCGTTCGCAGTGCTCAGTCCCAGGGGCGGGATTATCGGTTGTCTTTCAAATTCCCTCTGCACGCAATAGGACAGCGCTATCCCCAATGCGAGTCCCATGCGTTTTCCCACCAGCGGAACTAGTTGGCTAGTTCAAACTTTTGCCGCTAGGGTGCGTCTAGATTTCTAGACTAATTAATTGTCACAGAGGTGAACAAAACTAATGGACAGTTATGTGAGCAATTATGTTTCCATTAGTAATAATCACTTTATGTTCGGTGTCCCTAAATATGGACGCTGCCTCACTCATGTGACCTAAATCCCAAACTCAGTATGTTGAAGCTGATGGCACAAAAGTGATTGCTATGTTTTGTCTTTATTGATCGATCCATACTTTACATAATGTTGGTGGCAAAAGTGAACTTTTTTAATTAATCCTGTTTGAATCTACACTCAAGCCAGGGCTACAGATGACTAAATCAAACCTACCCAGTATACAAGAGGTATCTTTCCCATGACACTATTTCCATGTTCCTAGGATGTGTTGAGAATGATGTTAATGTAGCAGCTGGTTAAGGTCATTAGACTATTGAAATGTTGATAAACTTGGGAATTATTTTTGATGGAGGTTGTCTGTGAGGCATCAAATCAGTCATGATGTTCCAGCAACTGCATATACAAAGGGAGCAGATTGTTTCATTTTTCAGTGCCATATTGGTCATTGTTACCATACCTCAAAACATTCTCCCTGTAGCAAGGTGCTCTGGCAAATTTTCATTTTCTGAAGAGCAGTTCACTTGCTTTTTTACTAGCATTGTGAATTTACAGTATTATGGATCATTTCTCGATGTTAAATGTAATATTTACTTTTGCACTTTTAGACTGAGAACATTGTGTTTTTCCATACTAATGACTTGGATGAAAATGTCATATTTTATGAATAATTAATGCTGAAAATAAACAAACACGTTTTACATTTAATAGCTACAGTTTAATTCTTCATTTCATTTACACTGTTTATCTTCAGTTTTGCACTATGTGAATGGTGTTTGTATTTGTGTGTTGGTATTATCTTTAGACAAGTGACATTGCTTTTCAACGAAAGACAACAGCTCTGAGAGGACTACCCATCTTTATCCGTGAGGACACAAAGTTTTTCTTGAAGTGTTTGGTAAGTGATTTCTTTGTTTAATATACTTTAAAAATGTATCTGGGGTGTTACCAATGATATGATTTCTAAGTGAATTCTGATAATTTTGAACATAATAAACTTTGGAACATATCCTCAGATGCTCAAACGCACTTTCTGTCATTCTATGAGCGGTTCATCAGTCCAGATGTGTGTTGCAAGGCTTGATGTTAAACTACTTCTGGTAACTGGTATACTAATGGGTGATGGTATTTAGGCTTTAGATTGTGAGAGCTAAATCTATCATGGGGTTGCATGTACTTAAAGCACAAAGTTCTACACAATTCCCAGATCCCTGGGTTTGCTTTCTGCATAAATGTTGTCCTAACACATATCACAATGCCAATTTCAGTGACATTAAAGGAACCCTCTGGAGAGTCAGTCCATATCCCTGTTCTTTGAGGCTGCTGAGTGCTGTTGATGGTTATCATAACGACAGCAATGAGTTGCATGCCCTCTTCGGTTAGAGTTGGCTGCCGTTTCGCTATTTGGTCTATCCTGCATGAAATTCTGTCGTTCTCATACCTATCGACAGCACTCGGCAACAGAAACAACAGGCCCACGGGTTGATTCACTCCAGATAATACCTTTAATTCCCACACTCTACTTGCCTTTGGAGTTGAATGGAAAAGTCCGTAGCATAATGGTAGAATATCGGTGTAACTGTTTTGCTTTGTATTTAATATTGTTTCTGATTTCTTTAGGAGACTGACCCTGCGGATGCTGTGGTCCGAGGTGTGTCTGTTGGCATTCTGACTGTCTATGAAGATGAGGATGCCACCACATCACCAATTGTGCGAGATGTACCTATTGTGTTGGAAGGACGCATCATACTGCATGACTTACCTGACCTCCAGACTGCCTTTGCATACCTCTTTGGCCTTTTGTATGCCATAAACATTGAATGTCCAAAATTGCTAAAGTATACCTTTGAAGCAATTCAGACGATCTTTTTTGAGCTTGGGTCCCTATGCTCATGGCGCATCAGGTCGCTCAAAACAAAGCTTTTGCAGTAAATGTTTGTAGACTGTTGAGTCATTTCTCTTTTACCCTCGGAGTTGAGAGTTAAGAGTTGCATATATGCTCAGTGCCAGTTTTATGTGTTTCCTCAGAAATAAACATGGTATGCACACATCGTTTTGTAAAATGCCTATTCAAACTCCCTATAGGACTTTTTGTTATCCAAAATGCATACTGACAATCAAATGCTTACTGCACATTAACCCCTTTGTGTAGAAGTATAATCCTGGTCTCAAATGAAAGGTAACCCTTTGAGGTTTCTTGTGAACTATTTAGATTGTACGGCAGGTGTTCTGATATAGACTGACTACACAAAATATGGAATAATTACAAAAAGGCCTCTATTTTTGCATTTACTTTGTTCAATGAGTCTGTATAAGATAGACTATACAACTGATATTGGATAACACAACAAAAAGATTCAATTTCTGTGGATTCTTGTGAATATTTCAGTACCCAATATGTTGCATCTACTTATTGTGCTGCACTGCAGCCAGAAGTCAGGGTAGCACCAAAAGCGGAGGGGGGCATTTTGGAATAACCTGGTTTGGTCATCAAAAAAAATTAAGTTGGCTAAACTCAAAAACCTTTGTAAGGTCAACAAAAAACGAAGTTGGCTAAACTGAAAAATATTTGTAAGGGCAACAAAAAAAACCAAGTTGGCTAAACTCAAAAACCTTTGTAAGGTCAACAAAAAAGGAAGTTGGCTAAACTCAAAAACCTTTGAAAGGGCAACAAAAAAATCTAAGTTAGCTAAACTCAAAAACCTTTGTAAGGTCAACAGTAGTAAACTTGAGTTGAGAAAACTCAAAAATCTCTTGCATCATGTTGCCTAGAAAATTTGAGTTGTCGCAACTATTTCTTTTTTTACAGTGCAGTACTAAAAACATTCTGGAAGGAATTTGATAAAGCGATAACACATATTTTTGAGTTGCGACAGACCTTAACATTAGAAAACCTTTTAGGTATAAGCCTGTCCAAGAAAATAGAACCTAAATATCAAAAATTGTTTAATATAGTACGTATATCTGCAATAAAACAACTAACAAGGGGATGGAAACAAGAAAAAGCCCCAGATTTGTGTAAGTGGCATAGCACAATAGAAAACATCTTGGATATGGAAAGACTTACTTTTAGAATTAGGAACCAACTTAGTAAATGGAATAAGTTATACCCAGAAAAAATAAAATAATTATTTATTTCAATAATAGAAATGATATGCACACATCGGTCAACAACACAGATAATTCCACACAGGACCAAAGACACATGTAGGCTTAAACACCCCCCTATAAATGGCCAAAAACGCGCCTATAAATATCTAAAAACAAGTACAATTGCACATAGAATAAAATAGTATTATGTAGGCTCAAATACCACTCCCCTTCTTTCCCTCCCCCCCTTTTTTCTGTGTGTTTTGTTTTGTATGGAGTATTTATTTATTTTTATTTATTTTTTTGTATAAGTTTTCTATCGTGTTTCTTTTGGGGTTTTTTTGTCATGTCTTTTCTTATTTCTTTTTTATATGTATAAAATAACAAAAAACAAAAATTGCAATGTAACATGTGAAATAAGTGAAGTGGGTACCTTACATGGATGTAGATAAATAATTGCAATAAAGTATAAAAAAAAAAAGAAAAAAAAAGAATAAGGTTACAAAAGAATGAAGACTGATGTAAATATTGAGGGTCACCTCACCTCACTCATGTCTGGTATAAATACTGATCAGTTTCCTACTATGAAGGAGGAAAAGGAAGTTAGAGATAAAGGGCTTATTCGAAGCCATGTAACACTATTGATGCTTGATAGTGGGCCGAGAGATATTGTATAACCGTCTTTACTATAAATGGGCCGCGCAAACCCGACAAACACGCCGCTCCGTGATTGGCCGGCCCAAACGGCCCACGAGGGGCCGCGGCCCTTCTGGCATCTGCCCAAATGCCAGACCGTCCAGTCCGTCACTGACAGCTAGCAAGTTAACACAGGTGATACACATGAGAACAAAATTGACAATAAGCAATCAGATAATGTCCTCCAGGTGAGTCCACCAGGAAAGTCCAAATACTTTGGTCGCCCTCTGCTGGTCAAATAGCCTCATGACGACTAAATTGTGCTATCTTACAGTTTTTCTCAGTCGCTTTGGTATATTTCTCGAATCATCCTTGACATTTGCAAAACAGTGAGTGTGTTTGTACAAATAGCAAAACACCAAGCAAAAGCCACTTTCTTGCTCAAAATCCTTAGTTCATCAGTGAAATGATGACTCAAAAGATGTCAATAAACATGTCAGTGCCATCAGAATGACAAGTCTTTGTGTCATTGTGTATGGATAAGAGAGTTAAAGAGAGAGTTGCTTAGTCATGTTGTCAATATAAAAGTGTACTCTGGAGGCATGTTTTGATGTAAACTATGGCTAAAGTTTTGATGACAATTATTGTAAATTCTAGGTTACACCTTAGTGTATGTAGGAGTTTGATTGCAAGAGAGTGGACAAGATTCACATTTACGCTTTTACTGTTTGTACTGTAATTTGTTGACAGACCATGTCATTGTGATACAGAAAGGAAAAGACAGCACTGATAGCACAACATAATAGCACATAGAAATGTCAACATAGGACAATGTCCTTATGGAAAACAGTACATGCAGTGCCATAGGAATTACAGTGCAGTCTTCCTACACCTTCTGAAGTTCCTGTCTGTTGGGCCACAAATTCTCAACCACATTACAACGAATATCATCTTGCTTGACATATTATGACAACTTGTTCAACCATTTTGTATGTAAAGACTTATACTGTATGAACTAATGCCTAAATGTTGTGTGTGTGTGTGTGTGTGGGGGGGGGGGGGGGGGGGGGGTAAGACAATTCAAAAGAGACCCATTATAATACATTTTGATCAACATGACATAAGCAATTTATAATGTAGGACACAGCAGAGGATTGTACATACCGTAATCATTTGCATGGATGTACCTAATCATTTGCAAATTGTTCAAAGAAATGAGAAACTGATTTGTTGATGCAGACCTACACAATGATGTAAAGATTGAACAGGTAGTTTTGAGAATTTAAATTCTGATCTGAGAAATGTACCAAAGCGACTGAGAAAAACTGTAAGTACAATGTGTGTGTGTGTGTGTGTGTGTGTGTGTGTGTGTGTGTTAATGTGTGTGAGCACACGCACAAATGTTACACGTAGCCTAACAAAGCCTCACTTTTTTTTTTTTTTGGAGACCCCCACAGATATGAACTCGAACCCTGTATCTATATTGGTTGTACTTGTAGTACTATTCCTGAACACCAGAGGGAGCCATGCAGACCTTCCCCCCTGCATTGCCAGTCAGGTGCGACAGAAGAGACAGGAGTGTTACACTTTTTTTTTTACCCCAGTGATGATTTAATTTTGAGGTCTTTTTGAGGTCAATCACATTTTGTTTTTTAAGAAACTACCACAGAGGTTCTACTGTAAGCCTATTCATGGTCTGTTCACAAAGCCAGAAGTTTTAGCCTACAGTATGAAACCTCTTTTGTTTAAGACTAAACTAAAGGACAGATACAGGGCCAGCCTAGGCAGCCATTTCAGCCTTAATTAACATTTGGCTGGCGTGAGTGAGGAAAATTCTCGATTCTCAAACATTGTGTGAATGAAAGGCGTCCAGGCAGCAAACGTGTCCGAGCGAGGCGAGGACCACAACCACACAAAGGCAGGACGTAGCACAGGGGGAGATGAAAGCCCCTGCCGCTTGAGTCTTCTGTCCCCAGACGTCCCCATTTGGCCACAGGCTTATTATCAGGCTAATGTGTCCATCTCAGCCTCTCTCAGATCTGGCTCCTCCGTGTCTTTTATTATTGAAATATACTTGAGAAAATAGCACCCCCCCCCCCCCCGCCCAGCCTGCGTTTGTTCTTCTGATTGCGCCCATGCATCTGTGATTACCCAAGATGCGCTAATGCCGCAGCTCTTGGTTTTTCTTCTCCTACACGGGCCCATGTTTGGCAGGTTGCGCAACTTCAGTAACCACCCTGTATTATCTGAAGCACAATGTAACCCTCGGGTCAGAGAAACTGAGGGGATAGTGTAACTGAATCAACTGAACGCAGAGCTGCTTGATCAGCCCAGTGGTTAGATTGAAATGACTTTGATCTCGGAAAGCCATCTCTGGTCTTCCCCCTCCGCCGTTGTGTAATCTGCCCTCATGCCCCCCTCCCCACCCTCTGAGAGCCCTAATTACCCCCCAGGGTACTTCAGGTGCTGTTTTTGTCTCACTGGCTTTTGTTGTGTGGTTTGTGGCTCATTTCCCTCTACTGATAAGAGTATGGGAAGTTTTTATTTTCCTCTCTCTCACCCCCAGGGGCAATCAATTACCCCAGCTAGGGTGAGCTTGCTCACTCTTGCCCGTAACGTGGATTCCTGGCTCCCATGATCCTTTGCTGCCACACTCATGAGACCCTGCTGTGGAGTCATAGGGGAGATATGAGGGTGTTAAAGACAGTGTTGAACACAAGGCATCATGATTAACCCTGAGAGAAACGGCAAACTGTAATGACATCTCTGGCTCATAATACACATGCTGCTGATAAGTTCCAACTGCGTGCCCGGGTTCTGTTCGCCCTGTCGGGACTTATTTTTTGATAATTACAGTCATCAGTAATACATTATCCCTTACTTATTTTTTATTAAAATGCTGGAGCTAATATTCATGAATATTAACAACCACAAAAAATATTGTCATATGGCTTTGCAATGCTGAAATTCATGTTTAGCTGATGCTGACTAGTGCAAAGCATTATGTTAATCAGCTAGGGGGATGTATGCACAAACAACCCACATCTCAGTAATTTGACAAGTTTTATAGTTTCGAACTCAGGAAAGTCTTTTTTTGGTCCATTAGCGTACACAAATCTATAGGCAGTTCTTGAATACAGAAAGTGTGTTCAGGCAGGCGGTTTTTAGTGGTTGAGTGCATCAGGCTTCTCTTGTCGTGTCACATCCTTGGTTAGTTGCTCCCACCTGACTGGGCCATCTGTTGGACAACTCCTTCAGCCTGGGAGACTTATTTTACACAGGTAAAGATAGACAGTTGTGTATCCTTAATATATTCTCTTTATTTACACAATAAAGCTTAATTTCATTAAGACCATCCAGGGATATTTGTAAGTCTGCATCAGGGAACGCAGTGTATACAACCCCCTGACCTACGATAATCAATAAATATAAAGACTTACATTACAGACGTTTGATTTAGTGTGATGCTCCACATGAGTTCCTGTTTCTAGCTCTAGCTTCTCATCTTAATGTAGGAGTAAAGTGTCATCTTAGGGATCCAGCTCCAATATTCTCTTCTGTAATTAAATCCTTTACTTTCAAAATTATGTTTATTACACAGTGCCTAAGTATTCACTCCCCATGGACATTTCCCCTTTCATTGCTTTAATAAAAGTCAATTTAATTGGGCCTCTTTTTTTTTTGTTACAATAATTTACAAAAATTCCTTCTTTAATGTCAAAGTGAAAGGTCCAGTCAATGGTCAATCAGTGTTTGCATTCGTTAATCGACTTGTTAAGCCTTCCTTCAAGGTAGCCACGGCAGGAAGACAGCTAAGGTTGTCTAAAAACACAGCCTTCATAAAATAAATTTTTTATAACCTTTCAAAACACTTACATTACATTTGGCTGACACATTTTTAACCAAAGTGACTAACAACATGGTTAACAGTTTAGGCTTTTTAAAGCAATTTTCTCAACAATTCTAGGACAATTAAAAAAAAAAGGTCTAGTACAATAAGAATAAGTGCATCAGTGAGTGCTGTTTTCTAAACAATCGAGAGTCAGTTCTAGTCAGGTGGTAAGTGCTAGGATCAGCAAGACTAGTTGTAAGTAGTGCTACGAGAGTAGATGTTCTCTGAAGAGCTGGATCTTCAGGAGTTTTTACTTACAACATTTACAATACTTTGATTTGTCTTCAGACAACCTCACCACTACCACAGAATTGTCATTTTATTTTGAAAATTTTCAGTGGTGTAAAATATTTGTAGAGTATGCCTGGTCCGATTTCACTGTAAGACAATGGTGTTAATGCAAACAATGTTCTTGCTTAAAACTCCTCAATGCTCAGTGCTCTCAAACAACATTTTGAACCTGTTTGCTTCTGAAAATAGACCCTAAGTTGTTTTTGCTCCGGAACGTTCCTTTGACTTTGAAATTAAAGAGGGGATATTTGTACATTATTGTAAAATATGGCAAATTAAATTGATCAAAATGTTATTTATAAAAGCAGTAAAAGTGGAAATATCCAAGGGGGGTGAATAGTTTTTATAGACACCGTACTTCTTCTTCTTAACAGTGGAAGAAGTCTTTGAAGTCCTAATAGACTATTCAAGTATTGTTTAAAAATCATTTCATTGACATTAATTGTAAAACAAATCTAACCATGCTTCAGTTAAGAGGAGTGATCAGCAGACCTTCTTCTCCTCCTTCAAGGTAACTGATTAATCTCAAGAGTTGATTTCTGATTGGTGGTTATCATGGTGAATGTAATTTCTGCCAAGGTAAAAGCAGTGGAAAGAAACATAATTGCAGAAGGTAATCTGAAGCCAATGAGTCATCCTCTCATCAATCAGTGCTGTTTGTGATTTGATTTGTTTTGTTTGTTTAAATAGTTGTTTCAAGTGTGTGTGTGTGTGTGTGCTTTAGTAAACTAAGCCCTATATGATATCTGTAGAACATATGTATTGAGCAAATATTCTGTGCCTCTCTCTCTCCTTCTCCCTCTCCATCCCTCCTTCTCTCTCTCTATCCAGTTTCTCCTTATTTCTGCTTTGTTAACCTTTTGCTTGTTGCATCCTGAGTCCCATCAAACTAGAGTACCTACAACACTATCAGACTTATAGTCTTACATATGGATTTTAACAACCATGAACCATGCAAGATAACATTAACTTCAAATTAATGAAATCCGAATTAAAGGGAGAAAGCATGGAATTGTGGAAATGATCATTACTCTTCCTCCAAAAGAAATAAAGATTTAAGACATAAGAAGAACAGGTAATGTAGGGATATATCGCATTCTGAGAGGCTGCGACAGCAGCTGAAGATCTCAAGGAGACAAAAATGGCCCTCCCACCCTCTCACCGTAGAAACCGTCCCTTGGCAACTGCTATGAATGTGAAGCATATTCCACATCCTCCGACAGCCCAGGGACCCCCTCTCATTCTGAGTCTGAACCGAGCCAGATTGCTATCACAGACGCCTACATCACTGAGACTTTTCAGCTGATCGGGATCACCGACGCCTGCATCGCGGATACAATCCTGCCAACCACTATCGCAGACACCTGCATTGCTGGCACGATCCTGCTGACTGCTATCACAGAGACAGAGAAGTGCGGATACTGTGAGTCATCCTTTCTACCATTATACCATTATACCAGAATAATTAGCCATTCCATTCATCAGAGGGTACTTTTATGTTTATGAGTCACTGGGCATCTCACTGGGCATCTCTGGGCATCATTGGGTACTGTGCATGTAATTGTTGCATGTAACTGTCAGGAGATCCATCATTATTATAAATGAATACGCGTATAATGTCACATGCAGCTAGTAAAACTGTTGTAGCCTATAGATGTGAGGGTTGTATAATGTCCATGAACGTAAATGTCAGTATTGGTTGTAATTCCTTCATTTAAGTTAGTGGATAAGATAATTTATGATATAGAAACGGTTTTATTTAATTTGTCCGGTTTGCCTTGTTATATAAATCTTGCTGGGGTAAATATGCGTTTTGGCTTATGATATTGCAATCACATCTTCTTCCTATGCAAGACAGCATAAAAATAAATATTATTGAATACACACTAGACAGCACAATACACGCTTATCCCAGAGAGTTATTACAGTAATTCTCTTTTTGTCAGATATACACCTATCCAGTCTGAAATCTTCTCCAGTGAAAGATTCATGAGATATTAAGGAATAAAGTAATAGCTAAACCATGAATTCATAAAAGTATTGTTAGTGTTACCGAAAGGATTTGTTACCGAAAGGGTTTGTCAATTCCACCCATTACACTTATACAGACAGTCGCAATTTGATATTCAATATTCAAGGTGGGCTTGCATTTTGTTAATATATTTTTCAAAAGTGACAATGCCACCCTAAAACATTCTGTATTACTTTGTAAGTATAATTAACATTTTGCCACAGTTTTTGGAAATGAAATAGCGTCTCCTGTGATTGCATTGCACTTTGCCAGTCTGTATCGAATAACAAGGAAGTGACATAGATCCCGCCTTGTTGAGAGGGCTGACAGATTGCAATGTCTTTTGCACTGAATGCAAATTGCTAAATTAATTGACATTTAAATTATGAGACTGAAGTACCATGGATGAATGCATTTCAATCCATCTTTATTCTGTTTTTTAATAAAAAAAACGAATTGAATTGAGGATTTCATAGCCACTCTGCATATTAAAATTGTATCGTAAAACCACCAATTACCAACCCTTTGGTTCGAAAAAATGTTTTGAAAAAAACAAAGTTTTTTAATACTTCAAAATTACATTTGATAAATGAATCTTACATTTTTCATAGGTGTGTAGATTTAAACAAAATCTAGTTTGGTTCTTACCGGGGCTTTTACTGCCTGAAAATCCGATTTTGTTTATCACCCTCAGAGTTTAATGCTGGGCTGGTGGGTGCCTAACCTTTCATCAACGGTTAGACCGAGAATTCTCGTCGCAAATCAAAATTCCACTGGAGCTCCAAGCAGACAACACTGTTTACAGTTCTTCGAATCACAGTAAAATGTAATTTTTGGTACATAGCTAATTTAGATACACTTATGGTGTGGGTGCTTGCGTTTCATTACGAATCCGCCGTGTTGGTTTTTATAGAAATTAATATTAAGTGACACATAGACGTAAGAGGTTGGAAATACAGGACGGTTGGTAATAGGTGACGTTCTTATACAATGTATTTTTAAATTGCATTATTAAATTGCATAATAAATTGTCAATTGCGTAACTCAATGTCTTATAGTATTGCAAATTGCGTTGCCATTTGAATTATTCTACATATATGCTTTCATGTATCGCTTCACCGTAGCTTCTCACAGATGCTCTGCTCAGTGATCTGACCCAAGCCCAGCCCAGCTACGTAACTCTGAAGTCCTTCGCACATACAGTAGGGCCTGATGATATGAGTGTCCACTTCACACTCCGCTTTCAGCATTCAGTTACACCAGATTACATTGTTTTCAATACAACCCCGCACACAAGCCTTGAACTCTGTTGCCACTGCCGTAACAATTGCAAGTCAGTTCTGTTTTTGTTGAAGCCAAAATCTATTCATTATCGAATGCTTTTTAGCTTAACATTTTGAGACGGCATACTCATGTCGGTGAATCGCTTAAAGGGACACCAGGCAAGCTTGATGCTTTTTCTCTACGAAGCTCCTCCTAGCGTCTGTACGTGTCGATACGTGTGCGAGCCCTCGTTCGGTCTGAAGCTCTTTTCCTTTTCTTTGCATCTTCCGTTAAGGGTTTTCGCTGCTACTTCGCTGGCTCCATTATACACACGTTTGCAACAGTCGCTAGCGTTTCGTTAGCCTGCCTCTGTGCTGGGGATGCAGGATGTAAACTGATCCTGCTTCTCGCGATGTCTGAGACCTTCTGAGACTGAAGGTCGGCGGGTCGGATACACCGAACTTACCGAGCATATTCTTTCTAATTGCGAACAGGATATTCTTCCTACAGGCAGTAAGGGTGGGCGAGAGAGTCTTCATTCGCCCTGTAATGAGTCTTTTAACCATATATCGACTTACGAAGATGATTAATTAACACAAAAACGTTGCCTGGTGTCCCTTTAACTAACGCCTTGTGCTGTGTGTTCAGTGGTCAGATGATCCAAGCACAGCCCAGTTGACTCTAACCCCTGCGCTGTGTGTTGACAGGAGCGGAAGGCAGGAGAGGAACACAAATACCCCCGAGCAGAGGAACTCCGAAAGAGAGAGAGGCGGTAGGGCAGTTAAAAGAGAGAGAAGGGTGAAAGCAACAGGGGCATCGGGGGCATCCGGCTGGACATCCTGCTGGGGGTGGAACAGGGGCACAACAGGTCCTTAATCGGGCTATAGAGGGACGGCTGTCACCATGGGGTCCAGTTCCTCATCCTACACCCCAAAATCCATCTATCTGGACGTGGACGGAAAAGTCCAGAAGGTGAGCAGCTGCTGTCATCCCCCAGAAACATTCAAACATATTTCAAGGCAAGGCAAGTTAAAGTGTAAATGTCAGGTTAAAAAACATTTTTGACAAATGAAGGGACATGAAGCAAGATAGTAGTGAGTAGTGATTTTTCTTGAATGTATGTCATGCTAGAGTCTACTACCTGCCTGACATAAAAAATATCCTGATACATATTTTCTTTACTGGCAACCATTATTGATCTTAAAATGTGATGAAGAGGATATGGGTAAGTAGCAATGCTTGAAAATGCCAGTTGTCACTTGCCATCAGATATATAGCCTAAACTAAGTAGAATCAGTAAGCAACTCATTAGTCTGTGTTCAGCCAACCATGGGCATATATGCTTCCTGCTTTAGAGACCTGACTATAAAACCATCAGTGTATATGGGCTACCACACATTTGCTCTTTATATATCCATCTGCTTATCAACTAATGTTAGCTATAGACAGACTATTAATTTGCTTACTGATTCTACTTAACTTGTTGTATATGAAAGCCTATGTGTACGTCTACACAACTGCCATTTTGAAGCCATGATACATACTAATAGTGATCTGATCCTACTCGCACCCCTAATCAATTTCTCAGTGATGGCCATGATTTACCTAAGTAGCCTATTTGTCTTTACTTTGTCCCTGCCAGTCAGGCTCATGCTCATGCATATGAACAACTGGTATGTCATTATCAGTGTAGGCTACAAGAAAATGCAGTTAAAACCCAATCTCTCCTATAAAACCCGTTGCCATTGACAGCGGTAATTATGTTTGCAGTGGTAATTACATTAATTTATTTTACCGTAGAACGTTGGGAAATCCTATTCAAGTCAATGGAGCGTTCTACTAGCATTGTAAAGAACCGTATAATAACTGTAAATATTGTTCTATTGCATTTAAAGTTGATTTTTCAAGAAAAAACACTACTCACTACTATCTTGCTTCATGTCCCTTCATTTGTCAAAAATGTTTTTTAACCTGACATATAGGCCTACACTTTATTTTTTTATTTTTTTAATTTATATAGACTATTTCATACACAGGGGTAATTCAATGTGCTTTACATAAACAAAAGCAAAGAATAATAGTCAATAAATGTAAACATAATAACAAATTGTTTTATAGAAATAAAAATTACAAAAAAAAATTGTTACAAAAAGTAAAGTACATATAGAATAACTAAGACATATTTCAGTTGTCGCTTTCTCTCTTGGAAATCCCATACAAGCTCAAGACATTGTCTCATTTTTACGGTAATTTCTCAACTATTAGCTGCGGCTTATACATTGATTTTGCTAAATTTCTTCAGCTATGAGGTTAATACACAGAGGCAGTTAATATGGTATATGGTTTTGTTTCTTTTAACTTGCATAAAACACTGCCCTGCGGCTTTTACACAATGCGGCTAATACACATAAAATTACTATATATTCATCTAAGAGCACATGTAGTGTGGTAAGGTTAAAGTATCACTGTGGCCATCTAAAGTATTCCTTTACTGTACAGAATAGTGATCACACTTGTTATTCGCCTTCATTTTTGAAAGTCTATGTACCGTAATTTCCCAACTATTAGCCGCGGCTTATACATTGATTTTGCAAAATTTCTTCAGCTATGAGGTTAATAATACACGGGGGTAGTTAAAATGGTATTAATATGGTTTTGTTGCTTTTTCCCACACAGGAAATTACTGTATTTATTTTTTTATTTTTAAACAGTAACACTCACAACAATAACTATAGGCCTACACAAACAATAGTAATGTCATGATAATAACATACATGAGACATATGTATAAAGAGAAAGGAAAATTTATATTTTTTATCTGTACTTCTTAGCTGTTACTTCTTATAATCTGTACATGATTGGTCTTTGTGGACTCTCCATGAATAGTAGGGTTCTCACGTGCCTGTAAAAATATCCCCTGGGAAAGAACATTTCACAGCTGCTGCTGTCAGGACCAACCTAAGGACACCTGGAAGTAGCATACCACTTGTGTGTGTGTGTGTGTGTGTGTATGTGCCCGTGTGCATATGTGTGTGTGTGTGTGTGTTTGTGTGTGTGTGTGTTTGTGTGTGTGTGCGTGCATACAGTATGTGTATGTGCCTGTGTGTGTGTGTGTGAGAGTGTGTGTGTGTCACAATACTAAAGTGACGTCAATGCTGAAGTGAAGTCAATGTGATGTACACATGCTGAATACTGTGCGAACAACACACACATACATACAAAAGGCATCTCCTTAGACATCCTCTCGTCTTTTCATCAAAATGATTCTGTAAAATAGCCTACTTATGTATCACTTCATCTGAGCTTAGACAGAAGACTGGCAAAAGAAGTGGAGCAGGTGTGTATGTTTAATTCATAAGCTCTAAGCGTTTGGCTTAGAGATAAGGGTCCAGAAGTGACCATTCCAGGCTGACACACACACACACACACACACTCTTGGACAGCCTCTGAGTGGCTCGAGGGTAGACCTGGACATGACATCTACCCACTCAAGTTCAGGATGCTGGAAATGCTCAGGCTACAAGAACACTTGTCCAGGACATCTGTTTATTTTGGTGTGTGTGGTGTGAGGTGAGTGTCTTTGTGTGTGTGTGTATGTGAGGGTGAGTGTTTGCGTGTGTGTACAGTATGTGTGTGTTTGAGGCGTAAGTGTTAACTCGAATCTCTCTCTCTGGACAAAGACAGTTTTCACTATCCTGTGTATGTGTGGGTGTTTCTCTGTGTGTGTCTTCAAATGTAATTCTGACTCGTGTCATGTCTCACACCTGCAGGTGGTGTTCAGTCGTCACTGTTCTCCATGTGACATTAAAGAACTCCTCTGTTCCTCCTCCAACATACCCAGGTCAGAGCCCACGACCTCTCACTGCCCTTCACTTCCCCTCATACTGAACTTCATTTACAATGATATTGTCCCCCCCGCAAAAAAAGAGCCTTCTGTAATGTGTAATTTTGACTGAGGTCTAAATGATGTTTAGTGTAATGACCTCTCTCTCTCTCTGTGTGTGTGTGTGTGTGTGTGTGTGTCTGTGTCTGTGTGTGTGTCTGCAGGAACACAGCCATCATGATGGTAGACCCCGAGGGGGCCCTGGTCTCAATTGACCCCACCATGCCAACTAACTCCCCCAGGTAGGTCTGCACACTATAGGTGAACCTGGCCACCATGTTCTCTAAACCTATTCTTTGAATATCTCCATTTAAAATAGGTATATTCAGGCTTCAGCATAAAACAATACAAGTACAAAGTTGTAACAATTTACAATTCACTGAATCTTGAAAATATTGTGTCACAAAATATTTAAAAATACTGAATGTTCCGCTGATCGTATGGGCCCACAAATGTAGGTGTCTTGCTTCTTCCACTGTGCCAATGAAAATATGGACTTAAGTGAGTCCTTTTATTACTTCCTGTTTCATATGACGGTGTTTCCTCTCCACATGCAGCTCCCTGTACAAGGTGGTGCCCCTGTCAACTGGACAACTTGGAGGTAGATAGTTTGCACTTATTTCTAAAGCTTTACTTTCTTCTTCTGCCTTTCGCCCTCCTGCTCCACTGTCATGACAGGCCATTCTGTGCTTACCTAGACCATTTGCTCGAAGGCTATTCTGTGGTTATACTATATGTTCTAAATCCACTCTGTGATTACTTGTTCTAAGAACACTCTGTGGTCAAATAATATGTTCTAAGGTCACTCTGTGATAGCATGTTCTAAGATTCTGTGAATGGATGTTTGAAGACCATCCTGTGATAGCATGTCCTAACTTCACTCCTTAATTACACATTCTATGACCACTTTATGGTTACATGTTCTAAGACAAGATTCAAGACCACAGTGGTTCTGTGTTAGCCTGGCGGGCCATCCTATATCATTGAAATGTATAGTCCGGAATCGAACCATTGACCTCGCTTAATCCAAGGGGCGGGCAGAGAATTGTCTTTCAAACTGCCTAGGCATGCAATAGGCCAGCGCTACGACCATATCCGTATCCGGTCGGCAAAACGGCAAATACATCCTTCTTCGAAAGGAATGACTTAAGTGCATTGTGTTACTCAACTTTCAAAGAAAAGCACAAGTCCAACTCCTCCAAAGTTGACGCCAACGCCGATTCAAACAACCGCTCTTCATTCGCCATAGCCACCTTCCTTGTTGTTCACCGTCGCAGGACTGACGTTATCCTGTTAAGCCCGCCTTAAGACTCTCTAACAAAATAGAGCGCTGTGATTGGATGAAGTCCACGGCGTCAGCCAATAGAAATCCCTATGGTTTGATACTAGACGTACAGGCTGAGCAAATTAATTTGCCGCCGCTAGGGTGCGTTTACATTTCTAGGCTAGTTCTGTGTTCTAAGGCCTTTATGTTCTGTTTCTCTGCAGAGAAGGAGGACATGTTCCAGAATGTTCTATCCCAGGTGGCTGAGCAGTTCAGCAAGTAATGGCTACATCTGACTTGTGACTTCCATGTGTTACTGTAACTACATTAACTTGATCAAAGGCAGTTTACCATGAGAGTGTTTGTTATTGCAGTGCCTTTTTCATATTCAAAGTTGAATAAAACAATGAACAACAAGATTGGTGTGATGGCTGTTGATTAAAGCACAAGAGCCACAAATGAACCAAAACTCAGCCAAAACTAGCCATTACCAATACTAGCCGATTACTGTTGCAGTAGGTGAAAGTGTGTTGCAGATGTTCTCTTTTCTGCAGGGCTTTCCGAATAAATGAGCTGAAAACAGAAGTGACCAACAGGCTAGCCATGCTTGAAAAGAGAGTGGAGTGTAAGTGTTGACCACTCAAAAAATGCATGTGTTTGAAAATCAGCAGCACTGTGGTTTTACATTCATGTTTGTATACTATTTAACATTTTACTGTCATGTATGCGATGAAGGCTATGATTGTGTTGCAGTGGAAGGCTTGAAGGTGGTAGAGATCGAGAAATGCAAGAACGATCTCAAGAAACTCCGTGATGAGATGACCTCCAGAGCAGGCGGAAGGTGCAAATTTCATCAACAACAACAACAATAATCACAACTCATGTCATTACACTGAGATCTGAACTGAGGTCAGTTCGAAGGAGAACATTTCACAGTAACTAACCTTATGTCTTGTGTCTCTTATTCAGGGTGAACTGTCCGTGCAGGTATAACTTCTCAGATGATGGGAAGAAGCTAACTCCTCGCCGTGACGTCCCTAGCTATCCAAAGGTACTGTATATTCCTCTTTGTTGGTTTTGTGTGCCTTAGGTTAGGTTTGTGTTAGCGTTGTGTTTGGTTTGTGTTAGCCTTAGGTTAGGTTTGTGTTAGTTTTGCGTTTAGGTTTTTGTTAGTTTTGTGTTGGGGTTGTGCTAGCCTTAGTTTATAGGTTTGTGTTAGCTTTGTGTTGGGGTTGTGTTAGCCGTAGGCTATGTTTGTGTTAGCTGTGTGTTATCTTTATTTGAGCTTTGTGTTAGCATGTATTAGCTCCTGAGTTTCCCAGGCCCATGCTTCTCATTGCTGTCTTTTCTCTAGTACACACTTTCTCAGGAGACCATCGAGGCTCTGAAAAAGCCCACCTTTGATGTCTGGCACTGGGAACACAATGAGGTGAGACTAAGCAGTGAGGAAAAGTGTGATCGGGGGTTTCATTACGATTGGGGGATGGTAATTCTGACACGTTACCACATGTAACTACCACACTACCAGCAACGCAAAGTTCCCGCAGCAAATCCAAAGAGGCCCCGTCTCATACACGATTACTCGTCATCATACACAATCACATTGTTTCTAGACGATATGACAACACATGGTCACTTTATTGATAAAAACAGATGACCATCACGCTGTAATTTCCAGCAGAGAGACAATAGAAAACTCAAGCACAAACCTGCACCCTTCAGTCTTTCTCTCTATTTAAGGTTGCATCACATGATGTTAATATGTCTGCAAAATAAAAGCGATATTTTCTCAACAAAGCACAAGGCTGGGGTACCTGCACCATACGCCTGCGACCCAAGTTCGATTCCCACCCTGGTCCTTTCTGGATCCCTCCTCAACCATCTTCCCCACTTGCTTCCTGTCATTCTCCACTATCCTATCTGATTAAAGGCATAAAAAGCCCCAAAAATATACATAAAAAACGAAGCACAATTGTAAATGGTCAGTGTTTCCATAAGTGGAACAATGTGATTAAATATGATTTTATCTTCTCAGTTCAGTTCAGTTCAGTTTAACTTTATTGTCCCAAAGGGAAACTTGTCTCGCAGTCAGGTACACATAAATAGCACAAGATACACAAAGACACAAGATGGGAAAAAAGACACAGGTTAATATAAGTTAAGAAAGTTAAGAAACTGTCTTATCAATCTATGTTTCTGACAGATGGTCCATGGTCTCTCCATTTTCATTTCAGATAAATGTAACAACTGATCTCCCAAAATCTGATTTTGACAGTGTATCTTCAATTGCATCCACCAAAAACTGTGGTAGATAAATTGAGGGGGTCAGAATGTTAAGGGAGGGCATCTGAGGCTTCTGAGAGGGCATACGCATAGTCCACATTTAACATTATAAATGCTTGTATTTTGTTATTGCTTGAACTTGCACCGATGTCCTCACCTCAAACAAACTCTAAAAATAATCCTGATATTTGCAATATTTGTGAGTTTAAGCGATATTTGCGTATTTCCGTATTTTGGCTTTGGGCTTGTAACCGAAGGGTTGTCGGTTCAATCCCCGACCAGTAGGAAAAATGTGGGAAGGGGAAAATGGTTGAGCACTCTGAGTTAGTGTGTGCTTCAGCTCACTGTGTGTTCACTGTGTGCTGTGTGTGTTTCACTAATTCACGGATTGGGATACATGCCAAATTTTCCTCACGGGATCAAATGAGTATATATACTTATACTTCCATTACTCATTTTTCATTTCACATTTTAGATTTGCTCTTTTTCAATGTTAATGGAAACACACCTCTGATGCTTTTTGCCGTTTAACACAAGCAGAGTGTCTTCCTGTCTGATGGCTTTTACAGTTTAACACACACAGAGTGTCTTTCTTTCTGATGGCTGTTGCAGTTTAACCCACACAAAGTGTCTTTCTGTCTGATGGCTTTAACAGTTTAACACACACAGTGTGTATTTCTATTTGATGGCTGTTGCAGATGCTGAGCTGTCTGGAGTACATGTATCACGACCTCGGGCTGGTGAAGGAGTTCAACATGAACCCCATCACGCTCAAGCGCTGGCTGGTGAGAGTACGCTTTGAACCATTAAATAAACAACACCTTTGAACCACTGAATAACATGTTAAGACTTTAAACCATAACACAATAAATGGCTAAATGACACATTTGAACTCGTACTGGGATAGCTCTACCTTTAACATCTTGTACTGAGATAACACTACCTATATTATATCATACTGGGATAACACTACCTTTATCATCTGTGGTAGCATAGTGGTTAAGGAGCTGGGCTAGCATGTAGTAGCCAGCAAAGTTGTGGGTTCAATTCCTGGATTCCACCTTTGTGTCCTTGGCACTTAACTCCAAGTTGCTCTGGGTACAACGGCCCCTTGTCATATATAACACATAGGGAAGTCACTTTGGATAAAAGTGTCTGCTAAATGAATAAATGTAAGGGACTGTTTGTTATTTATTGAAGGGGCCACCAGAGGGATTTTGAGTGCTTCAGTCAAAAGTTGCATGACCCTCCCTTGCCTGCTAGAAATTGTTCAATGACCCTCCGACAGAATTGTCAAAAAAGACATGACCCTCCCCTGCCAATTGTCGCTGTCTTCCGCCCGCGCTGCTTTGCGCCACGAAGACACACTGTGATAACGTTCTTAAATCAATCTCTCTCCCGGGAGCTTGCATGCTACCAGTCCTTCCTTTTCAAATGTGTTGCACCTGTTTGCACAATTTCACAAATAATCATATGTGATTAATAATGTGACAAATAATCCCTGTGCACGGGGACCGAAACATGCCAACACTTTCTTGAGCATCTTACATTTCCATCTTATGTTTCCCAAACCACTGACCTCAGAGTGTGGCGATGTTTGTTTTATACTGCTGATGTGAAGTGGTTAGCTAGCACTACATGTTTGCCATTTTGTTCGTGTCTGGTAGCTAGCCATCCAGGAGAACTACAGGAACAACCCCTTCCATAACTTCCGCCACTGCTTCTGTGTCAGCCAGATGATGTATGGCATGATTCACCTCTGCAACCTGCAGGTAACACACACACACACACACACACACACACACACACATACACACACACACACACACACACACACACACACTCACACACACAAAACCCCACTGATTTATCTTCTCGGGAGGTAAAAAAAACACAGAACCCTATTTATTTCTTTAACCTCCAGGTGCGTAAAACACATACACACACAAACACACACACACACTTTTTCTCCCAAGATGATGCCAGTAGCAATTATGTTCACAGAATGGCAGTCAGTGGAAAAACTGAATCCCCAAGGAATGCCAGCTTAATAACTAGCAAGGCATAGAAAATCTGGTTTGGTGTGATTGTGTGTTTGCCTTGATTATGTGTTGGTGTGTGGTGTGTGTTTTTTCCCGCAGGAGAAGCTGACTTTGACAGACCTGGGGGTGTTGATGACGGCCGCTGTTTGTCATGACCTAGACCACCCGGGATACAATAACACGTAAGACTTCCCCTCTGATTTCTACCTGTCACCACTCACCAGAATGCTGCAATCTGCTTTAGTGGGATCTGTCAGGGCTTCACAGCTGATACCCTGTTTCACATGCAGGCATTAAAGTAAATCACACTAACATGGATATTTGTCATTTGTAATTTATTTATTTAAAATAGGGACTTATAGGGAATTATAACCAGTGGCTAATTTCCATCTTTAGTCCCATGGGCAGGTTGATGGTCCCTAATAAATTAAAATAAGTTAAGCACATAAAACAACACTAACAATAATAAACAACAAACAAACAATCAATGTACAAATCAAACAATGTTATGTCAGCAGTTTTGATTTTCCAGTAACCATGTTCGGTGAATGAGGTAAGAGTTGACAGTTCATGTATTGCACCTGGTACTGTATTTCAGGTTTGAAATGCTCTATAAGAGAATACAGCTTGTCCTAAATGGGACTAAGCAATCCCCTCTTGAACCTACTCTGGTTTGCCTGTGTGGATTGACCTTTTTAATACAATGTTTTATTACACGGCTCTTCATAATGCTAGTAGAATACCCATTGGCTTGAATGGGATTTCCCAAAGTTCTACGGTAAAATTCATTTATCACCCGGAGAGAAGAAATACTCTTTTCTGATTGGCTGGCGGCGTGGCCTTTAATTCTGAATAACAGGACACCGTTCCATATCAATGCTTATGAATGGTAACTATAACAACCATAGTAGGACTACTGTTGCAGGCTTCACAACAAAGGAATCAACTGTAAACAAGCTAACTGTCCATGCTCGAGTTGCCTCGGGCGTGCACGGAGTTTTTTGCCACTCGCCCTCGTCCATTAATTCCGTATAACAGGACACCTCGGCGGCCGTTATCCCTTACGTAAATACCGCTGCAAACATATAATTACCGCTGTCAATGGCATCGGGTTTTGTGCTTCTGATACGTCTTTCATATCACTACGCAAGGACTGGAACTTCATTCAAAAGTGAAAGCAGACGGTTGATCAGCTGTGTTCTAAAGAATGTTTGATTCAAGTTCAGCATGTGTTGATGCGAACTATTTGTTTCTCAGCAAATGCCACGATGAACGGTAACAAAAAGGCTAGGCTATGTAGGCTAAAGTCATATCGTGGGGAGTTTATTATTTCGTTTTGGCAAGTAGCTGTGTAAAGGGGGGTAATGTATAGAATGCCGGTCATTACCTCCGCTGCGCGTCGGGGTCTGGTTCACCCTGTCGGGACTTATTATGACCGCCGCGCAGCGAAGCGGCGGTCATATAGGTTTAGTCAGATTTTTTTTTATTATTTTTTATTTTTATTTATTTATTTATTTTTTCGCATGCCCAAATTTCCGTCAATGAGTCCCGGGACACTGAAAGACCAGGGTACACGAAACTTGGTGGGCATGTAACCCCACATGGATAGCATGGAACCATCGTTTTTCGTTTTGATCTGTAGCCCCCCCCCGCTGGACTGGACCCCCCGAAAGGAGGGTAGGGCAGATACAGTTTTCTGTGAATATCTCGAAAACCGTAGGGTTTAGGAGGACCATTTTTTTTGTATGTTGATCTCAAGGGGCCATGTTAACCCATTTCATGTATATTCTGTTCTTATCAGCTGTTCACTGATGTTTTTCTGGTCCACAAAAGTTGCCTTTCTCTACTTCTGTTTGTCAAACTTGCCAAAAAATAAGACTTATGGACACCTGCAAAGAAATATACTGTAATTTCATCTCTTCTCCTGAGATTAATGCGTGTGTGTGTGTGTGTGTGTATGTGTGTATTCATTCATGTGTGTCTGTATAATCATCTGTGCATGTAACTGTGTGCATGCATGTGTATGCGTGTGTGTGTGTGTGTGTGTGTGTATGTGTGTATGTGTGTGTGTGTGTTTGTGTAGGTATCAGATAAATGCGCGCACAGAGTTGGCTGTGCGCTATAATGACATCTCTCCTCTGGAGAACCACCACTGCGCTGTGGCCTTCCAGATCCTCTCTCTCCCCGAGTGCAACATCTTCGCCAACGTAGAGCCTGAGGCCTATAAGCAGATCCGACAGGTACACAGGAGGATGTGTCCGTGTGTGTGCATGTGTGTGTGTACGTGTGTGTACGTGTGTGTCACTGCTCTCTGCCCGAGTGCAACATCTTCGCCAACGTAGAGCCTGAGGCCTATAAGCAGATCCGACAGGTACACAGGAGGATGTGTCCGTGTGTGTGCATGTGTGTGTGGATGTGTGTGTCACTGCTCTTTGCTTTCTCTCTTTCTTTTTTCTCTTCCCCCATGTTCTCCCATTCTGCTTCCTTCCTTCTCTATTCCACCACCTCTCCCTCTCTCAGACCTTCTCATTCCTTCCCATCCAGCTTCTCCAGCTAGTCTTCCTCTTTTTAATTAATGTCTGACTTCTCTCTCTCTCCCTCACCCCGCTCCTCTCTCACACACACACACACACACACACACACACACACACACACACACACACACACGCCTCTCCTTCTCTAGGAGGTTTTAATATGGGCTGGTTTTATTTTTATTATGACCGCCGCGCAGCGAAGCGGCGGTCATATAGGTTTAGTCAGATTTTTTTTTTTTATTTATTTTTTTTTTTTCGCATGCCCAAATTTCCGTCAATGAGTCCCGGGACACTGAAAGACCGGGGTACACGAAACTTGGTGGGCATGTAACCCCACATGGATAGCATGGAACCATCGTTTTTCGTTTTGATCTGTAACCCCCCGGCTTGACTGGACCCCCCGAAAGGAGGGTAGGGCAGACACAGTTTTCTGTGAATATCTCGAAAACCGTGGGGTTTAGGAGGACCATTTTTTTTTTGTATGTTGATCTCAAGGGGCCATGTCAACCCATTCCATAACCACTCATTTCATGTATAGCGCCACCTAGTTAAACACAAAAAAGTAAAAATGAGGTGTTGTAATTGAAGGTATCTGTGACCTAACATAGTCAAAACTGCACGAAATTGGAAGTGTAGGATCATTATGACACCCTCTGTATGCACGCCAAATTTTGTGGAATTCCGTTCATGGGGGGCCACACAATAAATTAATTTATGTTACTATACACCAACTGGCCTGTAGGTGGCCGGAGACAGTTTTCTGTGAATATCTCGAGAACCGTAGGGCCTAGGAGGTCCATCTTTTTTATGTATGTTGGTCTTAAGGGGGCATGTCAACCCATCCCATTACCACTTATTTCATGTATAGCGCCACCTAGTTAAAAATTAAAAAGCAAAAAAGTAGGTGTTTTCATCACAATGTCTCTGGCTGACAAGGTTAAAACTGCACGAAATTAAAAGTGTAGGATCATTATGACATCCTCCGAATGCATGCCAAGTTTTGTGTACTTTCGTTCATGGGGGGCCTTACAATAAAATAATTTATGTGTACATTTAGTGACGTACACCAACAAGGATTCCCGGGACACTGAAAGACCGGGGTACACGAAACTTGGTGGGCATGTACCCCCACATGGATAGCATGGAACCGTCATTTTTCGTTTTGATCTGTAGCCCCCCCGCTGGACTGGACCGCCCGAAAGGAGGGTAGGGCAGACACAGTTCTCTGTGAATATCTTGAGAACTGTAGGGCCTAGGATGACCATTTTTTTCCGTATGTTTGCCTCCAGGGGTCATGTTAACCCATTTCATGTGCACAAACAGATACACACACACACACACACATACATTCACAGTAATCATACGTATGACACATACTCACACAGTAGACATATGTACGCTTGCATGCACAGGTACATACGCAGGCACAAACACAAGCACGCACACCCACACACACACACACCCACACACACACACACACACACACACTCACACACACACACACACACACACACACACACACACACACACACACACACACATAACATAAACATAACACAAACAATCAAGAATTTCTCAGAATTATAAACAGGCAAGATGGAGGTGGGATTGTATAAAATTAATTTTACATGTGAAATCTATTAACTAATCATGTTTTGGTACTTGTTGTCTAGCAGATACCAGTGAGAATTGAGTGTGGATAATGCAATTTAGTGAGACAGTTAGAATCATATAGGCCTTTCAGCGTGATTTCTTTTTGTGGAAAAAATGTGCTGGACTGTGCGGCGGTCATATTTTGTACCGCTCTGCGGTACATCTAGTTTGGTTTTCTTTTTGATTATCAATAAAGGAACTTTAAAAGTCAAAGTCTCTCTCTCTCTCTCCATCTCTCTCCATCATTGTCCACCATCTCTCCATCTTCCCCCTCTTTCATTCCCTCCCTCCCTCTCTCTCTCTCTCCTTCCTTCCCTCCATCTCTCTACCTCTCTTTGCGTCTTTCTTCTCTTTGTCTCTCCCCCCATCTCCTTCTTTCTTGTCCCGCTCTACTAGTCCCTCTCCGTATTTCACCCTCTCTTTCTCTTCTTCCCTTTCCCCATCTCTCTCCTAATTTCTCCACCCTCTCTCCTCTCTCTCTCCCTCCCTTTGTCCCCATCTCTCCCTCTCTACTTCTTTCTCCACCCTATCTCTCTCTCTCTCTCTCCTCCTCTCTCCTTCCCTTTGCCCCATCTCTCCCCCTCTCTCTCTCTCCCTCTCTCTCTCTCTCTCCCCCTCTCTATATCCCTTTGCCTCATGTCTCCCCCTCTCTCTCCTTCTTTCTCCACCCTCTAGCCCCCTCTCTCTCTCTCTCTCTGACTATATTACAGTATTTTTACAGTTAGCACTCACACGTGTGGTTTTGGTTAATGAGGGCCATGCTTCTCATGTGCAGGCCATCATCACCTTGATCTTAGCCACAGACATGGCACGACATGGCGAGATACTGGATTCTTTCAAGCACAAAGTGGACAATTTCGACTTCACCAACGAGGAGCACGTCACGTGTGTGAGTCGGGCTGCCACAGGGCAGGGCAGCAATTTCAGGGTCATTTACACACATTCACATGTGCACACACACACACACACACACACACACACACACACACACACACACACACACACACACACAAAGACACACACACACTGATATACACAAGCAGACACACACAGGCACACAGACACGCACACAGACAGAAAGAAATTGAAGTAGGCCCTCAATGAGCCCTTCAGTCGTGAGGTGGGGAAAAGGTGCATGTCTGGATACATTAAAAGGCTTCTTTGTTTTTCGCTAAACTGAGTCTCTGTGTGTGTATGTGTGTGTGTGTGTGTGTGTGTGTGTGTGTGTGTTTGTTTGTGTGTGCATATATGTGTGTGTGTGTGTGTGCGTGCTGTATGTGTATGTGTCTGTGTGTGTGTGTGTCTGTCTGTGTGTGTTTGCTTGTCTCCATAGTTGAAAATGGTCCTGATCAAATGCTGTGACATCTCTAATGAGGTGCGGCCGACGGAAGTGGCAGAACCGTGGGTGGACTGTCTGCTAGAAGAATACTTCATGCAGGTGACTCCCCTCCCGTGTGTGTGTGTGTGTGTGTGTATGTATGCCGCATTGCCTGCTCCCCAGCCTGGGCTAAATCTGGACTGAATTACAATAATCATAATAATATTTAGTTATATAATACCTATCGGACAAGAGCCCAAGTTGGTTTCAGTGGGCATTGGATACAACTAGTATTGATTAGCCTGGTCTGAATTGACTAAACCCTGATCTGAAACACTAAACTCTGGTCTGAACAGAGTACCACTGGTATCCTGGTCAGTGTGTGTGTGTGTGTGTGTGGAGCCCCATGTTGTCGTTTTTTAATTACATTTTGGGAGATACTCCGGTGTACAGACATTCTCTTTTCGACCTTATCGTACACCTTGTCCTGTAACTGGCCTAAAGTGTGTGTGTGTGTGTGCATGTGTCCCACTACTAACCTGACTGATCTCTCCCCCAGAGTGACCGGGAAAAGTCAGAAGGTCTCCCAGTTGCCCCCTTCATGGACCGAGAAAAAGTCACCAAGCCAACGGCTCAGATCGGATTCATCAAGTTTGTGCTCATTCCCATGTTTGAGACAGTCATGAAGGTCAGAGCGCCTTGTCAGGACTGTGTGTGTGTGTCTGTGTGTGTGTGTCTGTGGATGTGTGTGTGTCTGTGTGTGTGTCTGTGTGTTTGTGTGTGTGCGTGTGTGTGCGTGTGTGTGTGTGCGTCCGTGCATGTGTTTTTGTGTGTGTGTGTCATGAAGGTGAAGTCGTCTAATCAGGGGACCCTAGAAAATGATCAGATTTCATAAATATTACCTGAAAAAGAAGCCTCTGCTGCCTTCTCTAAGTGTGTGTGTGTGTGTATGTGTGTGTGTGTGTGTGTGTGTGTGTGCGCGCATGTTTGTGTGTGTGTGTTTGTAGCTCTTTCCCCAGATAGAGGAGATCATGGTCCAGCCCCTCAGGGACTCCCGTGATCACTACGAGGAACTCAAGCAGATTGATGACGCCATGACCGAGGTACAACCTCCCCTCTGGAATCTCTCTGTCATGTCCCTCCCCAACACAGACACACAAACTTACACATTACCCCCAGACCCGGCGGCAGACACAGATTCACGGATGGGCATTACACCTTTCCAGGGGGGGCACGGGAACTTAAATTGATCACGGTAGTTTAAGCTTACACTTGACAAAACATTCTAATATGAAAATGTAGATGCAATTGTTGTAAAATGGTGCAGCTCCTTTAAGAGAGCCCCGTGTGCAGGGATGGAGAGAGAGAAAGCGAGAGGGGATATGTCCTGAGATGCATGTGGAAAAAGTAGACGTGCTGTTGAGATTGGAGCTAGTCATATTCAAAATAATGCAAAAATAAATCCGCAGATAAAACCAAAATCCTCGTTCAACAACAGATAGATAGCACTCTCTTTCAGATAGAGTGTTAGGGAGTTAGCCCCGAAGTTACGGATAACTTCGTCCCTGGAGTGGTAATGCTTCCTGTTCTCAGACTAGCTCAGAAGAAAAAACAGTAACGCTATCAAACAAACCGAGAAACTACTAGGCCTACCTCTACTAACTACGATATGAGATATAGCCTACCTGCGAGCCGCTAAGCATATTTGTCATCGGATGACAGGGGTTAGTGCAGAAGTGAAGTAGACTGCGCCATGTAACCTTCTCTCCATTTAGGTGATGGGCTTACCGAATGTTCCTGATTGATTAGCTACGGAATAATACAGATTTTTGCAGATTGCTACTTGCTAGATTGACAAACGTATAATATAGGCCTACATTTAATAAGTGTTCAAAATCAATCTATGGGATTGAGGTTGGTTGGAGCAGACAAGCTCGTCCAGGGCGGGCACAGATGACTTCCAGGACGGACCTGGCCCCCCAAAGCCCCCCCATGCCGCCGGGACTGATTACCCCCACTAATATGTTGTCCCACCGTCCACATATTACCCCCCCTCCCACACACACACATACACACATCACTCCCCATACACACACACACACATCACCCCTCATACACACACACATATATACCTCCCCTCCCACACACACACACACACACACACACACACACACACACACATCAACTCACCCACACACACATATATCACTCCCTATACACACACACACACACACACACACACACACACACACACATCCCCCCTCATACACACACACATATATACCCCCCCTCCCACACACACTGTACTTCCCTCACATCCCTCATCTGCTTTGCTCGCCGTCTGCTGACCCTCGTCCACCCCGTCTACTCTCACCTCTTACAAATGTGTTCCCGTTTTAGACATGCACATCCGAGCAGCCCCTAATTTTCTGCACCAGCCTGATTAGTGTTCAAGGACCAATTCCATCAAATTACCCTGACAATAAGAGCACTTACAGAGACACAAGCACACACACACACACACACACACACATGACTGAGTGACTCACTTCCTCATACGGTCCACAAACATACACTGTCTCACACACACACACACACACACACACACACACACACACACACACACACACACATAGGCTACGTTCAGACTGCAGCCGAAAGTGGCCCAAATCTGATTTTTGGGGTTCAAGTGACCAGGTCAGACTTCTTCAGTAGTGTGAACACTCAAATCTTGCCCAGATCTGATTTTTTCAAGTCAGATTTAGACCATTTCCATATGTGGTCCTGAATCAGACCCAGGTCTGATTTTTTTCAATGCGGCCGCAGTGTAAACAACCAAGGGGGATTTGACTTTTATTTCAATTTTCAATTTCAATTTATTGTGCTTATATAGCGCCAAAACATTACACATGTATCATGGCGCTTTACAGAATGTAGGCAATCAGAGAAAAAGAAAAGAGGGAGAAAAGAAAAGGAAGAAAGAAAGAAGGAAGGTCCATGGGTAACAGGGGCGAGGAAAAACTCCCTAGAATTGGAGATACATATAGGAAGAAACCTCGAGCAGATCCACGACTCAAGGGCCTGACCCATCTGCCTAGGGTCAATACGGACAGTAAGGTCTGTAAACAATGACAAATGCATATGATAGTCAGGTGTGGAGAATAGGACATGGTGTTTAAAGCACCTGAGGTGAAAGTTACAAGAGGTGGGATGATTACGTATCCGGTATGATAAAGCATTAATCATGATTTAGTGAGAGAAAGTGCGATAGTCCGGCGTCGGAATTGTCCAGGAAAGAAAGTTGTCAGGGGGCAAGTGGTGGGTCAGCAGACAGGCCAGAATCCGGGCAGAGTTGTCATAGGCAGGTGATGGGGCTGTACAGGCCAGGAATCCAGGTAGGGTAGGACAGTAATACAGCAGTCAAAGATGGGACTTCAGGTGGGATGGGTAAGAGGGCCAGGCACACGGATGGTTGATGACTGGTGATGATATACCTCACAAGTGAGGTACAGTAAGGGAGAAGAAAGAGAAATGTAGAATGGGTTAGTATTACTTGAAATCAATGTGGTTAATGTCAATAAGTGATCAGTGGTGCTATATATTGTTACAGTAAATCATAGTGAGAATGGGCAAGAGAGGGAGAGTTGAGAGAAAGAGAGAAGAGGAGAGAGAAGGGGAGAGAGGAGAGGGGTTGTATGGCGTGGCACATGAGAAGTCCATGACGGCACTATATGCTATAGCAGCATAACTAAGGCATGGTGAGGGGTAGTCGACAACAGCGCAGGTACTGTATGGTCAGTGACCACCATCGCACGTGCAACTGGGGTGCCAGTCACACGAGGACTCAGCAGGGTGGTCCATTCCAAAATCCCCGAGATGGGTGAAGTTCCACACCGCACCATACCTAATTATGGAGGCAGTAAAGAGGTATGTTTTAAGTCTAGACTTAAAAATAGGGAGGGTGTCTGCTAATCGAATTGAGGAAGGGAGATTATTCCAGAGGAGGGGTGCGCGATAGCTGAAAGCTCTGCCACCTACTGTAGTTTTTGAGATTCTTGGAATTACAAGAAGGCCAGTATTCTGTGATCGTAGCGGTCTAGGCGTGTAATAGGGGACTAGGAGATCTTTAATATATTCTGGTGCCTGGCCATTAATGGCTTTGTATGTTAGAAGTAATATTTTGAAGTCAATGCGACTTTTAACAGGCAGCCAATGTAGAGATGCCAGATTAGGGGAAATATGTTCATATTTTTTAGTACTAGTGAGTGTGCGAGCAGCTGCATTTTGTATAAGCTGTAAGCTCTTTAGACAGGTATTATTGCAGCCTGTTCTCTAAGATCTATTTGACTTTTACGTCAATCTGCATCGACATTCGTCACAATTATGCGCCGCGGGAGTTAGCTGATGTCATTGTTATTGTTCTTTTGCGCATGCGGGCCAGTTCAAAACCGCAAACAGTTCACACTGGAATCTGATATAGACCACATTTTAAAAGGTAATGTGAACAGCCAAACAAAAAAAAATGAGCAAAAATTAGCATTAAGACTTGCGGTGTGAACGTAGCCTATACACACACACACACACACACACCAGTGTGTGTTTTCAGCGTCAGGTTGTGTGTGTGTATGTGTGTGTGTGTGTGTGTGTGTGTTGTCGTTGAGCTTGTGAGGTTCAGCTCTTACTGAAAGTAGCCACCAGGGGTCAGTGTACTAAAGAAGACACAGAGAGAAACATGTTCATGCATTCACGGCCTGGTCTAAACGGAGCACAGGGATAGATCATTACTACCCCACCTCTTTCTCTCTTTCTCTCTCTCTCTCTCTCTCTCTCTCTTTCTCTCTCTTTCTCATTTTCTCTTTATGTCTCGCATTGTGCTAGCTTATCGGTGTGTGCACAGCCTAGATTAAGAATATGGGGCTAGATCATTACCTCCACCTCTCCCTCTCTCTCTCTCCCTCTCTCTCTCATATGGGGCTAGATCATTACCCCCACCTCTCTCTCTCTATCTCTCTCTCTCTCTCTCTCTCGCCGTGTGCTAACATAAAGGTGTGTCTTTTGTTCAATGAGGCACAGAAGAAAAAAACTGAGAATATGTCACTAGGAGGGAAGAAGAAGTGAGCTTTACGAGCCGTGCTGTGAAGTGCTATGTGGTGAGAGTGTAAGTAAGCGTCCTGCTGGTTGTGGTGTGCAGAGTGACCTCTCCTCTCTTCTTTTCTTGTTCTTCTCTCTTTCCCTCTCTCACTAATCTCACCCTCTGCTAAGAGTAATGAGCACCCATCTTTGTGAGAGCACACAGTCTTCTCCAACACAGAAACATCATCACTAATGGCCAAATCTCCTCTGTTGATTATGCAATCTCATTTAAGCTACTCACACAGTTTCAAAGTAATGTCTGTAATTACTTGTCCAGTTCCCTATTGGATGACCTGTGGTCTCTCTAACTACCATAATAGCCAGAATAATCATATATATACTATAATAACCAGTAATGGAAAAAAAATCAATTTGCATATGCCACAATCATTGTAGACTCTGGGTTGGCCATGCTAAATGCTGTGTTTTGGATCTTTCTAGATGTTTTGGTTATTTGGGATGTCAGAGTTGCTTATTCAAAAAAGCAGAGAGACACAACAGCTCTGCAAATCAAAGAGCTACAGCGAGTTCTTTTTTTTAACTCAGCAGATTTTATATTAGACTAAAATTATATTTATATTAGACCTCCGAATCAAAGGAGGAGCTCTTTGTATGTAATGACTGGCATATTGCTTTTGAAGTTTAGAAGTGTCAATGGGAATATTTGTGCTGTCACAAAGAGACCAGATTGATCTCTGTGTGTGTGTGTGTGTGTGTGTGTGTGTGTGTGTGTTTTCGGTGTATATTTCTCCTTGTGCTGTGTGCTAACCGGTTTCATTGTATATTTTATTTTTAAGGTGGACTGGCAGTATCTGTTCTCTTACCACTGGTGCTGAGTTTGTGATTTATGCAACATCCTAAGTCCTGGACACACCTCACAGAACCTTACCTCACACCTGACATCTGTCGCTCTTCTGTTTCAGGGATCTCATTTTCTGCTGCGATTCCAAAGTGCAAAGCGTTTGTCCTTTTAAGACTGTAGTCGTGTCCTGCAGTACCAAGGCTAGCCTGGAGGGGAAGCTAGACCTGGGTGCCCATCCAGAGACGGAGCTGCTGAGGAGTCAGTCTCCTCTACGGGTGTGCAGTGGGAGACTCTGACCTGTCTTTGACCTTTGACCTGATTTGCTTGGCTACTGGACATCTGAAGATCGGAGGAAATCTTCCACAATATGTGGAAAAAGTCCAGAGGGGTATTTCACAAAACCTAGATAAGGGATTAGGCTGGGATTTTTTGGTTATCCTGGATGAATTTAGCCTTGACTTGGTTTAACAAAAGAGATGGCACATAAGTTACCATGGGGATTTATTCTCTGCACCTAGCCTGGCCCCAACAGCCAGGCGTAGTTTATTCTAATGTTCATTATGTTGTCTTATTTGTTCACCCAGCTGTCATTCAAATCAGACCTCCATGTGATTTTTTAAGAGCTTTACTCCATTTAACTACAAGTATTTGCTACATGTATTTACTCGCAAAACACAACAGATTGTCTGCCTAATACTATATGGTTATAATTTTAGTAGTTGATTTGAAGTGGAGGGGCAATTTTTTGAAAGTGTTTTCAACTAATTCGGTTATAAAGACAATATAAAGGTATATATAGTCATACTATGTGCATCTTTGCAGTGGCAAGCCCTTTCTTAATGACGTTGCGTGCCAAGACAAGGAAGCACTCACACGGTGCAAATTTGCATTCACCTACTCCAGCTGTTGTACAGAAATAGCCATGATTCCCCATTAAAAAAAGGAACTTTATTGTTAGTCTATATCAAAAGCGGTTGTTCGCCCCAGCCGGGGCACCTGCACCGTACGCCGGCGACCCAGGTTCGATTCCCGCCCCGTGGTCCTTTCCGGATCCCACCCTGACTCTCTCTCCCACTTACTTCCTGTCACTCTCCACTATCCTCTCGCATTAAAGGCATAAAAGCCCAAAAAAATATACTTAAAAAAAAAAGAAAAAAAAGCGGTTGTCCACTTTGTGTGAATGACGCTATTTTCTGCGTCTTTTTTATTCCAAACGTGAGTTCTTTGATGGAGAAACGAGAATGCGCACGTATTCTGAATTACTTACACCTGGCTTGTCCTAGTCACTCCTACTCATCCTGGATTGGCGTTAGTGAAACGAGTTGAGCTAGGATGACCAGACAACGCTATGTCAAGCCTCGCTTTATTACTTGTTTTGGATGTTTAAATTCTGTGATTTGTGAAATAGCCTCTATCATTAGTGTAGATACATAGACGAAACTTGGGCTATGCGTTAGTAACCATAATACCGCTGGACAAAATTGAGTTAGGACTCAATGTGCCTCCAGTCTCCAATCTATAAACCATGTATTACTAGTAATCTACCTACAACACATTTGGCTGGACATTGTTTGCGTAGTTACTGCATTTTGCCTTTGTCAGGCAGAATAGAAGTGTACAACAGGAATAATCACTTAGGGAGATTATATATGACAAATATAGGACCAGTCATGTCACTGAGTAACTTAACTTTCACTTCATTTACCCTTCATGTTTCTGTCAAAGTGTTTGATTTTTTATTTCACCTTAATATTGGTTTCAAACTACTTGATTATGACCACAATCTTACATCCGTATTGCCATTATCTTGACCATATGACATCTGTAATGTAAAGTACTGACCACGCTCTTGTTACTTGGTGGTTTATGTGTGAATTATGATGATTTAGGCGGGGATCACATTAGCCAGCGGCAGCGGCAAGCGTAACGCAAGTTCAACGCTCAGCTTGTTCAACGCTAGCGTTACGCCAGCGTCGCCACCGTTCCGCTGCCGAACCATAGAGAACAATAGGAAACCTGCTGCTTGCCGCTGGCTAATGTAATCCCCGCTTTACAGTGTTTTAGTAGAACACAAACATTTGTTTTATTTTCCTTGGATTTATTTAATCACTTTCCAAATTGTCTCTTTATCTGAGCCAGGAAATAGAGAATAAGTCTTTGAGGCAGTTCTGTCCTCTTCATATCATCCGGTTTCTGTAATTGCCTGTCTTTCCTGAGCCCTGGAAAAAAAAAACGAGGGTAAATCCAATGTTTGTACATGTGTGGCATTATGTGAAAGCAGAGTGTTCTTACCGGTAAATGCAGCGTGCCGTCAACTGAGAGTCTTGTTGCGTGCACTCATCCCTTGGTATCCCACAGCCTGTTAATTAAGTCGGCCATAAAGCATAAAACACTGCTCTGGGCTGACAGAGGAACCATGTTGCAACAGGGACTTCTTTCTCGGCCAGCCAATACCACCCAGGGTGCTAATTAAGTTGGGGGGGGGGGGGGGGGGGGCTTGCTCGACTCTATCACACGTTTACCCTCACGCCCACCAATGAGCTAAAGATAAAGATGTTTCTGTAGCACACACAAGCTGGAGGATATGGGGCTTTTTCACTAACATCCTTTGTGACATCGGTTTGTGAAATGGTCTGTGACCCATTTGACAACTCTTAGATTAAGACCTACTATACTCATTTTTAATGCAGAATTTAAAAAGCGTTTTCTCAGCTTTATCACACGTTTACCCTCACGCCCACCAATGTGCCAAAGATAAAGATGTCTCTCTAGCAAACACAAGATGGAGGATACGGGGCTTTTTCACTAACATGCTCTGTGACGTTGGTTTGTGAAATGGTCTATGACCCATTTGACAACTCTCAGATTAAGACCCTTTCATCTTTGATGTAGGTTGGACAGTTGAATGCTTTTTATTGGAACTTCTTATCACTTTGTTAAAATAAGTATATTGGCCATTTGAGTCATCTAAGGTCATTTTAAATGCAGAGTGGATGACAGAACGTTTTTCAGAACTTTTGCTATTATTCTCTGTCACTCTGTGTAAGTAGCACCAGATCCGTCTGAACCCCATGAAAACACAAGGTAAAAATAAGGCCTTAAGAAATACTTGAACTTTCTCTAAAATGTCACTAAAATTAAATTATAGCAGTAGGATCATTCTCTACCCATTACAGTATGTGTGCTTAATATTTACATATTTACAAATCCCAGTATGTATCTCATGCCTTTAAGACAGCCGCGAGTTTATGATGATTTCATAGGGACGTGATTGGTTGGAAGTTGAGGGAAGGGGAGTTGGAGGAGGAAAGCTGACCCCTTTTCAGTTTGAGCTGAGGGGACAGATGAATCTGGATTGATCCGGAACAAAAAATGATGAAACACACACAAACACATCCACACAAATATACTGTACACAGACAGACATGAAGGCGCACACATACACATACAGACCTATTCACATCCTGGGCTATGAAATGATAGAAACTCAGTCATAGTCTCCAGTGGTGAGTGAACACCATGAATCAAGATCTCTGAAGTCTGAAGAAATGTGAATAAAAGTTATTCACTACTGTCTTTAGAAAACCTGATGAGGTTCACCATCATCAATGTGTGCATTTTCAATTTTAATACCTCACATAACTTGTTTATGTACCAACAATGTCATACTGTGTTGTTGTTTTTTTGTAGTTTGTTTAGATATTGCGTTATCTGAATAAAATTGTGAATGTACCACTCTTCATAATCAGGGTAGTGTTTATATATTTTGACAATAAAATAAAAAAGTGTTAAACACTTCTTTACAAGGCTGATTGATGTATGTTGTTTAACTCAACATTAAAAGTGTGAGAGGTGGCTGTTCCATGTTGATCCTCTGTAGGTATAATGATTGTTTCCCAGATAGCAAACATACACTGGGACGGAACTGGGCCACACCTACCACAACGTCCGGCACGGATCTGCATAATGGACCTGATCCGGCGTCCAAACGCACATCGGTCCAAAACTGGTCTGGATCCGTTTGACGGATCTGGTTCCAATAAGGGCTAAGACTGGCCCAGTTCCGTATGAGAGTCTGTGTTACGGCTCCCACACACAGCTGCGTGCATCGCGTTGCTGGAGACGCATCCCATTCACTTTAAATGGGCTCACGTGATCCGTTGCCGAACTGAATTGTGGGTCCGTCGCGTCGCGTTTCTCCCGCCGCTCGCGTTGAGGAGTTCAGCTGTTGCTGCACCGACAGAGGGCACCGGTCAATCAAGCCAATCTACGGACGGCACCAACCAATCACATTAGGTTTTACTTCAAGTCATTTGCATAGCTACCGTCGGGAACACCCACTGGCATGCGTTGACGGAACGCAGCTGTGTGTGGGAGCCGTCACTGACGTGTTCCAGATCTGCTTATCATATGCAATACGGGTCCGCTTATTGTGTGTGGTACGGACCCGTTTATCAGATATCAGCTGGCTTTATTTGACATGTGAAATGTGATTGGTAATTAGGCTAATTATCCTGAAAATCTGTTTGCTACACTACACATTTTCTAACAGGTTCGTTATTCATGGGTTTCATCAGGTCCCTTTCCACAGGTGTATACAATCATGCACCTTGATTATGAATGCAGACTGCATGGTGCTTGATTAATACACCTGTGTAAAGGGACCTGATGAAACCCATGAATAGGTTCACCCAGGCTAAAGTTCGTAACGTTTTCCCAACAGCTCAACTAATAAACATAAGCTAGGCTACAAACACAATAGGGGGGTAAAAAAAAACTTTACAAATAAGTGTCTTATTATTTTTTTTATTCAACAACCTGACTGTAGAAGTGCAATCCCAGACAAAGTTTAAGTCGTGTTAATTCCACTGTTCCCATCGATATTCAGGCTGTCTTCCAGTCATCTCCATCATCAATCTATCTGAAACAACACAAAATAAACATTAGCCATTTATTCCTTTTTGAAAATAGGCTAAGTCACAATTACACTCGGTTTTTTATCATCAGTGATCCTGTTAGCGTTATCACTGTTTTTTCCAAAATAGGCTAGCAGTTATTGAGAGTTATTTTGCTCAAGCTAAGCTAGCCTATATTGCTGGAAAATAGTATAAACTTACAGTAGACCTTAAGTTATCAATCGCTCGGCTGCTTGTTGTTGTCTCTGAATAAACCAACAGAGATAAAAAGCAGATAGCCTATCTTGAAAAGTTGAGCTGTGTCCTAGTCCAACCCCAGTCTGGCAAATCATGTCAAAAGATTGATAGTAAGTGCGCAAACCAAAGATCCTTGATTAACGTTACTGCTTGGACTTCTGCATGCGTGGCAAGAATATGGGGTTGTCTCATAGCACTGTTTGATCTGACACAAACAGCAATTGACTACTTTTACCACTGCTAGGTAATAATAAAAATAATGAAACGAGCATATGATCAATATTGAGCCAACTATATCTTCTTTTCCAGCCTTACTGTAGAAATGAAGTGGCCAAGGGAACATAGTGCACCCCCATGGCTTCTAAATTTGTGCCATTCCAAAATACCTTTTTTTTTTTCTTTAGCAGCCAGTTGACAATGAAGTAGGGAAAGGACAGTCAATTTAGCAGAATCCACACCTTAATTAATATCATTACCACCTGGGTCTGCTGTGAAAAAATGGTCCTTCGGCTCATATCCGTATCACAGGTTTGGGCCAAATCAGTGTTTTGTATTTTAAACGCATTTCCTAACTTCCAGTTGAGTTGCGGAAATCGGACCTGGGACAAATCTGTAAACCGGTGATAAAACAGCATTGCTAGCAGAGCTGAAACCTGTATCAGGAGTAGACCTGGCCCACAGTCAGATACCGTATGTCCGCTACAGGCGGATCTAAAGGCCTCCGGCCCAAAGGAAATTGCTATGGGTTGGCTTTTGATGCTGTCATAGCAACCAGAGGTAAACCTATAGTTAACCTACTTCCTGGAAACTTTCGAGCAAGGACAAACTGCACGGATTTTCATGTTTATTTGATTGTTCAGGTCCTGAAAAGGTTAACAATTTAATGAAAATTTTGATTGATATTGAAGATGAAGTTTAATGTCTAATAGTCAACAACGCTAAATCATTTTAAATTATACCCTGGGCTGGGACTAAAGAGTAACGATTGTTTTTTAAGCGTTTGATTTTTCATGACTTACAAAAACACCACTAAGTTTCACCCACACCACAAGTATGTATCATAGCCTAATGACTTTCAGCATGCTGTCTTTGAGAAACCAGAATGTGTGTTGTTGAAGTAAATTGACCTCAGTAAAAACCATCTGTCTCCTTATCTTGGTTTATCTCCTGCACGTCTTCTTAAAGCGGCTGGAATGTTAATCTGGGCCGATTGAATCTCCTGTACCATTCTCTCTCCTCTGGTGAGGATAAAACCAGTCTGGGCAGAGAAAGGGTGTGTGTACTGTATGTGTGTGTGTGTGTGTGTGTGTGTGTGTGAGGTTGTAGGATGGATTTCTCATCTGACATATTTCTTTTTGCACTTTAAGAGAGTCAGTCAGTCCCTCTGGTTTTGTAATTAAGACTTAGCAATGGCTCCTCCATCCTGCAAACATACGTCTCCGAGGAGGGAGCTGAGCTGACACACACACACACACACACATGTGTACACTTCCCTCTCTCTCACACACACACACACACACACACGCACACACACACACGTGTACACTTCCCACACACACACACACATGTACACTTCCCACACACACACACACACACACGTGAACACTTCCCTCACACGCAAACACACACACGCACACACACACACAAATGAAGCCCTCTTGAGGAGTAAAGAGGATGTTGCAGGGATAACCATTAAAGAGTACAAATGAGAAACACATTGTCCTCGCATGCTGTTTATCTGTGACCTTTATTTTGGCTTTGTCACTATTTGGAACGTTAGCTATTTGTTGTGTTACGTTCTGGCTCAGAATCGTAACAAAAAACCAAGGACGACACGGGACACGAAATTGCCAAATAATTAAAGAATTTTACTTAAAAAACATATACAACATATACAAGGCATGGTTTAGTCAGTAGATCAGTAGTGTTAAGCTGTGTCGGCATGCGATGTTAGTCTAATGCAGAATGAATGCATGAAAAGAAATCAAATACAAAACAAAGCCATACATGCAGATGTGCTTCTGGGGCCACCAGCCATCAGCAGCACGCGCAGCCATGTTTTCAAAGTCCGGCTTTTTTAAAGGGAGCAAATCAGCACCAAAGCCACACCCATGAGAACAGCGACAGCACTCAGAGGCGTCACAGTTGTCAGCAGATGAATTCTTACTCTGGTGTCTTGTGTGCAGCCTTCTAGCCATCTGACCAGCCAGGCATGATCCTGACCCTCATCCTGATCCTAATCATAATCCTACTCTTGATCTTGATCAGGTTTGAAACTGATTTGGACCAGATTTGGCCCTCAGCTGTGTGAGATATGGCCTTAATTGGGAACTGGTCCGTCACTGATCAGAGGGATAAATACAAAGCGCATGAGATCCCAGTGGTGTCTATCTTAGCAGGTGTGTGTGGTCCTTCTTAAAGGGGAACTTGGCAACTATTTCAACGTAATAAACCCGTTTAGAAATCATTTGGATGGTTAAATGTTCCGGTGAAAATGGTGACTTTCCCCGCTGCGCCTAGCTTCCCCAGGCGGAAAACCAACCTTGCAACATTGAGACTACCGTCCCGGAAAGAGAAGTGAGAAACAAGAAACTTGTTTTAAATCGTGTTTCTTACCTTGTAACATCCACATAGTTCTACCAAACTTATGCTAACCGTTCGCTAGCTTGTAAACAAATCCATGTGCTTTATCGTTACCTTTTCCCACAGTTTGAAATAGCATAATGCACAATTTATCCAGCAGAGGGGAAAATCCTGCCAAGTTTCCCTTTAAGCACAACACAGGATACAGTTTAGGGCTCACATACATGCAAACATACGCACACACACACACACACACACACACACACACACACACATACACACACACACACAGAATCACAGCTTACTCCAGACCAGATGAGTGCCACTTCACACATCGATCCTTTGTACTTCATAGCATTTCCACGGCATAGCTATCACATAAATAAGGTTAGTATGTATATAGTGTACAGTAAATCACTCTGCTGACGCCCTTTTTTAAAACTCTCAGGTGTATATCTGCTACTGCAGATAATACTCATTTGTAGGGCATGTGGTTGCGGTGGCTCAACAGCATTCCTGCTATCTCTGAAATAGATGTAGGAGACTGATATCCATGAGTCTTGACCTGGATGAGTAAGTCATCAAACCGTTGGCGACATATGAGAAATACATATGAGAAATATTGCTGGTCAGACAGATACCTGGACGTGTATTTATCTGTGTGTATTTGTGTGTTTGTGAATTTGTGTGTATGTGTGTGTGTGTGTGTGTGTGTGTCTGTCTGTGTTATCATAGTGATGGTGTGAGTGTGTATATGTCTGTCTGACTCACTGTCTGTGTGTGTGCATGAGTATGTCTGAATGTATGGTGTATGTTTCTCTCTCTCCCTCTGTATGTGTGTGTGTGTGTGGTGTGTGTGTGTGTGTGTGTGTGCGTGTGTGTGTGTGTGTGTGTGTGTGTGTGTGTGTGTGTGTGTGTCTGTATTATCATACTGATGGTGTGAGTGTGTATATGTCTGTCTGACTCACTGACTGTCTCCTCTGACGCTATGTTTTCTCTTTGGTTGCCCTGTGTTGGAGGTCAGTGTCCGTCCGTGTGTGTGTGTGTGTGTGTACATGTGTGTGTGTGTACATGTGTGTGTGTACATGTGTGTGTGTGTACATGTGTGTGTGTGTCCATGTGTATGTCCATGTGTGTGTGTGTGTCCATGTGTGTGTGTGTGTGTGTCCCTGTGTGTGTGTGTGTCCATGTGTGTGTGTGTGTGTCCCTGTGTGTGTGTGTGTGTGTCCATGTGTGTGTGTGTGTCCATGTGCGTGTGTGTGTCCATGTGTGTGTGTGTACATGTGTGTGTGTGTGTACATGTGTGTGTGTGTGTGTCCATGTGTGTGTGTGTGTCCATGTGTGTGTGTGTCCATGTGTGTGTGTGTCCATGTGTGTGTGTGTGTCCATGTGTGTGTGTCCATGTGTGTGTGTGTGTATATGAGACGTGGGGCCCCTGTACTGATGGCCTCCATTGTGAGGATTCCTCCAGATTCCTGCTATGCACAGCTGGGCTCCCCTCCTCTTCCCAGACCCTGATCCCCCTCTTTCTCTCACTCTCTCTCTCCCTCTCTCTCCTTCTATCTTCCCCTTTCTCTGCCCCTGACAACCCTAACCAAAAACAACCAGCATAAACTTGACCTAAACACTCTGAAATGTGCAAACCCTGAGTCAGCCAGATGTTAGCGCTCTGCAGCTTGAGGTAGTTTTCCCAAAAATGTCTGGGATCACTCTGTGAAATGGACTGCACAGAAATTGCAGAACCTTTCTACATGGCGCAGAGACCGCCACGTGGACTTCCAAACGTGTATTTCTTTGTTCAGTTTTTCACATGTGGGGGCGACTTAATAGGAGTGTTTTAAGGTGATGCTAAATGGGGCAACTTGTTGAGCAATGTTTCAGAAAAAAACACATCAAAGTTTCGATGTGTTCTGATTGGAAGTTCATAATAATTTGCCAGAGGATAAACATCCCCACCAAAATGTTGCCCAATATCAATGGAAATCTGCCAGAATAACCATACTCAGGAACATTGCCAGGGGAACATTGCTCAAAGAGTTGCCTAGGACTTGGAGATTTTACACACCTCTGTTACCTTGTGTGTATATGTGTGTGCGTGTGTGTCTGTGTTTGTGTATGTGTGTGTGTGTATCTAAACACTTTAGATCTAGGTTTAGGTCTTTAGGTCTCTTCACATGAACTCGAGCATTGAGTACATTGTTTGTGTACACAGAGTTTACTAAAAGAAAGGTTTTGAACAACTCACTTGGGTTTTCCGCTCGCTGCCATCTTGCCAATCAAGAAGTGAGTTGTCCAAAACCTTTCTTTTTAGTACACCCTGGTGAGTGAGACCCTGGTGATACTTCGATAAAAGTTTCATGTCGTGTCGAGCCTTCTTAGTGTTTGAAAAATAGTGATTTTAATGTGATGATGCATCAAAATATTAGTGCCCCTACCACTCTCATTCAAAAGGCCATTTGACCTGAAAACGACAATACAGCCAAGCTTAAAAGTGGCGCTTCCGACATAATTATGCTTTTAAACTAAAGTTTGACTGGGGTACATTCACAAAAAGACCCTAGGTTGCATTTTGGCGAGAGTTACACTTTAAAATGCTATCTTATCAGATCTAATTTTGGACCTTTACTTTGATAGACTTTATTCATATGTCAGTCATTGCCATGGACATAGATGGACAATGTTTATGTGACAAGTCATGTTAGCCATCATTTTAGCGGTAAACACAACATAAGTAGGTTACGACTTTGAATATTTGAAGTAGGATATGGATTCACTTGGCAGAGCAGTTGCCAAACCATACTGTGACACAGTTGGTGAGGATGCTCTCGATGGTACAGTGGTAGAAGTTCACCATACCAGGATCTGAGGAGACAGGTGGACCTTCTTTAGTCTCCTCAGGAAGAAGAGACGCTGCTGAGTCGTTTTGATCAGGATAGAGGTATTGAGGGTCCAAGACAGATCCTCAGAGATGTGAATACAGAATCTTGAAGCTGGTGACATGCTCCACCTCAGTCCAGTTGATGAGGATAGGGGTGTGTGTGCTAGCTTTTGACTCCCTGAAGTCCACAATGAGCTCTTTGGTCTTCTTGGTGTTAAGAGTCAGGTTGTTGTCGGTGCACCACTATGTTAGGTGCTCAACCTCCTTCCTGTAGGCCGTCTCATCGTTGTTGCTGATGAGACCAATCACCGTAGTGTCGTCTACAAACTTGACAATAGTGTTAGAGCCATGTACCGGTTTGCTGTCATAGGTGAAGAGGGATTAAAGGAGAGGACTCAGCACATAGTCCTGTGGTACATCGGTGTTCAGGGTGAGGGTTGAGAAGATGAGGTTATCTAACCTAAAAGACTAATGAACGTCTTTGTTATTGAAACATTTAACACAAGATAGAAAGCATGCACTGGTTAGTCATTTGGCAGTACAGCTATCTATGGATATAAGGAATCTAACAACTGCCTCTTTTACAACTCTAATAAACTCTATTTCTGAAATTTCAGAGGCGGATAAACTGCGTTTAGCCTCCACTTCATCCCTGATTGAAATGTATATTCCTCTCAGAGGGGTCGGTAGGTGGCTGCCAGCCTGCCATAGTTCGCTTTCAGCACAAAGTGTCAATCTACTAGGAACAGGCCCTTACAATGAATTTGTATTTTGTGGATCTCCAGCATCAAGATAGGCTGCTAACAATCAGGTATGATTATAATTAGGTTATGACTATAACTATTGTTATAATGTGGCGGAAGAGTTAGCCTCTCATGATGTAGGCTACTTTTCCATGTAGGAAGAACAGAGTATAGGGATGCTGAGAACCATTTAGAATCAAATTGATGTCCAAGTGGCAACTGCCTGACCAGACCACTCGCACAAAATTGAAAACAGTCATGCCTTTGGTGTGTGTGTGTGTGTGTGTAGGGGGAGAGTAAACTTGGATAGTTTATACACCTCTCTTCCTCTCTTTGTCTGTTTGTAAGGAAGGAGTTCCTCAGAACATGAGAGAACATGAGATCTCCTGCACGAACCCTGATGATGCTGGTCCACCGCCTAATCTAATCTAACACAATCTTACTGTACGTAATCGAATCCCTGTCCTCGCTGATTTTCATTAAGGAGAGGTGAAGAGGAACAACTGAAGGTGAGCAGGGAGAGAAATCATTCAGGAAATTGCCCATAATAAAACTGAGTGATGCTGAGCCTAATGGGCTCTCATTAGTATTTTAAGGAGAGAAAATGAAGGAGAAATGGAAAGAAAGAAAGAGAGAGATGGAGAGAGAGAGATGGAAAGAAAGAAAGAGAGAGATGGAGAGAGAGAGAGAGATGGAAAGAAAGAAATGGGGAGGAGGATGAGAGAGACAAAGAGAGAGTGGCGCTGCTGATCATCTTATTTCCTCCTGCACTGAGCTGAATGAATGTGACACATTAGACTAAGAATGATAACTGGAAAATGAAAACCTTTCCCACATCTGAATGTGAAATGTCTCTCTCTTTGTGCCTGGGGTATGATCTATTCGCTGTTGCCCAAAAAATCTTTTTGCCTTTGGTCATGATCATGACACCCTCTGAATGCATGCAGGTAAACCTCATGAAAGATGCCATGCATTCTGATTGGATGGTCATGATAATTTGTCTACTGACAAAAAATTAATGAATAAAATGTTGCCCAATATGCCATATATATGAGAAGATGCCAGAATAACCAATCTCAAAAACATTGCCAGGGCATCACTGCACAAGGAGTTGATTCTGGCATCATCAGCCTGACAATGCTTGGCAGAACCGCCATGTTATTTTTGGCCAGTGTTTTCTCAAACTTTTTCAGACCATTGACCACTCACTGTTTGTGTGACTGAGTGTGTGTGTGTGTGTGTGTGTTTGTAGTGTGTGTGCACTGCATGTGTGCATGTGAGTATGTGTGTATATGTGTGTGTGTGCGTATGTGTGTCTGTGTTTGTGTGTTGTGCTCACTCCCATCCCCTCCCAAACTCTCACAGACACAGCGTTGCAGCCAGCCACAACTGGGCTACACTACAACAAGAACCAAAAACAAGCAGCATCACGTCCAAAAGCAGAACAGCAGAGCAGGGAGAGACGAGGGCCGAAATCCCCCGGTCACATCCTGATACAGGACATGTTTCCAAACAAATAATGTCTTGGAGATGAGGGTAAGCCTGTGATAGCTGATAGCTGTGTTCCAGCAGAGAGAAGATCTTTCCATTAGCACTTTCACAGAGAGAGACGGAACACTTCCTCAAACGCCAGCATAGCATAGCATATGCAACTCATCCAACCATGATTTATGTTACAACATCCCGCATGCAGGCCAAACATGCCCCCTCTCTGATTTAAGAGAGGAAGGTTTATGTTTTCACAGACACAGTTTCCAAGGCATGGGCTTAATCGTAATTCATTTTTTAAAAATTGTCTTCTTACATCTCGGCAGAAGCTTTTGTGTTCTAAAATGTTTGATATGGATCTGTCTCTACATTTATGGAGAAAGGATTAGAATCGTCACAGATTAATTAACCAGATAATCCATTTTCCTTTGGCCATCAGAGTGTTTGGTGTATGTGTATGATTGTCTGTGTGTGTCTGGGTGTGTGTGTGCGTGCGTCTGGGTGTGTGTGTGCGTGTGTGCGTCCGTCCGTACATGCATGTGCGTGTGTGTACGTTTGTTTTCCATTTGCCATCAAAATGTTTGTTATGTGGGCATATCACTGCAATGAGGTCAGAGAATAAAAAAACATCAAGAAGTGAGTGAGAACAACAAACTCACATTGAGTTTAAACACTACAGCATCTCGTGCTGAACTGGTCAGGTTGCAGAACTGGTGTGTCCAGAAGACAGACAAATCTGGGAACATTCTGAGAAGTTAGATGGGAATGGGAAAAAAAACTGAAATATATCTGTGGATGCTGTATTCCCTCCGAAGCGTCTCCCTGTGCAGTCCATAAAGTAAAGGTGTGTGTGTGTGTGTGTGTGTGTGTGTGTGTGTGTGTGTGTGTGTGTGTGTGTGTGTGTGTGTGTGAAGTGTGTGTGTTCTGTGTAAAGGTGCTGTTGGGACAAGGAACATAATTGAGGTTACACTAGAATGGTTGGCTATCTCTGAGATTTAAGCAAATATTTACTTTACTTGGGGCTTCATTTAGATACAATCAGCGGACTGTCGAAAATGCATTTTACAGTGGGCTGAACATGTACGCAGGATGTTATCGCTGACTTTGCTATCGTAGAGATACAGAAGTCATCCATGTTTGAGTGTAAAGCATGTAACTAAGAAACGCTCCAACTCAGCATATCAATACAGCAAATATATATACAAGCACACAACTACGACTGAAGTACACAATTGGCTATTTCAAACCAACCGCCTCCACATCTTGTACAGATCTGTTGTGTTAGTATTTGAGATAACTGTGTTGTCTGTATATTGTTTGGTGAACAAATCTGAACAAAGCTTTGTGTGTGTGTGTTTGTGTTATCCAGGTTTTGTATACAGAGCACACACACAGATATACATGGTGTACATTCAGTTTGTGATTAGGTTATTTTGCAATATGGCTGCTTTGGCGGAGAATAAGCACTGTGTGTGCGATCGGGGGTCATAAATCACTGCAGTAACACAGCTGTGAAGTTTATGACCCTCGACTGGGCAGCTGGGCTCATGTGGCGGAGACACTGGCTCGTTTTCGAAAAATGCCAAATGCTCAAAACCGTCACCACATCAATACAGCCGGAGGTGTGCGGATCCAGCTGTCGCCGTCCTGATGTGGTCATTTTACAAGGGCATAACCACCAGAGCAGGGAGGGGTTCAGCAAATAAATAATCTCACAAAAAGCATAAATGGACATTAATCTGGTTCCCTCGTGCTGCGTCTCCTCACTTTCACATGTGTTTTCCATTCGCATGGATGCCGGAGCTTTAAACTCAGTCATGTGTTACTCCTCAGACCTCAAGGCTTCCTGTTAGGGACAGTCCTTCTGAAGGGGACACTTTACTAGTCGACAGGGGCAGACACTTTAATTAGTGTCTCTTTAATCCAAACGAGAGAGACAGAAACACTCCGACGTGGTCCCGTTCCAACACAAATCAGCCTGATGGGAAGAGCAGAGGGAGGAGGGAAAGTGTAAAGAGATCTGTTTACTTATCGCCGGCTGGAATCTTGATTGTGTGTTGGCAAGCATGTATGGCCTGAAACTGCAATTAAACTCTTATCTGAAAGCACAGCGCAGCGAGACTGGAATGAGCTAAGTCTGCCATCAGTGTCACACACACACACACACACACACACACACACACACACACACACACACAAACACAAACATACAACCACTCTCCTCTTACATATATACAGTACATACCATAGAATTACCCACATATACATACACAGTACATGCATAAACATACACACACACACACACATGCAAATACAAACACCATGCACACACACACACACACACTCTCACACACATACACACACACACACACACACACATACAGCACTGGTCTAGGGCACACACAAACACACACACACACACACACACACACACACACAGACACACACCTGTATGAGTGTGTGTTTTAGTTGGAAGCTGCCTTACATTCAGGGCGCAGTGTTTGCCTTGCTTGGTATGTCTTTCTTTCACATTGTTTTCCTTCAACAATCAAAAAGTAGGCAAAAAAGAACTACAAGAATGGAAAGTAATGTAAAATAAAAATTCTAAAATAAACTTTTCAGGGTGTAGTTACTCCAGCCACAGTTGTGTCTGTGTGTGTGTGCGTGTGTGTGTGTGGAGGCTGTTGTTTGTAAAAATGGACAACTAATTTGAGTGTGTTTACTTCTCCAGCGAGGCTTTGCGGGGATTATGACTACTTAAAGAAAGCTGAAGTCGTTCAGCGTAACTTTTTCCATTTAATTAAACACAGTGTCTCCTCAGCTCTTTCCCCCTCTCTCTCTCTCTCCCCTTCTTTCTCTCTCTCTCTCTCTCTCTCTCTCTCTCTCTCTCTTTTAACAGATGGCCATGGGTCGTATGCCTCCCGAGGACTAAGTTTTAATCAACTGCACCTGACCGTTTGCAGCAGACCCTTGGCAGGCTGAAGGCTGCGGTGTGCTGTACTGTTCTATGTGGTGTGTGCTGCGTTGTGCTGCGCTGCGTTGTGTTGTGGTGTGGAGTGGTGTGGTGAATAGTTTCCAGGGGATGGAGACATGGCAAATTGATGGGTTTCATCTGGCGTTCATATGAAGGCAGTCTGTCTGTCTGATGTTGTTGACGATGATGATGATGAAGATGATGACAGCTTTATTCTTATTTATAGCTGCAACGTTAGTGGAGGTAGCCATTGCTACAGATGTGTGCATGCCAGCCTATGGAAAGACAGGCACTCCGTTCTGTAATTACGTGGACACACACACACACACACACAAACTGAGAACAAGGTTAGATGCAGGAGAACGCAGCGCAGCCTGGCGTGATAGCGCCAGCTATTACTGTGTAAGTGTTTTGACCTCCCATAACAAGGCAAGGTAAATAGCATGTCTGGCAGGGCATTTAAGGAGGGATATGCTTTCATCTCGCATTCAGCTCATGACAGAAAGCAACTTCTGCACTGAAGATCGCGCCCAGGATGAGTCCAAACAGGTTTGTTTATTTTTGTGATCTGAAAAGAGTTTTTTCCCCCCCCCCTCTCCTCCTGTTCTCCCCCATCCCCTGCTCACAGGGAATTTCCATGGAGAGGAATCCAAGGGGTTCTGTCTGAGATGAGATCCATGCTTCTCTGAATGCCACAGTTCAATGATCTCACCAAATGAACAAATGGCCTAAAACACACACTGTCTTTCTCTCTTTCACATACACACGCATACACACACACACACACACACACACCAATCTCAGACACTTATATTTGGCCATTGGGAGTTGGAGCCATCTGGAGATGAGCTGCAGTATTGACAATAGTAGACCTTCTAGTTACACTATATGACAGCATTGCTACAGTGTGAATGTGTGTGTGTGTGTGTGTGTGTGTGTGTGTGTGTGTGTGTGTGTGTGCCCAGTCACTGTGTCTGCAGCCGTCTTCATCTTCATTTCTCTACTGTTTTGTCGTCAGCATTTCAAGGATTCCAGGACTTTTATTTGTCACATACAGAGACACTAATGTAAAACACATTTTTTGATCTAGTCTGGCATCTTTTGTGTTGCACATTTCAGAATGACATCCATAGACAAACCGAGTGTTTCTAATCTCCAATTCAAATTCACACCACAGACTCTCTCTCTCTCTCTCTTTCACACACACACACACACACACACACACAGTCTATTCTGGAGGCAGACACATGCACATAGACCTGCAGGCACACACACACACACACACACATTAACACATTGTCTATTCTGGAAGCAGATACGACGGGTCCTTATCCTATCGCGAGCAGCTGACGCATATGCTGAGCAGATGTGTGTTCTTCGGTGCGGCAGGTTAGCTTACTGTAACGCTGGGCTGGCTCCACAGAGTCGTTGACCCATTCAAACCGCATTTATCTCCCACACCGGATGCAGAGAGATGGGGTACAGATGGGGTCCAGAGAGGTCTCCATGACAACATCTGGATCAGGACGTTTTGCAGATGCATAGCGTGATAACAGGTCTTTCATCCTCTGCTTTTTTCCCTTAGAGTCTTTTTTAGGTCCTTTTCTGACCATTTAGCTTGAATCCTTTCCTCCATCTGTGCCTGGGCTCCTGGGGGTTACTCTCTGTGTGTGTGTGTGTGTGTGTGTTAGAGAGAGAGAGAGAGACAGACTGTGTGGAGGGGTGTGTGTGTGTGAAGGGGGACAGTGTGTACGCAGGGGGGGGGGGGGCTTCTGATGTGTTTGTGTGTGTGTAGAGGGGCTTTGTGTGTGTGTGTGTGTGTGTGTGTGTAGGGGGAGAGAGTGCGTGGGGTGAGGGGTAAGCTACTGACAGAACCCCACATGTAAGGGGATACGTTGGCTCCATCTCTGCTCAGACAGGGCCGGCCACAGCCTGACGACTCCAGCGCCTGGAACCCCAACTCCAGCTCAAAACTCCAGCAGAGCTCCTTATATAAATATGGCCAGTAACCCCCCAGCCCCAACCCCCACCCCTACACTCTCTACTTCCTCCGAGCCTCACATCTGTCTGGAGTAGAGATCAAGTCGTGGTATGTAGCCAACTAGCACTAGCGCTATTGCTGCACTCTCTGTTCTCACTTGCAGAAAAGGACACATACAGATTTGATTTTCATATGCAGGGTTCTCTTTTAACAAACTTCTGTTGGACTCGGAAATCATTTGGCTATAAAAACAGTTTAGATTTTTAAGATGAAGAACAGTTTTAGAAAGTAACAGTATGCAACCACGTGTGCAAAATGAATCCAATAAATCAAATCGATATAGAATCTTCTGTTTCTTTTGCATAAAGTAAGACATACATGTTTCACTTCAAATTGAGGGTTCTGTAAGATTTAATTTGGCAATAACCATATTTTCAGGTGAGATTCATCATTGGTCTAAATGATAGAAAACTTTGTGCTCAGCATAAATGTGGAACCTTTGTATTTTAAAACTGATGAAGAACTTGTTTTGTAAGGTCTCAGCTGCAGTGGACAGTGGAGGCTGCCTTTAGTGTCCACTGCTGTTGGCTTTTCACATCATCCCCTCCCAAGCAACACCAGTGTGCTCTTCTAAAACTCTACGGGTCTGCCTGCTTAAACAAACGAAAGAGTTAAGGCACAGTATCCATCACGGAAAGGTCAGCACAATTACTCACCGGTTGTAGTCTCTCTCGCCGTGGGACAGACACTGAGACTAGCCTGGCCTGCTGGGTGCTCACAAAGTCCGAGAACTCGACAGAATTCTTCGTTTTTACAGTCTGGACCCTGAGCAACTGATGAATGCAGAGTTGTAAAAGTGTGTGTGTGTGTGTGTGTGTGTGTGTGTGTGTGTGTGTGTGTGTGTGTGCATTGTGAATTGTCCATGGACTGTCTTTTCCAAACGCTTGAGTTGCCATAAACTAGCGACTATTTCATTTATCCTTTTGATGATTTCCGCCATTTAATGAAGACTGTATTGGTACTGTATCAGCATTACTGAAGACCACGTCACCATGGTGCTTTGGAAAAACAACAACACACCCCTGCATCTTTAACAAAGCCCATGTCACCATAATGTGTTGGAAAAACAACAACAACCCCTAACTCAGGTGAGAGGAGACAGGAACTGCACTTTTAACAAAGCTCACATCACCATAATGCTTTGGAGAAACAACATCAACCCACTGGTTCAGGTGAGAGGAGACGGGGTCGGGGGGGCGGGGGGGGCCTGTCTTTCTGTTTGTGTTGCTCGATAAAGGCATCCTGACATCCTGACGGTCCTCAAAGTAAACACTCTCTCATTGACCACCACTTGTTTACCCTCTCTGGTGAAAAGTCTTCCCATATCTGAGGCAGGGGAGGAATCTGGTAACCCATAGTTCACCCGCCCACCGATACCTCTTCCCCCAAACACACACATCCTCACTAAATCAGCGGACAAAGGGTGTGTGTGTGTGTGAGTTGGGGATGGGTGGGGGGTGGGATGCTTTATACCCCTGAGGTTAAACCCTGTCAGGGTCACCCTTAACTTCTGCCCCATTGGGCAAATGGCTCTCTAGCAGGCTAATTCTAGCTCCAGCAGGGACCTCCGACTAAAGAATGTGGTGTTAGAGTCATGCTGTCTGGCCGGGTTAATCCAGAGTACGAAAAAGATAAACGCAATTGTCCTCAGCCAGAGAGGATCAGTGCAGCCAGTGCTCTTTTGACTCCAGTTTAGAGCTTAGATCGGGCCCAAAAAATCAAGCCCGACCCTACCCGAGCCCGTGCACATTGTGCCCGAGCCCGACCCGGCCCGACACATTAACTGTAATTATGAGCCCGAGCCCGATTTAAACCCGACATTTTTTAAATACGTGGGCCATTATAACTGACGTTCTCAACTATAATTCCGAGCTGTTTGAGCTACAGAAATCCGTTTAGAGGACATTGAGGACAAAAAAGGACATTGAAGGCTGGCTATCATTATTTCTGCCATGGCAAGCCTGCTTCATGTTCATCTTAAAGTATTTTTGCTGTCATAGGTGAACATCGTGCGCACTTAATGCACGCAACAAAGCATACCTGACAAATGCATACCTCCGACTTTTCTCCAAACTTCCTCGAAGTTATTTCTCCTGTTTTCATTTTTTTTCTTTACATCTTCAAGCTTCACGATGCACTTAAGCTACACAATACAGCACAGCAGGCCCGGTGTGATGTGTGCGAGTGGAGAAGCTGAGCATGACACGTGTTGCGCAGATGACATTACAATTGACATTTTGTAACTCTGAGCCTAACTTGTATAACTTTGTATACACTTGTTACTTAGGCCTACTTTGATAAATATAAAATATTTCTGAGTCTGACTATGGCATAGCTTTAGCTCCCCACCCAAGTAGGCTAATGATTAGAAAGAAAAAAAAAAGCAAGCTTGATCAAGGACCCGGCCCGGCCCGGCCCGGCCCGAGGATAGTGGCTGGAAATATCGGCCCGTCAAGTTCGGGCTCGGGCTCGGGCAGAGAATCTAAACTCTACTCCAGTTGAGGTAAGAGACACCTTAAAGCAGGGGTATTTAATTAACCTTCAGCGAGGTCCAGTTACGGAAAATGTCCTCCTTGGCTATTTTTAAGAACGTGAACTTAAAATAAAATTTGAGCTGAAACAAGGATGGATATTCCACAGGTGGTTCCTTAAACCCATCAATCAACAAGTTTAATTTTATTTTTTGTATTATTTTTTATGTTGACCCAAAATCCTGGAAACCCAGGAACATCACATTGTTGGGCAGTGAATGGATGTAACTAGATTGTGGTGGATCAATCATATTGCCCTCTTAAATCGTAAAATATTCTGTGGTCTCAGTTGACTGTTGAATGGGTAGGCCTAGCCTACCCTATGCTTGCTCAAAATATGTGCTTTGTCTAGTAGAGGTGCTTCAAATCGCCCATCTCAGAATATGTAGAAGAGTCGGTCCAGGGCAAATCAGCGCAAAACTGTCACATCCATAACGCCAACACAATGCCATGGTAGCCTATTTAGTTGGCGTTATGGACGTGTAAGTTTTGCATGGTATTGCCCCCGTATCGTTATATAAAGCTCTGTTCTCGCTGTCTAGCTTTCTCCTCTTTGAGCAATCCATGATAAAATAACTTACTTATCGCTAACTTAGATATCCATCTGATTTTTTCTCGTTCTGTCTCCTCTCCTCGCTCGTTTCAGGCTATCAGTGAGTCTCTTTACCATAGTAACTTTACTCACTGACTCGACTTTGTCAGAATGCACAGATTTCACTGGCTGAGTAGCAGCAAGCGAAATGATGGTTCCTGAAGCTACTGAAGTAAATGCTGTTATCCTAACCTACGAAACATTTAGCGCAGCTTTGAAATCTTACGTAAAAATCTAAATTAGGCTATTATGGTCCGGGTCCGGATAGGATCAGGTCAGGGTCCGGACTCGGACCGCGGTCTCCCATTTGCCGACCTCTGCCTTAAAGGATAATTCCGGTATTTAGCACTGTCTCGACTTTCTTCTCGTTTTGAATCGCCTTTGACTGTTTCAGTGTGGCTGGCTATGGGCATGCATAAACATGTCTTTAAAACAACCCTTAACATTCATTTTCAAAACTGTGCAACTCACCGAGTGGTTAGTGATGTTCGTTGATGTTCCAACACAAGTAGCATAGCGAAATACAGTTTCTGTAGTGTTTTATTTGGCATTTTGTAAAATCCCATTGATTTCTGTTGGAAAACTCATTGCTTGTTGATATTACTGCGCTACTGGAAACGGAACGGGGGGCTGTTTACATTTGGTAGTCTTTCCGCGAGACCTTCTTTTACTGTCTTCAGACTCAAATATTGAGCGGAAGTTTATACGCGGTTGTGAGGTATCTGAAAAAATAGTTCCACAATAGCAAATAACACGGATTGAAATCATATATTGCGTCGATATATTTGTTTTTAATAATCAACAAACACCACTAACCACTCGGTGAGTTGCACAGTTTTGAAAACGAACGTTAAGGGTTGTTTTAAGGACATGTTTGTGCATGTCCAGCCAGCCACTCTGAAACAGTCAAAAGCAATTCAAAACGAGTTAGAAAGTCGTGTCCACCACTCTAGTTCATCTAAAACAAACCAGAAAAGGGACTCAAAGTGCTAAATACCGGAAATATCCTTTAAGGAGGCCTTTTGGCTAGAAGTTGCACGCAAAGTAACTTCGCCTATCAGGGTGCATCTGCATTTGATCAATCAATTAAAAAATAATAATCTAATTAATTACATACTCTGTGATTAATTAATCTAAATTAATCGCATATATAATTTTTGCTGTGAAAGTATTTTAGATATTTAAATTCAAATGAATCATTGAATAATCAGCATTAGTGACATTAAAGTTCAAAAACTCTTATTATTATTTTCACTGTTCAAATAACGGCCATAATAATCTATGATATGACCTAATATGCTGAGGAAATAAATTAAAAACTGCTTCGGGAAGAAGTTTTTTCTTCACATACAAGGCATTTCAGGCCACAGATATAACCTAGGGGACACAATGAAAATAAATGAACACTCCCCTCAATGTCAACACTTATTCCTTTGCATTGATGTGCGACTATAGAGTTGATGAACTCCGGTGATATGCAAATTCCTTGCTGCAGACATTGCAAAGGACTTTATTTTCAACACTTTGTTTTTATCAACACCATCAGGGCATTTTTTAAAGGTAAATGTTCCAATCAATGATCCAGGCAGCATGTTTTCTTCTCCTTCATTTTACAGTCTAATTTTTACTGACTAGAACGGCTCGGGTCAAAGGTCATAAGGAATCGATTAATCTGCACTAATTTTTTTAATCAGTTATTTTTTCTCAAATGATTAATCGAAATTAATCAGTTATTTTGACAGCCCTAGTAAAAATATATCACCATTTATGACTTATCTGAAATGAGCTTGTTATATTTAATTGCAGCCGTTGAAGTAAAGATCCAAGTTGAGATGTGCTTTGATGTGCCAATGAACATGCATGCGGTGCTTTAGCATGGGGCTGTAATGAGCTTGGTCTCGGCATTGTCTACGCGGCCTGGTGCTACGTCTCTACAAGCCCCTACTCTTACATAAAGATGAAAGGCAAGGTGAAGAAGGACACAAACCGCATGGCTGGCTGTGAGTGCAATCGTGGCACGAAAGGTGGTGATGCTTAAAGAAGAAGTAGACATGGGCCCTGTTCCGGCACGTTCTGCCAGTTGAATTTATATCTCTGCACATAATGAGTGGTACACTCACAAAAGTTCATAGGACGGACGGAAACACACACACACACACACAAACACACACACATACACACACACACACACATACAGACATACACACATGCACCCCCGCACACACACACGGACACACACACGGACACACACACACACACACACACACACACACACACACAATTGCATACACTCAATCACATACAATCACAAGATTGTACACAATAATGATATGCTCTTGACAACCTTCAAACATACCCAATTTTAAACACTATGGTTTGTCCATTTACCAGTACCAAGTGATTACATTGACACTCAAATAACCTTTAGTGCAAATCACTTTTTCTAAGTAGTGCTTGTTGACCCTGTATCCCATGAATGCATTCTTGGATTGAATGCATATTTAGATAAGAGTTCAATGTGGACTAAAAAACCCAGGCTGAGTGTTCATACTCTATGAGTCACCAACCGCAAATATGTTTATATCACGAAAGAGAAAAGAAGAGATAAATAGAAAAAAGAGACTACATGCAAGAGAGATAGAAAGACATAGAGAGAGAGAGAGAGAGAGGGAGGGAGTGGTGAGTCCACTCGAGTAGAACGTGGGAAAACAACACTTTTGTTTTGCCAGTGAAAGTGCATCATTCATCCTGCACTAAATCAGAGAGGAGATTCCACTATAAAAGACCCCCCCCCCCCACACACACACACACCACCACCACCACTAACACACACAAACACACACACAAACACCGCTCCCCCTCCACCCCCTGCTGCTTACTTCGCTGTCGGTTTAGCCCCGCCCCCATATCCCACGAGGCGGTGTGATGTGAATGTGTGCCCAACTCAGCAGGTGACAGTGGGTCTGCTTTGTCACACACACACACACACACACACACACACACACACACACACACACACACACACACTAATAACTCCACATGCATGTGTCCCTCCCAGCCTGGCATGGAGAAGGCCTCAGCGGGGCTACTGGGATTTGGGCACGAAGCAGCACTCTGTCCAGGGCTTTGGGAACACACACACACATACACACACACACACACACACCCACACTTGAGGGTGGAGACGTGCCAGACGAGAGCCCGAGTGTACCAGATTCAGCGGCGTCGCCACGTGTGTGTACGGGTATGTGGTGAGGGTGATAAAATGGGTGAAACGTTGTCTTAAGGAGCCAACAGGTCTCACGAAAGCTCTGTACTTTGCTTGAAAGTGCTTGGGTATCAAGTTTGATAGAGATCATCATGAGGCCGATCTCTGAGTAAACTCCAATTATTTTCCAGCTGGTAGTTTACTTTCAAGGTTTTTATTCTTTTTCACAACTCCTATTCTTTTACTTTTAAAATGTACAATCTCCATTACTATGCCCTTAAGTAAATTGAGTTGAACATAGAGATGAGACCACATGTTCTTGTCCACCAGGCAGAACACTAACAACAAGCACACACACACACACACACACACACACACACACACACACACACACACACACACACTGGTTGTTAATTAGGTTAAGGACTGTATTTGCTGGTTGGATTGGCTGGTTGTATTGCTCGGGCGTGTCTGTTAGAACACGAAGAATCCACAAAGCAGTCTTCTTTATCTCTTTAATGTGCCTTCATTGGTTCCATACAATCTTCCAGAAATGTAATGAAGGCTATCTAAGTCTGGGTGGATGCCTTTACGTACAGTATGTGTGTGTGGACTTTAATGTGTGTGGTCTGTAAATAAAGAAGAAGGACTAAATCAGTATGCTGCATTAAATGACATTAACCTTCACACGATTGGCTAATAACTACATTACATGCAAGCATCGCATATCAAAATGACCGTGGGTATCAAGCTAAGCAACATAAAACCAACACATAGCAACATAAAACTCAGCTTAGCATGCTAACCTTCCGCTTAGCATTCTAATCATGAATAACTCAATGTACACATTTATGGTGACCGCTACAACCTGACTTATCATGTCTGCAACTCTACAAACACTTACTTTTGTATGGACGCACACAATCCAGCACATACATGTATTTTGGGCACGTAAACTGCAAATTACTTAAACTATTGTTTGACCACAAACTCGTGTCACTCTGAAACTAAATTGAAACTTAACGTGGCTGCACGAGCCAAGGTTGCTAGGCAACGTCAAACAAACAAAATAAGAGTCTTTCGTACAGCCGCCCCCGAATTGCTAAAGCAATTCGCTCTTGGGAAAGACTCATCCTCCTCAGGTGCCGATGGGATCTCCGGTGTCATCAGGGTCCGGGATGGCTGGAAGGCGAATGAGTCGAGTCACTGGCCTGGTATACACTTTGTCTCTGATCTGAATGTCTGCTGACCGGACATGACCATCTACGCTCCGATGAACTTTGATGATCTTCCCGATGGACCAACTGGCTCTAGGGAGCTGTGGGTCCACCAGCAAGGCCACTGAGTTATCAGCGAGGTCTTCTGTGTTGGCGTGCCACTTCTGGCGAAGCTGTAGAGTGGGTAGGTAGTTCCGTATGAAGCTTGCCCAGAACTGGTCAGCCAGAATTTGGCAGTGCTTCCATCTCTTTCTGGTGAGGCCTTTGTCCATAGGGTACACTACCTGTGGTAAGGCGCCGTCAGGCCGCCCCATTAACAGGACATTTGGTGTCACTGGGTCCTCATCGGCTATACTTGAAGACGTATAGCCTAAAGGCTTAGAGTTCAGGATGGCTTCGACTTCCAGCAAGACTGTGCGAAGCACTTCCTCAGCTACTGACTGGGATCCTATCACTGTGTATAAAGCATTCTTTGCTGATCTGATCTCCCGTTCCCAGGCCCCACCGAAATGTGGAGCTGCAGGCGGGTTGAAGTGAAAAGCAATTTTCTGCTTGGCCAGGAGCTTCTGGAGTTCTGGGCTCATCCTGATGAATGCTTCACGTAGCTCTTTCTCACCGGCCTTGAAATTGGTCCCTTGGTCTGAGTAGACTTCTGCCGGCGTCCCTCTGCGAGCGATGAACCTCCTAAGTGCCATCAGGTAAGAGTCTATGTCTATGCTTGGTAGGAGGTCAAAGTGCACAGCACGGGTTGTGAGGCATTTAAAGATAATGCCCCACCTCTTCTCTGTGCGGCGGCCTATCTTGATCTGGAAAGGCCCGAAACAATCAACGCCAGTGGAATAGAATGGAGGCTTAAAGAGTCGCAACCGAGCTGCAGGTAGGTCTGACATCTTTGGCACTGCAGGACGGGCCTTCCACCTTCGACATTCTTTACACTGGTGCTGTACGCGTCGGATAGCTTCTCTCCCACGCAGGACCCAGAAAGACCGCCTCATCTCTGCGTACACCCGTTCAGGCCCAGGATGACATAGACGAGCATCATAATCCTGGATCAGGAGTTTGGTGGCTGGATGGGAGGGGTCTAAGACAATCGGATGTAAGGAGCTGGAGTCTAGTGCCTCTGCTCTCCGTAACCTTCCCCCTACGCGTATGATCCCTGCTTCAGGGTCCAGCTCCGGTGACAGGGTAAGTAGACGGCTGCTGCGCTGTACAGGCTTGCCTGCTTCTAGGAGGCGCAACTCTTCCTGAAAACAGTCCTGTTGCGCTTGCTTGATGATTAACAACTCTGCTTGCTGATAGATGGAGGCGGTCGGGCTGCCAGGCTGTGCGGCCGCCCCATCAAGCTCATATGCAGTGGCTTCAACAAAGTCCTTCCAGCAGGTATACTGTTCAGCTGTGGAAATTCTGGGCTGGTCAACTGTTGATGTCAGGCCACAGAAGGTAAGCTTACGGTATTCTGCAGGATCCGGTTCAACCACTGTGGATGGCCTGGAAGGCCACTCTTCTGGTCCCTTGAGAAGGAAACCTGGCCCCTGACTCCAGCGGTTTGACTCTGCTAGCTCCTCCAGAGTCTTCCCCCGTGTTATGTCATCTGCGGGGTTCTGGGCGGTGTCTACGTAGCGCCAGCAGCTGGAGTCTGTTAACTCTTGGATTTCAGACACACGCGTGCCTACAAACACCTTAAAACGGCACGATTCTGATTGGAGCCACGTCAACACTGTGGTAGAGTCTGTCCACAGTATGGTCTTGTCTATGGGCAGTGTGAGCTCCTTTTCCAGCAGGCTAGACAACTGTGCTCCCGTGAGGGCACCACAGAGCTCCAATCTTGGCATTGACGTTTGCCGCCTTGGTGCGACTCTGGATCTTGCCACGAGGAATGACAGGTAGACTCTGCCATGAGTGTCCTCTGTCCGTAGGTATGCGACAGAGCCATAGGCCCTTTCTGACGCGTCGCTGAAGATGTGGATCTGCCTGGTGAGAACGTCAGCTTGAGTTGGCACATAAGGTCGGGGTAGAGATATATGTGGTAGGACCTCAAGCTCGGCCTCCCATTCCTTCCACCCGTGCAGCAGCTCTTCGGGAAGAAGCGGGTCGTCCCAGCCGCGCTGTTTATCCCATAGGCGTTGAACAAGCATTTTTGCTCGTGTCGTGTACGGCAGGATGTACCCCAGAGGATCGTACTGTCGAGCTAGGACTTTGTACACGTTCCGCATCGTCAGTTCTCCATACTCTAGGGGTCGATGCTTGTAGCCGAGACTATCGGACTCCCAGTGCCAGATGAGTCCAAGAGCAGATTCTGGATGGCTGGCGTCGCCCTTGGAAAGCCAGTGCTCAAGGCTGTTGGACCTAGCTTCGGTGGGTAAGTGACTGATTGCACTTGGTGCATTACTTGCCCACTGGCGGAGATCAAAGCCACCAGTGGTGAGCAGAGCACGGAGCTTATCCACGAGCTGCTTCGCCTCATCGACTGTTGGCACACTCTGTAAGCAGTTGTCCACGTAGAAGCACTGTTCTACGGACCGCCGCACGTCTTCATCAGCAACACTGTGCTCCCTCACATGTCGTTGAAGTGCGAACGTGGCGCAGCATGGTGAACAGGTTGTGCCAAAAGGTAAGACCTGCCACTCGTATACATCCGGAGGATCCTCTCGCCTCATATCTCTCCATACGAACCTGACGAGTGGCCTGTCTTCCGGCAGGAGCCTAACTTGATGGAACATACTGCGTATGTCACCGCTAATGGCCACTGCGTCTTGTCTGAAACGCAGTAGGACTCCAAGAAGAGAGGCCCCCAGGGTTGGCCCAGGCAGTAACGCTTCGTTCAGGTTAAGGCCTCGGCACTGGTAAGAGCAGTTGAACACTATACGGTTCTTGTCGTTGTGCTGTACTAAATGATGTGGGATGAACCACGTTTCGCTCTCTGTTGTGACATTGGTGCTGAGCTTCACTACTGATCCTGATTTGACTAGTTTGCGGATCTCCTCACAGTATGCCTCTGCGAGTGCTGGGTCCCTAGCCAGTCTCTTCTCGGTGCTCCTTAGACTTGGCATGACCACCTCCTTGGTGGCTTGGAAGAGGGGCATTTGACGTTTGCGCAGCAGAGGGGTAGCGTACCGCAGAACGCCATCAACCTCCATGCGTATTGTCTTCGCCTCAAGCATGTCCACCGCCTCTTGGTCCTCCTTTGACCGCATGACTACCTTGTCACTTTGAAACGGCACCACGTCCATCTGCCACAGCCTTTGTACATTTGTCATCAGTTCAGCTGTCTGTGGGGAGACGGTGGTGAACAGACACTGCTGGTGTGGCAGAGTCTGCTGGACTAACCTGGCGGGGCCTTGCAGAGTCCATCCCAGTCGAGTGCGGATAGCTGCAGGTCCTCCTGGTGGGCCCAATCTCACCGGTTCGACTGGGGTGAGCAGGTGCGGGTGGTCGGCACCTATGAGTATGAGGGGCTTGACTCGGTCAAACTGCTTGAGGGGTAGACCTACAAGGTGCTTGTATTTCTTCTGGAGGGAAGTGATGGGGTAAGACTGCTCAGCAAGGCCAAGACGCTCTGATGTAAAGGCTTGTGTGATTTTAAAGCTCTTCTTTGGCTGAGCAGCGGGAGATAGGTGGAAAGACACTCGTGCTCCTCTGAGCACCTGGACATCCTGCCTTATGGTGCGCAGGTTGAGTTCTTCAGGAGTGCCTTCTAACCCTAGTTGCTTGGCAGCCTCAGGGAGGAGCATGGTGCGCTCCGAGCCGTCGTCCAACACTGCATAGGTTTCCAGCTTGCGGTCGTGATGGCTTAGCAGCACCTTTATTATCTTCAGCAGGACCCTTGATGAATCAGCTGGTCTGTCTAGATAGAGGATCTCAGTTGCCGTGTTGACGTAGCAGTTCTCCTCTCTGGGTGGCTCAGCCGTGCCTCTCTGATTGACCTCGTGAAGGACCTTCAAGTGTTTGCCTTGGCACACGTCGCAGAGTCTTTTCAGGTCACACTGTGCGGCTTGGTGGTTCCTTGCGCAACGCCAGCATCGTCTGTTTGCTTTGATCCACTCAGTCACTTGCTCCTTTGTGAGTCTCTGGATGGGTTGGCATTGGCTTAGGAAATGTTCTGAGCTCTCACAGTATGGGCAATAGGGCTTTGCTTTGCCTCTCTTCTCTGATGACATAGGGCGTTGCTGTGTTCGATTTGTGGCTACAGGGGGCTCTGCTCCATGTAGAACAGAAGCCGCATGTCTACTCTGCTTCTTCTCAATCTTTGAGCTGTGCTGCACTTGCCCCTTGCTTGCCAGCTCAACCTCATAGCCTTGGCACCAGGACTCGTATCTTAGCCACTCTGCCAGGTCAATCAGGGTGTATGTCGACCCAGGTCGTTGAAGCATCTGACGGCGAAAGTCAGCTCTCATTTCTGGTGGGAGTTTTGTGAGTAGACGGGCAACGTGCGAGCCGCATCTCAGCTCCACATCTCCGTCGGGTCCCAGGGTCTGGAGCATACCCACCAGGGACTGTACGTGTAGTGCAAACTTCTCAAAGGCTGCAACATCTCCACGCTTCACCTCTGGTGACTCCATAACAGTGGCTATTCTCTTCAGAGCCACATGATGGGGCTGGCCGAACTTCTCATCTAACGCTGACATAGTGTCGGAGTATGGAGTGGACGAATTGAGGTAAGAATCAGCTACCAGACAGGCCTCTTCGAGTTTTAGGTGGTCGATGAGGACTTGGTATTTGAAGAGCTCTGAGCTGTCTTCAGGTAGGAGATTCTCAAGGGCTAATTTAAGACGGGCGAACTCCATTGGGTCTCTGTGGCTGAAAAATGGTATCTTCGGCTTGGGCCCTCTGTAGACCCTCTCTTCAGACACAGAGGAGTTGAATGACCGCTGATGGCCCATGGGTGAAGAACCATAGCCTGCTCCAGGGCTAGGTGAGTATCTGTAGCACGCACCAGGATCATAAGGGGCTCTGTGGTCTGAGGGGGTGAACGACGGGGGGCGTATAGCTGAGAATGGCTGGGATTGAGTAAGCCTGCTAGGTGGCACGGGCCGGCTAGGCGGCATGGGCCTGCTGGGGGCATAGCCTGCTCTAGGTGGCATAGGCCTGCTGGGGGTATAGCCTGCTCTAGGTGTGGAGGACAGGCTACTATTTGCTTTTAAACTAGAAGCCGCACTCTGTTTCAGAAGCTGTAGCTCACCCATCACTCTATCTATGGCTGAGACCATTTCTCCTTCATCAGGATGCTCTGATGGCCGGGGTGTTCGCCCTGGTGGTGGTGGCGGCCAGTCGATGTTGTCATAGTTTCCGTCCTCTTCACCTGGGCCTTGTGTTGCAGGAGGTGGAGGAGGTGGTAGATCTGGACATACTGTATGATGAGGCTCTGTTCGGGTTTCAGCTAGGGCCTTCACTGTGTCAGCTAGCGACCTCACGTCATCGTGGACATATCTTAGACATGCAATGTCATGTAACATGTACTCATGTGATTCACGCAGTTCCACGTTCTCCTTACGAATCTCCTCTAGCTCGGCCTTACATGCAGCAGCAAAGTCTTCACCTTCGTGCTTACGCCATGCATCATATTCTGCGCGGGGCCTGAGGGAAAACTCGTCCTCTTGCTCGTTGAGGGCTGGGTCCCACTGCACTTGGCGCCTTGAATATGAAGCATGTGGATGTGTGGTGGGTGTCATCTTGACTGTTCCCAGCTCCGCTATACATCTCTGTTCGCTCTCCTGTATGAGCATCTCTATCGTAGTCGAAGGAGAATGACGTTTGCCGCTGCCTGTGTCGAGCTCATATTCTTCTAGGTAACGTGGGAGATGTGTCTGTCGCTTAGGACGAACTGCTTCACTTATTTGTTCCATCTTGATCCCGAATCAACACAGTATCCGGCTCGTGGGACCAAAATGTTAATTAGGTTAAGGACTGTATTTGCTGGTTGGATTGGCTGGTTGTATTGCTCGGGCGTGTCTGTTAGAACACGAAGAATCCACAAAGCAGTCTTCTTTATCTCTTTAATGTGCCTTCATTGGTTCCATACAATCTTCCAGAAATGTAATGAAGGCTATCTAAGTCTGGGTGGATGCCTTTACGTACAGTATGTGTGTGTGGACTTTAATGTGTGTGGTCTGTAAATAAAGAAGAAGGACTAAATCAGTATGCTGCATTAAATGACATTAACCTTCACACGATTGGCTAATAACTACATTACATGCAAGCATCGCATATCAAAATGACCGTGGGTATCAAGCTAAGCAACATAAAACCAACACATAGCAACATAAAACTCAGCTTAGCATGCTAACCTTCCGCTTAGCATTCTAATCATGAATAACTCAATGTACACATTTATGGTGACCGCTACAACCTGACTTATCATGTCTGCAACTCTACAAACACTTACTTTTGTATGGACGCACACAATCCAGCACATACATGTATTTTGGGCACGTAAACTGCAAATTACTTAAACTATTGTTTGACCACAAACTCGTGTCACTCTGAAACTAAATTGAAACTTAACGTGGCTGCACGAGCCAAGGTTGCTAGGCAACGTCAAACAAACAAAATAAGAGTCTTTCGTACACTGGTCTACTCCTACAACAAACACACACATTGGACACAATAAACACACACACACACTGGCCTGCTCCTGCTCTGCTTGCCTTGTCGGTTCTGTGCCCAGGCAGAGTCAGAGAGGGAGAGAACAGACGGGTGGTGTTTGCCTGACCCCCTGCCCGCTCACTCACTCACCCACTGACTCGCGTCACGTACTCACCAACTCGCTTGTCCACTCACTCACTCGCCCACCCACCTCCACTTCCTTTGCCCAGTGGGTCCCCCTCTCTGCTCTGCTTCTCTCCTCTCCTTTTCTTTTATCCCTTCTTCTCTCCCTTCCTTTCCTCTTCCCTTCCCTCCCCTCTTTGCTCCTCTCTATCTATCCACACTTCCTCTCCTTTCCTCTCTTCCTCTTCTTTTCCATCCCTTCTTCCTCTCCTCTTCTCTCAGGCTTAGTCCACACGTACCAAACCGATCTTTTTTTCCCCCATCTTCCCTGGAACCGTATTAAGAATATTTGCGTCCAAAGGGATCCATATCAACACGACTCAACACGTTACTTCATATCCCAGGCCTAGAGGTGGCACTGTTTCTTTACAGAAATTGACCAAAACTTGCGCGCTGTAGGCTATACAAACAGACAGAATAGGCTACGACGAAATGGCTAGTGCAAGGAAACCAGAATTGTTTGTGTGGACTGATGGTGAACTGTCAACTGTAGTCAACTGTAAAACTAATAAACTTAATTTTTACGGTTTGTGAAGGGTGCAGTCCCGTCCTTTATTTGGCTAACGCAGGTACAAATAATCTCCTTTACTTTCTTTGGTTGTAGGATAGTCCGCGATTCACATTAGTTTTGGCTATCACCGCAATTAGGCTACTAAACGCTAGGCCTACCCAAGTTCTAGGCTATTCCGTCGCCACATTTATAATATTGCTATAAAACCTTCGTTAGTAACAGTCAATACTTTTGCCTGCATCAAATCGCGCATTCGCATTTAGTGCGCTACCATCGGCTTAACATGAGTTCTAAGCGTCTTTGTATGCTCATATCTGACTTCACTAGACTGTGAATGCATGTATATATGTTGTAAGACATGTAAAATAAATGAATGACACTGGCACTACGCACAAATTAATTAAAACTTACACCTCACTTCCCTAATAACTTCTGACTAGTTCTCTCGCGTCACTGACAGTAGCTAGAATGCATTAAAAAAAACACAGGGAAAAACACTGTTCAGTCCATTAAGTCATAAGCTATTGGCGCTGCGCAGCACCAGTTGTGATATTTATCCTACTGAGTGTAATCGTAGGTAATGTCATGTATAAAAAACTAGTATTGTTAGGCAACATAAGTGTCAAGTCCAGGGCAGCTGAGGTGTGGCGATGACATCATCAATACACCAAGTATGCTGTTTCGCCGTCCAAACGAACTCACAAGGGCTACAGCCACCCTGGGACCAGGTTTCAAAAAAGTGCGGTTTCGGGCAGTGCGTTTACAGGATTCGTTTGGACGATCGGCCAAGACGAAGCAAAACCGGTGCGTTTAACCCAAAAAGCGTCTCCGTGTGGACGGGGCCTCAATCAACCCCTTTTGTCTCCTCTCCTTTCTTTTCCTTTCATCTCCTCTCCTCTTCACTCTCTCTTACTCTTCCTCTCCCCTCCTCTCTCCTTTTGTCTTCCTCTCCTCTTCCCCCTACTCTCCTCTCTCCTTCTCTCTTCAACCTCTCCTCTTCTTCTCTCCTCTTCTCTCCCTCTGTCCCCCTCTCCTCTCCTCTATCCCCCTCTCTTCTCCTCTCTCCTCCTCTCCTTCTCTTCACTGCTGTTTGTTGCTCTCTGATTCTGTGCTTGTTTTCTCCTTCTCTGGAGCACCAGCAGTGCCGCCCGCCTCAGGAAGTCTTTGACCTGGGGCCCACCCAGAGAGACTAGCCTCACCTGAGGACAGAGACGCTCAGGTGAGCCTAGAGCTCCGGAGGAAGATCCCGACCTCTAGAGACAACTTCACATTTTGAATGTGCCGCTTTGATCCCTGGGACAGTTTCAGATGGTTCTCGATGTATGTGGTGCTACAGTTGGGTCTAGTCATTGTCAATCTCTCCCCTCCAGGGCATCATAAAAAGTCAAGAATATGCATGAACACGGGTGTGAAGCTCTCCTTTAAAAAGGGGGGAGGGGGTCGTCTTCGCACAACCACCAATTTTCTGAGCCATCTGTTAAATCTACTTGTCAGCAAGTTTGGGACAAAGCAATCCATCAACCTATCAAACGCTATCTCAATGCTCTGTATTTATTTAATTTTCTCAGTGTCAAAATGTCAAGGGCACCATGTGGTGGCGCTGTGGTGCAAGCGGCTGCATTGTCCCTACCACATTCGGGTCCCAAGTGGGGACCCGGGTTTGAAACCGACCCACAGTCATTTCCCGATCCCATCCTATCTCTTTCCACCCCTTCCTGTCACTCTTCAAGGGCTTTATTTGTACAATGATTTGACTAAGTAAAACATATTTGGATATAACAGTTCAATCAACAGATTTGTTTTCCAAACACTGTAACTTTGATTTTGCATGTGCTTTAAATCAAATGTTCTCAAATTACACAGGCCTATTTTCAAATTGCATTTTGTCATATAAAATGTAGAATTTAATTGTGATCCATGTATGCACATAAAATGAAAATGTTAAGAGTTGTTTTGTAGGTTCTAAGTGTTTAAAGTAAATTTTAGTGATTCATTGGCAGACTCCATTACCTATTATTATGAGTGAATCATGTATTTTCATCATGGGAGTTATAGCTATTTCTTTAGCTGACACCTTCATCAAAGGCGACGACTTACATGATTCTTCAAAATGTATTTGACTTGATCAGTTTCTGCAAATACAATGCACAGTCTGGGCTTCTTTCATACTTAAACTAACGTGAGATTGGTACACTATGCCTTTAAGAGTTTACAAGGGTCCGTGGCTAGGCAGCCCTGCCAGTGAAACTTTGGAGGCCAGGGAAGAACTGCGCTGGAGTTGGGATTGCGAAGGAAGTGACGGTGAGTGTTAGGTAAAAAAAACAGTTGAGAAGAAAAACAGAGAGCAAGACCGAGGCAGCATGCACAAGTCTCTGAAAGAAACTGAGAGGTGTCACACTGCGTCTGTAATTACCGCCCGGAGCTGTCGGAAGTTCCTGAATGAGAAGTCAGGTCGGAGTGAAAATCTGAGATTGATTTCGCGTCGCGCTGAGCTGTAGTTCACTCAAAAGAGAATATCTGCCAGTACATTCACAGAATGCTCCGCTTTCTATACTACTTCAAAAGTATGGAAACAAAACAAGGACCTATATACCAGCAGCGCAGAGGATCGTGGCTATGTTCCAAGGTTGGCGGATTGAGATAAGTTTAGTATTTTGTGAGCTTGAACTGGGACGTTTCGGAACTCCTTATCAAGAATCAAGTCAAGTCTGCTTCTGCGATTTGTTGGACGTTTTGGGATGTTTGCGAGGTGGATTTTACGGGTTTCAGTTCGGATACGTTTATTTCTCTGGGTGATAAGTTTAATTACACTGGGATTTTGCTCAGAATTAAAGGTGCGTGTACGCTTAGCTGATGGACAAATCACTAATGAAGTTTTAGAGGCGGACAGTGAGCGCGACTCCATCACTTTGGAGTACAAACAAGGAGATGGCACACTTATAACTTTCGTCGCTGATTTTAAGCAGGTAAGTTGATGTGCGTGTATATAGGCCTAAATTTAATACAATGTATATTTCCTCATGTAAAGTAAAAAAAAAAGTTTACCACATTTTTACCACTGCCGCTGGTAGGCTATTCTCAACAAAGTTTTAGTTTTGGGTCAAAGAGTAGTTTTCACAGTCCCAGTAAAAAACACTTGAGTTTCTAAATAGCACGAAATTAATTATATATTTTATTTTAGGATCTGACTTTCCGTTTCCTTTTATTCCCTCCCTTGATTCGGAAATCACACTGAAACAAGGTGTATGATGTCTGGTGTGCCATGAAAATAAGTGAACTTTGGGTTCTTTTGTGTCTGAATTGAGACAGTTGTTGTCATCTACAACTGTACATGCTGTCCATTCCAGCCCGGTCCTCTAGATGTGATCTGTGATTTTGTTCTCACACACTGTCATTTTAGGCATTTCTGTGGCACCGTGTTATCCACGTTTCGTAACCTGGTGTATTAAATAAGCCCACTGATCCAACAGATCATTTGTTTTTCACCCAGATGGCTGGAAATGAATGATTATTCAGTACTTCACATCAATTCAGCATTCACAGAATAGAAACAGACACTAGAATACATCTGGCAGGGGTCTGACTGTTCTTAGCCACGTCAGGGCTGGAACCATTCTAGAAAAGCTCGCTGTGGGGATAGACTCTGCATTGCTCATGGTGATGTCTCCACTATATCGTCCATGCAAAGACTGATTTATGATCCTTTTCCACTGTACTGTAGAGGAAGCAGAAAGCATGAGTCCTCTCCTCCTCCTCTATTCCTCCTCTCTTCCTCAACTCTCTCTCTCTCTCTTTATCAGTTGCTTTTGGGGGGCCTCTCTCTCTCTTCTTCTCACATGTGTTTTTCATCTGAGACTAAGGCTATCTCTGGGACTTTATGGAAATCTGAATGAGCTGTGACGTCCATTCCTCATGCTGGATTTGCAGCAGAACTATGCAGACTTGTGATGTTACTGAAGGTCAACTGTTAGGGAGGAAGTTGGTATAGAGGAAGGTGCTGTCACCAACACCAAGAGTTCAGTAACCAGCTGGCAAGCATAATGATCATAGGGCACCTCTGTACTGTAAGCCACTTTGCATGATATGATATCATCTGCTAAATCAATAAGCGTGTCCTTAAATCAGACTGTACGGGCTTAGGGCGAAGTGTCACAGGTCACTACTAGACCATACTAGAACACCAGTTAACTCTTTAGAGCTGTGCTTCCTCCATACTGTGCTTAGTCTGTACATGGACGGATTATGAACTTTCGGGCCCCTGGGCCCACATGTATTAAGGGCTCCCCACTAATTGTCGCATATGTGGAAGGGGGGTTTGGGGGTCCTCCCCCAGACTTTTTTCAATTTGTTTGATGTCATTTCCTGTATTCTGGTGCATTTTGGGGATGGCCAATACTAAATGTAGTCAGATTCATAGCCTACATCATGATGTGTTGATATTGAGGCAATGATTCCATGCGAAGGCTTGGGCTTCAGGGCCCCCTGACACCTTGGGCCCCTGGGCCCGGAAGGCCCGTGCAGTAATCCATCCCTGAGTCTGTAGTGAGTTAACTGCACCTAGCTGTGCTTCCCCCGTAATGAATTAACTAACTGCACGTGGCTGTGCTTCCTCCGTAATGAGTTAACTCCACAGAGCTCTGCTTCACCTGTAATAAGTTAACTGCACGTAGTTGAGCTTCCCCCATAATGAGTTAACTCCACAGAGCTGTGCTTCCTCTGTAATGAGTATTACTGCAGTCCATTTGCATCTTCTCCCACATCTTCCTGTGATGTGGGTACTGGGGTTTCTCAGTTTCAGGCTGTGTGTGCCAAATGCTGGCCAGTGCTCCTAGGCCCACATGCCTCCCACACACCAGCCAGTTCTGGGCCAGCTGAGTGCCTCATCTGGGCCAGATCTGGGTTACACTGCAAGCTACGCTCCTAGAGACGGTGTTATGTTCAAGCCAGCTGTGTGTTTATTGTTTATTGTTTACCCCTGCTGGGGCTTTCTGTCAGCACAGTCATGTGATGTTTGCTGGAGGGAAGGCGCAACATGAGAGGGGTAGGCATATGTGTGTTTGTGTGTGTCTGTGTGTGTCTGTTTGCTGGTGGGAAGGCACCACGTGCTTCGCCTCATTTACCTGATCAGTCACTCAGAGCATCAGCGGTCAGAGCAGGAAGAGGAATGGGCCCAGACAGGCCCCTGACTGGACAGCTACCACATTTACATGTACTGCTGTCCTAAAGCTCAGCCCCTTTAAAACACATAATTCAATTCACATTAAGCTCACCAGTTATTTGGTTATGTTTGTTTAAGGCACTCATACACACACACACACACACACACACACACACACACACACACACACACACACACACACACACTCTCGCTTTCTCACACTCAATCTCCAGGAGCTGCGTCATGCGTGGCCTGAGGCATTGCGTTCTAACCAGCTGAATGAAACCGTAATTACCATAGAACTTTGGCCACCGGGATAATCATTACCCTTTGACTGGAGTGGGCAGTGGTGGCATAACAAACTGTGAGAGAGGGAGAGAGCGATATTAGAGACAGAGAGAAATGAGAGCTAGAGTGAGAAAGAGACAGATAGGTATATTAAACAGAGAGAGAGAGAGAGAGAATGAGACTGTGAGTGATGGACTGATGAAAAAATGGAGTGAAAGAAAATGGCAAACATTAGAGACAGAATATTAATGTGTGTGTGTGTGTGTGTGTGTGTGTGTGTGTGTGTGTGGGGGGGGGGGGGTCATATCATGAATAGGATGAGTCTGGGACTGGATTCAAGTGGCATGGTGTCGCGTTTCCCCTGGGATGTTTCTCTGTTCCCCTGAAACTTTAAACAATAACTCCCACCATCTCTGCAATCATGTGCCACACACACACACACACACACACAGACTTCTCTGATGAGCTCTCAGTCTCTTCATCACAAACAGATGTGCTCACAAAAAAAAATCAAACAAATAAAAAAACAGGCCAAAAGACAAACTGAAAAAAGACACCAGTCCCACGCATCTGTTGAAAAAATGTCTCACAGTTGTGTATCTGTGTGTTTAAGACCCATCAGGCCCTGCAGGATGTGCTGGGACAGCCACTAGTGTGTGTTCACACCAAGGCTAACACACAGACACGCGCCTCCCTATGTGACCCATGTGTGAATGAGACCACTGGTATTCTCCCATCTCTGTCCGCCAATGTGGTTCCTGCAGTATTGGTGTCCATTTGTCCTTCACTGATCTTAGTTTTTTATAACGTATAGGATCTCCGTCCAGACACATGTTTGCAATTCCGGCACCTTGACCACATCCCTGCATCCCTGAAGCGTGGATCACGTGACCATTTGCTCAAATCACATGACCATTCACACAATTGTCAGCACTTTTAAAATGCAGAATTTCACTGCACTACATGCTACTAAAAAGTTGTCAGGGAGAGTGAAGAACCATCGGACTGGTGATGTCCATGGAGTTTTCAAAGGAAAACGAGGCCAAGAACATTTTCAAATTATTCCATTTCAGGGGCTTGAAAACACTAGAGAAGAGTAGATGTGTGTGTGTGTGTGTGGGGAGAGAGGTGAAGAGGATCATGTGTAGACAAACAAAAGTGTTTTGGATTCAAACAAACAATGGAATAGTGTGGATGTAGCCTTAATGTGGACACACAGTGGCCATGAGGAGTCACTTGGCTAACTGTGGATTTGAATTGGCAGTTTCTCCACACACCCACCTTTGTGTGTGTGTGTGTGTATGTGTGTGTGTTTGTGGTGCTTGGCCTTTATGAACATCTCCCCACTGGGCTATCCATGACCCGCTTGGCAGCGTACCAGCCCCTCTCCCTTCACCTCTCCCATATCTACCCCTAACCTTGGGCAAGTGCATGGAAACTTGGAGAGAAAGAGAGAGAGAGAGAGAGAGAGAGAGAGAAAGGCGGAAAGGGAGGAAAAAACAAACTTGGACCTTGCCGATGTCCATGAAATTAACATTGGAGCATTGTTGTATGTGTTTTAATGTTGCAGTGATAAATCGGTGAAAGGTGCCGTGTGTGTGTGTGTGTGTGAGTGTGAGCCTTCAGTAGAGGCTTTCAGAGGCGTGTTTTGGGCAGGCAGCTTGACCTCCTGGCCCTATAGGCTCCAGAGTGTTGAGCAAGTAAATACCTCTACACAGCAGACCTGTGTGTGTGTGCATGTCTTTTAACACACCGTGGCCTCCAAATGCCCAAACCATTCTGTTGTGTCACTTGTAGAAACTTGCCTGCTTTACTCTGGTATTGTCACCTGTTCCCGTCAGAGGTGTGCCAGAAGATGACTCTGGGCATGAATGGAGGGATGGGTATGTGGTGTGCGTGCGTGCGTGATTGTATACAAAATTTGGATTATTCAGAGTGAGTGCATGCATGGATTGTCAAGATGAGTCACTGTGTGTGTGTGTGTGTGTGTGTGTGTGTGTGTGTGTGTGTGTGTGTGTGTGTGTGTGTGTGTGCGTGTGCGTGCGTGTGCATGCCCTGGCCTGGTCTTTCCCGCTCTGCCCTCTGCACTTTAGCCATATTTCTGAGAATTTCGTGAAAAGTGTTGCAAGCCAAATTTGCTGGCACTCAATAGCTGTGTGTGTGTGTGTGTGTGTGTGGTGGAAACTGTGTTATAAACAGAAAGAGTAATAATTGCCAGTAGAGGATCTTAAAAGTATAAAAAGTTCAGTGATTTATGACAATTATTCAGATATATGAAGATGAGAGAAGATGGTGAAAGAATATAGTTTTAGAATTTAAGGGAGGAACAAAGAGAGTGTATGTGTGTGGTTTCCTCCAGTTGCCTGGCCTGTTCTCTCTCTCTCTCTCTCTCTCTCTCTCTCTCTCTCTCTCTCTCTCTCTCTCTGTGCGAGTCCCCTGGGCTGTGGTCTCTGTAGAGCTCCTCTCTTCTTTGCTCTGTTCTCATGTGCTGTGCTCTCTGTGCAGCTCAGATGTGTGCCTCTGATATGTTAGCGTGGGCCTGACAGATGTTGGGCTCTGGAGTGCAGCAGATAATGGAGCTATCCCAGTTTCCCACAGAACAGACGGTCGGCAGACCAGAGCTGCGCTCAGCCCCCCCCCCCCCCCCCCCCCCCTCTCCCGACGCCCCCCTCCTCCTCTCCCCGACGTTCCTCTTCACTCCTCTCCTGGCGCGGCACCTTTGAACTTCCCTGTCAGCTTCTTCACAATACAACCCCCGCAGTCACACACACACACACACACACACACACACACACAGCAGCCAAATCATGCTGTTAAAGGGAGCTCTCTAGGGTGTGTCCTGGCTCAACTTGACTCTTTCTCTCTCTCTCTCTCACACACACACACACACACACACACACACACACACACACACACACACACTACCAGTCCGGAAGGCCACAAATAAAAGAGTTATCATAAAACAAGGTGTGTTAAGTGAAATGAAAGCTGGTTGATACTCTTATACACAGTTTGAATAGAGGCTGCTGTAGTGGTGTGTTTCCTATTGGTCGGCTCTTTGAGAGTTTATGTTGAGGCAAATGGCACATCATTACTGCAGAAGTCGGGTCATTAATCATACAGATTTGAGATTCCAGGTTTGCAGTTTTAGTGAATGATCTGGAAAGACATTAAGCACCCCCCACACCACCACTCTTGCTAGAGTGTAGAACAGAACATGGAAACAATTTTATTTATTGAAAACTCACAAGTCTTAGAACTCTCTCTCTCTCTGTTCTCTCTCTCTCTCTCTCTCTGAAGTTAATGTACAGCATCTGGTTTGTGCATGCTGAATGAATGCTGTGGACACGGATAGTACTCAGCCTTCTATCTCTCTCTCAATCCCTTTCTCTCTCTCTCTATCCCTCCCCCTCTTTCTCTCTCTCTCTCTCTCTCTCCCTCTCCCCCTCTCTCTCCCTCTCTCTACACCTCCCTCTCCCTCTCTCTCTCTCTCTCCCTCTGAGGTGAGTTCAGTGTCTGGTTAGTGCTCACTGAGGACTGCAATGTCAATGAAGTCTGCAGAGTAAGCAGTGTCTCTCAAAGCCATTCTCTTCGCTCAGGGAAGGTGTGCTCACCCTAGATGACACCAAAAACAGGTTCACTGGAGACAGGCTAACTGTTGCTGTGCTATGCTGATCCATGATGAGCCTGTGTCTGTGTCTCTGTGTGTGTGTGTGTGTGTGTGTGTGTGTGTGTGTGTTTCAGTGAGGAGGAAGTTGAGTTCCTCTGCGTCAGCAGCATCCTCCTACTGGTTGTGCTGGAAAAGTCTGCATCTGGTGAAGTCACCCGAGTATAGTTCTGCTCCCACAGTCTGACATGTTGGTGTTGAGCAACAGATGTGCGTGTGGATATATGCAAATGCAGATATGGAATGAGTGTTAAATGGAAAACACTGTTGCCCTCTCTCTGTGGATGAATGTGTCAGAAGTGAACCGGTCAAACCAGGGGGGTTGGAGAGTGTGTGTGTGTGTGTGTGTGTGGGGGGGGGGGGATGGGGGTTCCAAGTATGTGGCTTAGTGACTTGTCTGGGTGAGTTGATTCAGGGTACTTAAAATCTCCTAATAAAAGAGCCATTTGGCTTCATTCTCATTGCAAAACAAAGCCAAAAGGCTTCTCTTTTTAAAAGTTTTAAAACTTACCACGTACCAGGTTTACCTACTATGAGTTCATGTACCAGGTCTGTCACTGAACCATGTGCTTGGAAAAGCGCCCAGGTGGCTGAGAAGGGTCCAGAGTGCGGCTCAACCTCACGCTGTCCGGCTGTACACACATGCTGAAAGCACTTCTGTTCATTTAGCAGACTCATTCATCTGCTTGTAGTCGCTTTCGTCACTCATCTGCTGCTAGAGCACAGGTAAGTGTGTGTGTGTGTGCTGGCTGTGGTGCAGGCAGCGTCTCTCCAGACTGGTCCTGTGTGGTGAGCGGATGCAGAGGAAGCGAGAGCAGGATTGTGGGGTGTGTCTGTGTGTGTGTGTGAGTTAGAGAGAGAGAGCGTGTGTGTGTGTGTGTGTGCGTGTGTGTGTGTGTGTGTGTGTGTGTGTGTGTGTGTGTGTGTGTGTGTGTGTGTGTTTGTGTGTCTGTATGTGTGTGTGAGTTAGAGAGAGAGAGCGTGTGTGTGTGTGTGTTTCGTGTAGGCAGCGTCTCTCCAGACTGGTCCTCTGTGGTGAGTGGATGGATAGTGTGTGTGTGTGGTGTGTCTGTGTTTGTGTGTGTGTGATACTGGAAGCGTTTCTCCAGACAGGTCCTCTGTGGTGAGTGGATGCAGAGGGAGCGAGAGCAGGAGTGTGTGTGTGTGTGTGTGTGTGTGTGTGTGTGTGTGGAGTGGGGGGGCGGGGGTGGGGCGAGAGCAGGAGCGGCGATCTCATTACATGCTGAAATGCAGCGTAGGCACAAACGGCACAGAGCTGTGCACTGAGAGAACTGCCCTTAGATCAACACTGCACTGGAGCCGGGTCACCGCAGCCAAAACACACAGGCACCGACACACTCACACACACACACAGACACGTACACTCACACGCACACACATACACACACACAAACTCACGTACACACGCACACAAACTCTCTCACACAGATACATATACACACAGACACACACACACACACACACACACACACACACACACACAATTTACATGAATTAAATAAAGGTTGTATGAATGAATGAACACTTCCACTCATCTTTCAAATACTTGGACTTACACACACACACACACACACACACACGAACATGCTCAAACTGACATATACACACAGTCATATTACACACACAGATACAGACACATGGAAAAGAGGACGTTGCCTCTAGAGATGTCCTCTCGAAACCCCAGCATTGCACGGCGTCTGGTGAAGGCGCCCCGTATTTAATAAGCCACGTCCACCTTTTGTCCCGCGGTTTGGTTTTCCTAGTCTCCCGCTGAGCGCGTTCTATTAATCTGATTTATGAAGTGGTCCCTCCGGCTGCAGAACTCTTGTCTGGGTGCTCCGTGGCCTCATGTATTCCTCTAGGTGGGATGGGGTGGGGAGAAGGTGGGGTTGAAGATTACTCTTCTGAGGGGTGTGTGTGTGTTTGGGGGGTGTATGTATGGGGTGTGTGAGTGCATGCATGGGGTGTGTGAGTGCATGCAAGGCTGGTGGGGAAAGGGGGGAGGGGGGTTGAAGTTAACTCTTCTGAGGGTTATGTGTGTGTATGTGTGTGTGTGTATTTGGGGGTTGCATGTATGGGGGGTGTGTGTGTGTGTGTATGTGTTTGCAGGGTGTATGTATGGGGTGTGTGTGTGTTTGCGGGGGAGTGTTTGTGTGTGTGTGTTTGCGGGGGTGTATGTATTGTGTGTTTGTGTTTGCGACGATGTGTGTGTGTGTTTGCCGGGGTGTATGTATTGTTGTGTGTGTGTGTGTGTTTGCGCGGAAGTGTGTGTGTGTGTGTGTGTGTGTTTGCCGGGGTGTATGTAGGGGGTGTGTAAGTGCATGTAAGGCCAGGTGTGAGGAGCATCACATTCCTGCTGTGAGTCCTCCTATAATTAGTCTCAAGTCAAGCATTTCTCCTCCCAGCCTCCTTTTCTTCCGGGCCTTTTGTTGGGGGGTCTGGACCCTTTCGCCCCTATGTGCAATGGGTGGGTGTGTGCGTGTGTGTGTGTGGGTGGGTGTGTTTGTGGGGTTTGGGGTGAGGGGTGAGGGTGAAGGTGAGGTGTTGTTTGGGGTGCGGATCAGGTAGTGCACCTGTGCCTATTCAGGGTGGTGCGCTTCACCGGACACAAGTGCAAACATCTCAAGCATCCCAAAACAAGTCCATCCCCCCAACTCCTCCTCCTCCTCCACCTCCTCCACCTCCTCCTACTCCTCCTTCACCTCCTCCTCCACCTCCTCCTCCTCCTCCTTCACCTCCTCCTCCTCCTACTCCTCCTCCTCCTACTCCTCCTCCTCCTCCACCTCCTCCTCCTCCTCCTCTGCAGACCGGGCCCTGTGGGGCGGTGGCTTCGAGTTTGTTTTCCATCGTGCCGTGGAAGTGGGGTGAGCTGCCTCAGGCCAGCTGCTGCTGCTGCAGCTGCCGCCAGCGCCTCTGTTATTGAGAGTCGCTCTACTCCGCTCTGCTCCACTCTGCTCTACTCTGCTCTACTCTGCTCTGGTCGGCGGGCACGCCTTGACGTTTGTTTGTTCTGCCGCTGGCTCGCCGCCCGCTCTGCTCTTTACGCCGCGCTGCGTGTGTATGGCGCCGTGTTTTTAGGCGCTCGCTACTTCTGTGAAGTGAAGCAGAGCAGGAATTCTTTCTCCAGAGTTATTGCGCAAGGAGGAACAACACAAGAGACAGGCCTGGAGAGACCAGTCTGTAGGCACACACCGTGTCGCCTCACACCTCTGAGGTGAAATCCCATCAATCTCCTACTCACTTTCTCTCTCTCTCCTGTCTCTCTTTCTCTCTTTCTCTGTGTCTCTTTTTCTCTCTCTCTTTCTCACCCACTCACTTTCTCTCTCCCTCTCTGTCTCTCTATTTCTATCTCACTCTCTCACTCAGTCTCTCTCTCTCTGTCTCTTTCTCTCTCACTCACTTACTCACTCTTTCACTTGCTCACTCTCTCTGTGTCTCTGTCTCCCATTCTCTCTATTTCTCTCTCACTCGCTCACTCAGTCTCTCCATCTCTCTCTCTCTCTCTCACTCTGTCTGTCTCTTTCTCCAGTCATGCTAAAGACATTAGAGAAAACCTCTGTGATGTCTCTACAGTGACCCCGTCCACTGCCTGGTTGAAATAAGTGGAGTTAATCTGCAGGCCTGGCCCTGGCGCGCTCCCAGCGTCCGACTTTATCAAACAAACAGGGTCTATGCGGGGGGATTGGCCAACAGGAAGTGGGGCAGAGCCCCTGGAGACGCTTGGCAGAGGCCTGCATTGTGAGGGATCAGAGGGGGCAGTGTGGCAGGGGCTGGAGGTGTCCACAGGCCGGAA
>NW_027468650.1:15572085-15642085 GCF_046254945.1 Alosa pseudoharengus | reverse complement strand
TATGCACTCTATTTAGCGCTCTCGCACCTGGGCCCACCATTGGTTTGTTACGCCACTGTCTATATTCTATGTGGCATAGCCATACAAACATGCAAAACTTGGGTCAGCCGTGGCCTACTGGTTAGCACTTCGGACCTGTAACTGGAGGGTTGCCGGTTCGAACCAAGACCAGGCACGGCTGGTAGGCACGGCTGAAGTGCCCTTGAGCAAGGCACCTAACCCCTCACTGCTCCCTGAGCGCCGCTGTTGTTGCAGGCAGCTCACTGCGCCGGGATTAGTGTGTGCTTCACCTCACTGTGTCTACACTGTGTGCTGTGTGTGTTTCACTAATTCACGGATTGGGATAAATGCAGAGACCAAATTTCCCTCACGGGATCAAAAGAGTGTATATATACTTATATACTACTATACTTATTTATTAATGTGGTTGTGACTATTATTATCTATCTATCTATTAGCACATTGTTTGTATTGCCATGTGAAACATAAACTGTCTCTTTGTGAATATTTGGATGCTGTGGTGTTGTAATCACATTTACATTTATTCATTTAGCAGACGCTTTTATCCAAAGCGACTTATGTCAATCATATTAAAAGGGCTATTGTTCCAAGAGCAATTTGAGGTTAAGTGCCTTGCTTAAGGGCACAACAGCGGAAGCCAGGAATTGAACCCTCAACTTTTCAGGCCACTGCATGCTAGCACAGCTCTGTAAACCACTACGCTACCACCACCCTGGTGAGTAGCGTATGAGTCATTCCAAATAAGATAATTAAATGTGTGTGTGTGTGTGCGTTTAGGATGTGAAGATCTTCCGGGCGCTGATCCTGGGGGAGCTGGAGAGAGGCCAGAGCCAGTACCAGGCCCTGTGCTTCATCACACGCCTCAACCGCAACGAGATCATCCCCAGCGAGTCCATGGCACGACTCAGACAGGTCAGTACAGTACACGCACGCACGCACACACGCGTAAACACACACACACAAACAAACACACACACACACACACCAGCATCAGTGAGGTCAGTATTGCCTACTCACACACACCGCAGCCTACACACACACACACACACACACACACACACACATACACACACATCAGCATTAGTGAGGTCAGTATTGCCTACTCACACATACACAATGCAGCCTACACACACACACACACACACACATACACACATACACACACACACACACACACACACACTGTGAAATATAATTTTTGGAATTCTGTTGTATGACTCACTTGTCAGGAAGTGTGTGTAGAGAGTACAAGACGTTTCACAATGAGATGCTTGGGAATAGAATGAGTTAGTGAGTGGGTGAGTGGCATGGGTAGCAGGAAGTGACATGATCGTTCCTGTTCTACAGAAAAACCCGCATGCAATCCGCACGGCGGAAGAGCGGCGTGGTGTGGAGCAGATGACCATGAACGTGGCGGTCAACCTGACGCGGAGCTGGCAGCTGAGCGCACACATCCACAACATGTGTAGCGTCGCCCGCGAGGCTGTCTACACGCGCGAGGCTGACGTCAAACACTGGCTGGAGAGAGGCAAGTGGAATGGCCCCATAATTATACACCATTCTAACACACACACACACACACACACACACACACACACCAACACACCAACACCAACCAGCTCGCACCACCCAGTTCACACCATACACACACACACACACACACACACACACACCACGTCGCACTAGACATCCACACACAATTGGCTTACCACCCGTCTTCACAACCATAAATACAAAACGCATTTCTGAAACTATGAAATCATCAGAAATTATACCATTTTATATTTGTAAACTGGTACTTTTGGGCTTTGCACATTTTTATATGTCAGTCTCACAGAGACATCAGTGCTTTGAACATGTCCTATTTTGAGGGTTTGGCCTGGAGTTTCACTGTGTATGGTTCTGCACAGAAACAAACAAAAGTTCAATTTTGACATGGTCAGCTAGAGCCATGTAGGACAACAGTGCACAAAATCAGTAGTCAATGGAAATTCACTTTATAAGTAATCATAATTCACTGAAAATGAAATCAAATTATGACAATTTTATAACATCAGCAGAACATCAGTAATTTACTGTAAAATCTGATTTAATTGTGGAATTGTTGTAATAACAGACAGTAATTCCAAGTGGTGAAAGTGGTAATAAACTTGGTTTTTGTGTTGTGCTCTGTCTCCCCCTGCAGGCGTGGAGGGCTCCATGTTTGAGCTGCTCCCTCAGGCGGCGGAGACACCAGGGTTGCAGAGCTGCTCACAGGCGCAGGACGTGTGGCAGGCGTGCTCTTGCTCCTTTAGCCTGCGGCTGGAGTGGTACCCCTGCCTGCTCAAGTACTGCCGCAACCGGGACACCACTGGCCGTGGCAACCCCTACAAGTGTGGCATCAAGAGCTGCAGCAAGGGCTACCACTTCACCTACTACGTGCCTCACAAGCAGCTGTGCCTGTGGGATGGCGATGCCTAGCCAGTGCAGCAGAGAGAGAGAGAGAGAGAGAGAGAGAGAGAGAGAGAGAGAGAGAGAGAGAGAGAGAGAGAGAGAGAGAGAGAGAGAGAGAGAGTCAGAGAGACAGAGAAGCATGATGGGATTGCTGTTTATAATCTCTACTTTATAATGATCAGCAGGACAGGGCCGAGTCCAACTCCTCCAGCTCCAACTCGAACATGTCACACTGTAAGTCCACCAGGGAGGAAGGGAGAGTGGAGGAGGGCAAGGCCTCATCAGGGGGAACTTCAGCATAAGTTCTGAGCTCCCAGAACAAGAGTCAGTGTCTTAAGCAGTCTAGTGCCTATGTGTGACGATCAGAAACCATGTGTGTGTGTGTGTGTGTGTGTGTGTGTGATGGACACAGTCTTCCTTTGTGTGTGTGTATGTGTGTAGGAAAGAGGGGGGTGTGGGGGCACTGTTGCTCAAAAGAACTCTTTGTGCAATCTAAAGGGCCTCTTCTAATGTATATGCATATGGCTGAAGAAAGCAGCATTCTAACATGCATGGGCTGTGAAATCAACCACTGGAACTACAGATCCCAAGATGCATTGCGTGGAGATGATTGAGGGATGAAGGAACTGTGAGCCAAGATATTTTTCATTTGTTTATATGTACAGCAGCTGTGTAGTCTTTGTATAGTCCTCTGCTACCTTGCTGGTTCACATCAATTCAGGTTGTTTGTATTTTATTTTGATTACTGTTCATTATTTATTTTGTTTGCAAAAAGAAATTATCAAAGAAGCTAATGTACAAAGTGGAAACCCATAACACCATTCACTCTGATTTCATGCTGTTTCCTGTTGTGTCACACTATCTGTTTAAATATTTCTGACCTATATTTCTCTTAGTGACGACTTGGTTCTAATTACTTAGTGTTGTGTTTTATGTGCATTTTTTGTCTTGGTGTCTTGTTCAACTAAAAGTAGAAGGGTAGAGTAACGTGTCTTTGAGAGTATAAGGTAGGAGAGCCTTATGCCTTTGATTCTTGCATTCCCGTGGCCTTAATTTTAAAAATGTTTTTTCTTCATTTACTTTGACTTTGAAAATGAGTTAGGTGTGTGTGTGTGTGTGTGTGTGTGCGCGTGCGTGCGTGCGTGCGTGCGTGCGTGCGTGCATGCACGTGCGTGTGTCTGTCCATGTGTGTAATTTCACTCTTTATTACTGAATGTAGACTTTGAGATGACATAGATAGTGGACCAAAAGGGTTAATGCACATTCCAGTACACATTTGTCATCTGTAGGTGACTAATAGTTCACCGTGATCTCACACAGTGACGTCACACTCTCTCGTTATGTCAGAACACCGGAACGGAACCCTTTAGTCACATAAACTAAACCTCACATAACTCACATGTTTTATTGCAAGGATTTAAATCAAACCAAAGTCTACCTTTACAGAGGGAGTGAAGGGTGGCAGTGCAAATTAAGTTGATGGACATGAGGCCGCTGAAAGCTTCACATGCCAATTTCTGTATTCTGTAAAAGCCGCCACTAGCTATTATGGGCATTGAACTTCGCTCTGTTGTCAGAACTGTGATGTCAAATACAAAACTTTTGCTGTTACATCACACACAAATTGTTTTCTGTGTTTGTATTAATAATGCAGTATGTCTTAGCATTTTTAAGGAAACCCCATAGAAGAACACTGTCAAGCTAAATTTAAATTAAATTTTTGCTGGAAAGAGTAATGTTTTATTATTAGTTTTTTTTTCTGTCTGTTGTCTCACAAGTTCAAAGTGATGTAATTTTTTAGTTAGTGTAGGCCTAGTTGTAGAACTCATTAGAACCTGAAAAATAATGGTACTGCTTCTAATACATTTAACTTGTCGAACAATTTAAAATCAGTAGATCACACCCCAACTGTCAAGCCAAATGATTGTGAAAGATTTCAGACTTTCATCCATTTTTGATAAACAAGTGCCTTAATACCGACATTTGTATTGATTGCTTTGTTAAGTTAGAGTGGACATATTTTTATATAAATATATTATGTTAGGACTCAATCCATGATGGCAGTGAGTTTGAAGTAATAATTTTCAAATAAAAAGTATATCTTTACAGATCTCTCCTATTATTGTGTGTGTGTGTGTGTGTGTGTGTGTGTGTCAGAGTGTCAGAGATAGAGAAATAGAAAGATAGTTACTTTTCAAGTAATTCCATCCATATTCCATAGGCCACCATTTGTCATCACTGTTCCTCTCGCCCTGTCTCTAGCTGTGTTTTTTGGGAGCCTAGTCACATGTCATCAAAAGTGAATCCTGTTGGGCATTCCATGTCAGTTAAAGATGACTAAATGTCCCCATACAAAGTAAACAATAGGTGACATTTAAGCTGTTCGTAATGTGATGTGACCTACAAACTCATGTCATGTCATGTCATGCCTCATGCCACTGGACTGCCGGAATTCCAAATAAAAGACGTGCATGTCTTTCCACAACCGGACCAGCAGGCGTCGCGCCTAGCTGCGATGGCAGGAGCATCTGTCGCCTGGAAACAAGACAACCCTCTTCTCTTTGTAGACATCGTTGATGATTCTTCGAGAATAATGCCGCTTTTGTTTATGTGGAGCACTGGGTCCTGTCTCCGTGAAGACGTTGTTTGTTTGAGAATAATTCAGACAGTGCCTTTCTTTCTTGAGGCGTGAGACGTAGGCTACAGGGGGATGTTGAGGTTATATTCGGTTTAAACGTTCCAACAGGCCCGGGTGCCACGAGGATCCTAGTGTCAGAGCATCATTATTGTGGACAGACCAAGTGAATACATCTATCCGGATACTCCGATGGAACGGTGGTTCTTGTATAGTTCAGGTAAGTTCGCCACGCATCTAAACATTCCCTTGTCCGGTGAATGTAAGAGATGTTTTAAAGCGTAGGCAACGCTTTCATGCTCAAATGGGCTATTGTTTATTGTTGTGAAAGCCTGTATGGCAGTTATAATAGGCTATCGACTTAAATTCCTGAGGTGCAATAGCCTACCTCTTAAATATTCTGTTCCGTATGGGTGGAAATAAATAATTAAGCCTATCTTCTTTACCCATGTGCAAATTCAGATATGGAAAGACCTCTTAAATATATGGGACAATTGTGACAGTCTACCATTATCATGCTAGCACACTTTAATTGTTGATCTGATGAAAATAACATTTGTGATATGTAGCCTAACCTGTTCCATTGTAGCAATCCTATTATTTACACTGTAGCCTACCATACTCACTGTTATGTAAGAACTGTTTGTGCTGTTTGTAAAATAAATGGAGTGTGTTGTAGTCTATGCTTGAAGTCCAGAGCTTAGCTTTTGCCTCGTAGGAGTGCACACACTATTATGTAAAAACATAGCATAAATGTGCCATACATGTTGTACTTGCTACTATGAAATCATGATGGTGATGTTTTGTTATAGTGGCCATAGTTATATCCTAGCAAAGACAAGGAATGGAAAAAGACTGAAAATAAAATAAATGGTTTCAGTTCAGTGCTGTGTGTCTGTTCTCCCTGTGGACTCAGGCGGAAGCTCCAAACATAGTTACTTTTGCACTAGTTTTGACATTGTAGTCAGGCAGCTGCCTTATTTCCCAATACCCAGGATCCCTCAGCCCATTCACTTTAAATCTTCCCTACTCACTGTGAAACACTTACCACAGAAAGACCTGTTACTTTTCACTGAAGAACTCTAAGCTGTGGTACACATAGGATTATTCAGGAGAGCATTTGGAAGCGGTAGCCTATGAGTGGGCATTTTCATTTACTGTGGGGTGGAGCTGAAGGTAGCCTACAGGAATTTCAGGAGTCATACAGAAGGAATGTTTTATAGATTGCATTTAATAGGTGTGGTAGTTAGTTAGTCCATTATTAGGCACAGTGTGTTTGTTGTACTATGAGTGTGTATTTGAGCTAGATTGTGAGCTACGGCCTTCTGAGTGAATTCTAAAGTAGTGTATTGTGTTTGTCCCAGCGAGATGACATTGCTTGTAGTCGGAGTGATTCTGTGCCTTGTGGGATGGATCAGCCTTTATGCTTTTCTCTGCCACTCAAACGGTTCCCATGGATATGAGTGGAACTGTCGCCTGGTCACTCTGGCCCATGGACTCCTGGCGGTGGGAATCACGGCCTACATTGGCTATGTGGACGGTCCCTGGCCCTTCAGTCATCCAGGTGAGATGCAGAGACATGCAGACCACTACAGACATCATGGTATGGGCAGATGCATCATGCAGGTCTGGGAGAATATGGAGTCATAAATTATTGGTTTCCAGACCTGGTGAAGTGTGGACATTTGTGTAAAAGTCTCAAAAAAGTCTGAAAGTATTACTCATAGTTGAAGACAAGACAAGTCTACTAATACACTCCTTCGCTTTTATATTAATACAATGCTTCGCTTTAGAAAATGCTTTGTTCGTTTCTGTTTGTTATTAACATGTTGTCACCTTTCTAAAATAATGGCATTTAAGTTATTTTTTTTCTCAGAAAACACAAAAAAGTTGACCAAAAATGATTTAGGCAAAAACAATATTTTTTTGGAAGGTGACCATGTGCATGTCAGGGCTGCCAAGAAGTACCATTTTATTCTTCTATTCTATTATATTTAATTCTATTCTATTCTGTTCTTAGGGCGCATTCACACATGACTGTTTGGTCCGGACATGAGTTAGTTTGGACCAATGGTTCGGTGATTTTTGCTAATGTGAACGCAGTCTACCGACCGGGTGCAGACCAGGGTCCGCTAGAAAACGGGGGTCTGGGGAATGCTATCTGTTTCAAAACAAGGGAATAAACTGCTGTTTTTGCGACGTTGCCAAGCGATATTGGTAAAAATAAGCTAGTATTTATGACATAAATGTTGTCCGCACACAAAAATGTAGACCAGCTGGGTCAGGGCTAGGGGGGATTAATCACACTTGGGTACGGTCCAGCTAAACGGACCCAGTGTAAAAGCAACCTTAGTCCTTAGTCAGAGGTTGCTGTCCTCTGGAAACGTTCTCACACACTCAGTTATATGCTGCACAGTACTGTCTATCTGTTATAAATCCCTCTCAGCATTCAACCATCTCAAATTGATTATAAGAACTTTAGCAGAATGTCATAGAGCTTATTGCAGACATCAGTAGATACTTAGTGGATATTTACAGCATACATTTAGGACAAGACCCTTTTACCACTAGCATTACCACAAGGATTTTCTGGTTCTATAACTGTATAACTACAATTGCACTATTCTTTAACCATAGGTCTTGTTTCATTTGAGCTTCTATTTTTTTGTCCTGTTGTTTCTGATCATGGTTCCCAGGTACAAAGACCACACCACTGCAGGCCAGTGCTATGGTGATAAGCCTGGGATACTTCTTGTTTGACATGGGCTGGTGCATCTACTTCCAGACGGAGGGCCTTGTCATGTTGGCGCACCACACCATAAGCATTCTGGGCATCATCCTGACACTGAGCATTGGCGAGTCGGGCATCGAGGCATGCGCGGTGCTCTATGGCAGCGAGATCACCAACCCACTGCTGCAGGCGCGCTGGTTCCTCCGGCAGACGGGCCGCTACGAGAGCTGGCTCGGCGACGTTGTGGATGTCACTTTCGTGCTGCTCTTCGTGTTCATGCGCGTTGTGGTGGGCGCCAACATGCTCTACTGCGAGCTCATTTCACCGCGCCCCAAGTTCATCATCAAGTGCAGTGGTGTGGCCATGTACGTGCTCAGCTGGGTGTTCATGGTGGACATCACCCGGTTTGCCGTGCGTAAATACCGCCGCTGGACTGTGCGAGGGCGGGCTGCTAAGACCAAAGACAAACCGATCGAGACCAATGGGCCGCACGCAAAGACAGACTGAGGACATACCCACTTGCCATTTCCTCATAGACATTTTAAAAACAGAGCAAGAAAGAAAGACATTTTTAAATAACATGATGATAATTGAAAAAAATCTGTGGACAATGCATGGCCTGATGTTTCCTGAGACAGATATAAAGAAGCATGTATGATGAGGGCCATGTTATTGCTGAATAGCCCAGATTGCACCTTGGAGTGACTGGCTGGGGCTTTCTGTCCGTCCGTCTTGGGACTGGAATGAGTGAAGCAGTAAGAAATGAGCCATAGTTCAACATTGTTACAAATAAGACTGCCCACTGCGTGCCAGACTGCATTTCAAAACGCCACTGCACAGCACTCAGCTGCCCCCCTGCCGAACAGCCGAGTTTAGGGCGGATCTGGCTGAGATTCAGCCCTGATGGGGTCCTGAACTCCTGATCCAGCCCTGATCTGGCCCTGATGCGGCTGCTTTGTGCTAGATCAAAGTTGGACCCGGTCCAGAGTAACATGCTATAAAAGGGGTTGTGCTTATGACAGCAGACACTGACACATGTTTTATGTAATGGTCTGTGTACTTTAAAGTTGGGGGAAATCAATGCATTGTGCAAGAGGACAATGTTTGATAACTTTAATTAATGCAGTTTGACAACTATTAATTATGTGGTATGTAGAATGTCCTCAAGATAATTCTCTAAAAGACAAAATTTGTTTGAAAGATGTTTGAATACTGTTTTTACTAGTAAAGTAGATATTTTTGCCTTTTTAATATGGAAGTGATTGTGGATGCTGTAATTTTAATATAGCAATACTTATGATTGTTGTAAAAACAATAAAGAATAAAGAATAAAGAATTTGTTAAGTTCTGCATTACAAAAAGAGCACAATGGCTTTGTCATTGGAGAAATCAATTTCTCTCTTTGTTTGAGTATATGTGGGTGAGTGTGTGTGTGTGTGCGTGTGTGCGCATATGTGTGTATGTATGTGTGTCTGTGTGTGTGTATGTATGTGTGCTAGCTGAGAGTGGAAGAAGGAAAATGACAGAATGGTACTGTGTTTTCTGGACATTGGAGAGACAGTGATTGTCTATCTTCACAACAGTGCTTCAGCAAAAGTGTGTGGGTCTTGTTACATGGAACAGCAGCCCTGTGTGTGTTTGAGTGAAATATCAATCTGGTCAATACAGGCCTATTTAGTGTGAACAGGCCAGGGTTTAATCAAATGAAAGGACGTGGATTACTCAGCAAAGCGGATAATGAAGTGCAGTACATATAACAGGCCACAAGATGGCAAACACGAATAATAATATACGGCTCTGATAATATGCAGCAATAGACATCTTCATCTGATTATCTCTTCATGAAATGCAACAAACCCAGCAGTAGCCTATGTCAAATTGACAACTTTTTTAAATTACACAGTAGGTAGAGATTTAAACATATGACGATATAGTTGCAGTTATCACAGTAAAACAAGTTTGGCCTGCAAATAAATGCACCTTTTAATACAGGCTACACCTTTTAGGCTACATGTATGTTTTAAGTTTATTGTCGGCGACAGAGGAAGGAACAATCATGCATTTGCAAAGTTGCACCATGTCAAAAAAAGTAAATATGACAAAAAATTTTACTAAAATACAATAATATGATATAGACTTTGGTCAACGTGTCAATATGTATTGATAGTAGCTGAAATAGACATGAACGTGGACTAAACATAACACAGCCTGTGCACACGTGTACTTTAATATTATGTAAAACGAACGGGTAAGCTTTGTCTATGTATTTCCAGATTGTATATAGGGGGCCCATTGGTCCATAGCTGATACATTTATGTCGCTTTAAGAGAACGGAGCTAACTTGTAGCACTGGCTAGCTTTTAGTCGGCCAGTGGCTGAAGGTGAACAGATTCCACAGAAAACAAGTCAGAACGGCCCAATTCGGAAAACATGGAGACGGAGCAATCAGACGGCTGAGTTTTAACTTTGGGGGCTTTTGTTTTGATCAAAGGACTTTTGAGGCAACGCACACGTTGGGATTCTGCATATATCTGACAAGAACAACCTGAAGACCGTTTACATGAGAATTCTCGTGGGAAAACACGCTTTTCATGGATGTGGTTAATAGATAGCTAGCTAACGTTACATTTGGAGTTTGGGATTATTGTTGCAAAGTTTCAAACCAGGATACTGACAAACATTTTACTGCAGTGAAACACGCATTTTCCGTGCTTTAGTTTCAGTATTGTTTGATTTAGTTCAGGGGACTTTGATTTTACAAAGAATCGTAAAACCGATGTGTTTTAATTCGACGCGTTTGGGACGCCTGGTTGGGGGAAAGGTTCTCCATTTTCCAGACCTTAGGCTAACATTATTGCTAGCTCGCTAGGTTAACTGTTAGCTCTCCTAAAATTTCAGAGGCCTCGTTACTCCATTCAGAGGTGTAATGTTACTGGCGTCGACTCGTTGGAATAATTGTGACTTTTCTGTTGAAGAGTTGCTCTCTTCTTTTAAAGCCAAAGTTCTTAAATTCTCATGGTCACGAGGAATTGGTCCTTCGCCCTCAATAAATTCGGTACCCTGTGATATCAAACTAACGAGGTACAGTACCCAGCGAAACAACTAACGTTATCATTAAGTTAATTTATCGATGTATCTTTAAAAGAAAAGGAAGACAACAACAAGCTGTTGCTAAAACTAGCCGCAAAACGTCCAGTTGGGTGGAAAGTTTGCAAGTAGCGTGTTTATTTAAGACTGCTGGAGAAGCATCCCAGTGGCCACGTTTGTATGAATTCGACTGGAAGGAGCATACAAATGTCCAGTTTCAGCTGATTTGAGACTCGTCCCGTGAAGCGTTAGCTAGCCCACTTGATGTGTTTAGTTTGTGTTTTAACGCTAATGACTTTTTTGCTGACTGATGGTTCAAGTCACTTACAATTTACACTGTATCTTTTGGAAACGATCAAAGCACATTCGGCTTCTCTAAATGCGGGTGTTGCCAGTATTATAACGGCGTCGACGGGAGCGTGATTATCAGGGAATGAAGAATTGACAGTACATAACCAACTAGTTACCGCAAATTAAGCTTACTTTTGCCAGCTATTTATTTCCTCTTGCTCGAGAGAAGACTTATAGTTGTGATTTTTATATTTTGTTATGTTCAAACGGTGTTTTATTGCCAACTGATTAATATTTTGTTACTTTGTCTCCACTGATTAGTTAGCTTGCTAGCTAGCTGGACTTGTTCATTTTGCATTTCTGACGTATGTCCAGCTGCCGAATGCAACCGAATACCAGCACGCACGGACACGAAAGTCACCTATCTAAAAATCCTGAATAGCACATTCAGAGCTTTGCCATTTATTCCACAATTTCTGCTCATTAACAACTGAGGACGATTCAAATACGAAGGAACGGACGTCACCATTGTCGGATGTTAGGGATACCTTACAGCGAAAGTGGTGCACTGCTTCATGTTTGTGAAGATGGTCATTGGATGTAAACCGCTGGAAAAGTAGATACGGAAGCCCAATGAGTGACACACAGCCCACAATCACTGACAGGTGAGTGAGTTTGTGATTTTTAAACCGTGTCATCCCTGTTCACATGACTACAAACCAGTAGACCAACCCTGCAGTAGTCTCCCTGTCTGTGTGCTATATAATCAAGTGTAATAGATGGGTTAGGCGTCCCTTAGGAATTCTGTGGCCTTTAGGCAGCGGCAGCCGGAGAGCTATCTGACTTACAAGTTGGGATGTCTGTTTATGAGTCATGTTGTTGTTGCTGGTGCTGCATCTGCCTTCTTGCAACATTTTGTGATCAAACTTTACCAGATATGTACAGACAAAAATACATGCATAGTTACACCAAAGGAAAGAGTGAGGGTTTTAATCCTTCTTTCAAATAAAGTGTGAATTTCTGTGCAAACCTAACAGTTTCAAGAAAGAGAGATGCTGTGCCTCAGGATGCAGCAACAGCAGACTTTGATTTGATGTTTTGAAGATGACTTTGGTCAGTGATGTTATGAAGATAACACATTGCTTTTGGACAGTCACTTATTTTATTGCAAATGCAATGATGCAACATGCCCTACATTTTATCCGCATGCATCAGGATTTAATAGATCAGTGATCTGCTCTTGAACACATCCCTCTCTTTCTCCATCCATCCATCCTAGAGGAGAGAAAACACACACACACACAGACATAGCTCACGGCCTGCGGGTCACGCCAGTGATGGTGGGATGTGATTTTCAGCCTCAGTGACCCTGACTGCACCTGCAGCTGGTACTTAAGAGTGGCATCTGTGTGTGTGTGTGTGTGTGTGTGTGTGTGTGTGTGTGTGTGTGTGTGTGTGTGTGTGTGTGAGAGAGTGTTTGTGTGCGCGTGCGTAGCTAGGTAGGTGCGGCACTATACTCCCTCAGGCTGTTGAAGGGGGTGTGTATGTGTGTCGTCTCAGACAGATATAGAGGTAAATTAGTTAGCCGATGTCTGTCGTCTAAGACATAAAAGCAGGGGGAGGGATGGATAGTAAGTGTATTAGTTTGTACACAACCTCAGACAGAGGGCAGAGAGAGAGCGATTGGGCTGTACGTCTTTCTTTCAGACTGATTTAGCAGAAATTAGTGAATGAGTTGATGTGCCTGCCTTGTCTTGAAGAACAGGAGAGTGTGTGTGTGCACGTGCACACAAACGCTGTCTCTCTGGCTGAATCGAGTGGATAGACTGTGTGGAGAGTGAGTTTTCCCACCTGAACTAATTCAGGCTGACAGATCCACTGAGCCCAGCTACTCACTGCTGCGTCCGAGACACGCTGAACTTCTGTAAGAGCACAGAAGAAACCTGCACCTCTTATGCAGTGAGGGGAGAGAGGGGGGGAGGGAGATGATGGAGAGCGAGCAAGAGTGTGTGAGTGGATGTGTGAGTGAGTGAGAGAGAGAGAACTGGGCTACTTGTCATTCAGTGTTTGTCCCTTACCAAATGGGAGCGATACCATTCCCTTGAGGCTGATTGAGTGAGTTGTGATCCAGTAAATTATGATGTTTTGAAGTCCTGATCCAGTCAGGGACATTGTGTGGTCTTCCTGTGAATAATACAATACCACAGAAAGGATTGAAGAAACTGACCACAGTCAAGCAATGCCTCAGTCTTTTTTGGTCTGCTTTTTAGATGTGATTCTGTATTTGTCTTATGTGACCCAGTGCTGTAGTTCAGAGCCAGTCATGGTGTTCTCATGTGTGTAAAGCCCAGGCAGGTTCGGCCCAGGCAGGTTCGGTGCTGCAGGCGGGATGAGCTCAGACTTTCCTCTCCCCTCTCCTCTACTCTCTCCTCTCTCCTTTTTCCCCTCCCCTCCCCTCTCCCCTCTCCTCTCCCCTCCCCTCCCCTCTCCTCTCCTCTCCCCTCTCCTCTCCTCTCCTCTCTCCCCTCTCCTCTCCTCTCTCCCCTCTCCTCTCCTCTCCTCTCTCCCCTCTCCCCTCTCCTCTCCTCTCCTCTCTCCCCTCTCTTCTCTGCTCCCCTCTCTACCCTCTCTTTAGTGCAGTGTCTGCTGCTAACGTTGCCATCCCTCCATTAGAGTTATGAGCGGCCCGATTAAGTGCATTCATGCTGAGCTTGTTCCTTCGTGGCTCCACAATGCTCTTCCTGTCAGCTGTACGTGGGCCCTCCTCTTCACACACAGAGGCTGTGTGTTTTGCTCCTGATGATCGGGTCATCCCCCTCATCCTTTTTCCCTGAAATAAAAAAAAATATTATTATTATTATTATTTTACCTGAAAAGGCTTTGTGTGTGTGTGTGTGTGTGTGTGTGTGTGTGTGTGTGTGTGTGTGTGTGTGTGTGTGTGTGTGTGTGTGTGTGTGTGTGTGTGTGTGTGTGTGAGAGAGAGAAGATTATTGGCTTCTGAATGCCAGGTTATGAGAGGATGAGCATTGCAGGACTTCTGTAGGGTTTCACATCGTGTGTGAGAGAGAGAGAGAAACATCTTGTCCAACCCTCAGAAAGTGAGATGCAGCTGAAATGGGGCTGCATAATTTGGGGTAAATAGCTAATTGTTATTGTGATTTGCAATATGAATTTTGAATGCCAATAAATTGATTCAATTCAATATTCCAGATGTCGCTATGTGAAGCACAGCACTCCAGATTGACTGTTTGCCATTTTCCACCGACAGAAAACTGGTTCCGTTCTCATTCATGAACCAACATTTGAACCATTCGCAGCATTTCGAGAAAACCGTTTGGAAGGTGGCACTTTGGTTCAGAGCTGGAACTAAAAATAGTGGGTTTTTCCTGCAAGCTGGGGTGGGCGTGTCAAATTTACCGTTCAGAGGGGAGAAGGATAAAAGCGGAGTTCTCCCTCTGTACAGTAATTTCCCGTGTATTAGCTGCATTGTGTAAAAACCGCAGGACAGTGTATTATGTTAAAAAAACAAAACCATATTAATACCATATTAATAGTGTGTGATTTTGCTAAATCGGTGCATAAACCTCGGCTGATAGTTGGGAAAGTATGGTATCAGCTGTTGCCATGACAGTCAACTAGCACTACACCGCAGACGATAACTATAATTTCTACAGTTTTTTGTATCATCCTCCTGTTTGTATCATCCTCCTGTTTTAATGAACTATTATTTATGCATGCAACAGCTGTTGTTGAGGACACATCCTTGGTTCTGTTCAAAACTGGTGGAAATGCAGGTTGGTTCACTAGATTACATTTACATTTCTTAATTTAGCAGACAACTTTATCCAAAGCTACATGTCATAAGGGCCATTGTCCCCGGAGTAACTTGAGCTTAAATGCCTTGCTCAAGGGCACAACCGTGGAAGCCGGTAATTGATGTATAGCACCAAGGTTCAAAAAACGCGTTCAAGAATGCTTTATCGGTTGGTCGAAAAACGCTCTGTGAAGCTCACCAATCAGAAGTGCTAAGCTTCTCACGCACTAGGCATGCTCACCAATCAGAAGTGGCATAGTCAGAGAAGATTACATGATTACAAAAATCATAAATATGACAAGATGAACGATTATTTATAGTTTTAGTGATTAGATAATTGCTGTGGTTCATATTGCCATTGCCTGAGCCGAAAGCTTCAACACGACTCTCGGAACGCATTACATACATTTGTCGCACACATTGTTAGTATTTTATTGCATTGTCAATTCGTATCATATAAAACTAGCCTGCATCTATTTTATAAACTATTTATATAATATTTATAAACTATAGCACCTAAAACAAGTTAGTTAGCCTGATGTTCAGACCTTGAATGGTAGGCTATATTTTGGAGTTTGACTGATGTTAGTTGTTAATTGTGTGTGTAGGGATGTAACGATTACCGGTATAATGGTAAACCACGATAAAAATGTTGACGAAATTATTACCGTTTTCATTTCAAATATCATGATTATCACTGTTGATTACCGCGGTATGGAAACCGTGTTTTTAATCCTTCCCAGCTTCATCCGAGCCTGCTTTTGACATACATTAGGCCTGGTACAATGGAACAAAACAGGTACCCTACTGATTCTGTTGTCTAATTGATGGTTTTAACTACAATTTGGATTAGGCTACACCTGATTTTAAAAGGCGGAACTTTTTCACCGCAAAATGTGCACTGTATCATGTACTGTAGCCACTCTGCATCTTTTTATGTTCGCGTCCACATTAAATCCATTCCACTCACGTTATCAGGAGAATACAGTAGCCTAAAGTTTTATTTTGAACGCTTACTTTGGTCTCACTCATTGCATCCAAATAACAGAAATAGCAAACTCCAAGTAGGGTAAGTTAGTTAAGCTATAAGCACATAGCCAATTAAACATGAAGAAAAAAGTGAACGGGACACTTTTTGAAACTATTTCAGCTTGTGTAGGTCTATCGGTGCTTTCTGAACATATTGAACACACTTTTAGAAATACCGTGATAACACCGAAAACCGTGATAATTTTGGTTACTATAACCGTGAGGTTAAATTTTCATACCGTTACATCCCTGTGTGTGTGTGTGTGTGTGTGTGTGTGTGTGTGTGTGTGTGTGTGTGTGTGTGTGTGTGTGTGTGTGTGTGTGTGTGTGTGTGTGTGTGTGTGTGTGTGTGTGTGTGTGTGTGTGTGTGTGTGTGTGTGTGTGTGTGTGTGTGTGTGTGTGTGTGTGTGTGTGTGTGTGTGTGTGTGTGTGTGAGAGAGAGTGTTGAGATGGCTCTCGGCAGCTGTGCCTTGTTATTGTGCTGAGTCAAGTTGGCCTCCTGCTGACTAATGAGAGAGCTCTACTAGTCACTCTAGCCTACAGTGCTTTCCTCTGACGCTAGGACCAAGACACAGACACACGCTTAGGCCTAAATGGTGGAAAATAAGTGAAGCAACCATTGAAAGTGGATAGTATCAGAGGCTTGGCTCAAGCCAAGGTCCTTTTTTTAAAAAAGCGGCCTGTTGTTGCTGTATACTTTCCTTTAGCGCTTTGTGGTTGTATGCATCATCATGATGTGTGGAAAATATTCAGGAAACACACAAACACACAACTAGGGCTGTTGGAACGAACTTCCGAAGTCGATTATAAATCATTTATTTTAAAAAATCAATACTAATCGAATTTTGAAATTACTATTCCAATGTGTTTTTTTGGGAGTTTGAAATGTGAAATCGAAATGCTTTTGTCATGTCTAATGCACAATATAAAAATGGCAGAAAGATGCACCCACGGAGATCACCACTCCTGACCAATTAGGTTAAGGGCGAGGAACCGCAGCTAAAGCAGGCAAGGAGTAGGTTTTTGCCTCTGTGTCCCGGTGCTTCTGTCACTTATCTGATTGCTAATTTGCGGCATAATGGATCGTGGAACTGCGAGCCGATAGGAAAAAAAAGAAAGCAAACTTTTCTCCAATCAGGAAATAGGCCTACTTGCTAATTTGCCGTCATCAAACATACAATTAAGTGGTAGTGGTATCAGCGTTCATTTAGTGTCTGTGCATGTCTGCGTGAATGAAAATGAAACCACTCAAGTTGAACAGATATCGTTGGCAGATTGTGCTTTTTTTTCTTCAAGGCAACCACGCGTTGATCGTGGCATTGGCAATGCATAAGCCCGTTTATACAGTGTATAGAGATGCATAGTAAATATTAATAATAGGCCAAATTTGAGCATTAAATATTCAAATAAAAATCGATTTAAAAATAATAATAAATGAAATTCTAATGGGATTATGGAGGAACATCACACACACATACACACACACACATATCATGATCACTCCACACAACTGCAGTCACACACACACACACACACACACACACACACATCCACATCATGATCTCGCCACACCACTGCAGTCACACTCACTCACACACACACACACACACACACACACACACACACACACACACCATGATCTCTCCACACTACTGCAGTCACACACACACACACACACACACAGAGACTCCTCGGCCCAAGAAAGGCTCACACCAGTGTGCAAACGAAGATCGCAGCAGAGTTAGGGCCCGTCCACACGTAGACGCTTTTTGGGTTAAACGCAGAGGTTTTGCTTCGTCTTGGCCGAGCGTCCAAACAAATCCAGTAAACGCACTGCCCGAAACCGCACTTTTTTGAAACCTGGTCCCAGAGTGGAAAAATCTGAAACCGTAGCCCTTTTGAATTCGTTTGGACAGCGAAACCGCACATCCTACTTGCGTATTGATGATGTTATCGCCACACCTCAGCTGCCCTGGACTTGACACTTATAGTATTGCCTAACAATACTAGTTTTCATACATGAAATTACCTACGATTACACTCCGTAGGATAAATATCACAACTGGTGCTGCGCAGCGCCGATAGCTTATGACTTGGTGGACTGAACACTGTTTTTCCCGGTGTTTTTTTATGCATTCTATCTACTGTCAGTGACGCGAGAGAACTTAAGTTATTAGGGAAGTGCGTGTAAGTTTACATTAATTTGTGCGTAGTGCCGGGGTCATTCGTTTATTTTACATGTCTTACAACATAAATAAATGCGTTCATAGTGAAGTCAGATATGAGCATACAAAGACGCTTAGAACTCATGTTAAGCCTACAGATGTGCACTAAATGCGAATGGGCGATTTGATGCAAGCAAAAGTATCGACTGTTACTAACAAAGGTATTATGTAAGGGATAATGTATAGAACGCCGGTCATTGTCGGGAGATAGGTCCCGAAAGGGCGAACCGGTCTTGTTCCGCCCTGAAGGGACCTATCTCCCGACAATGACCGGCGTTCTATACATTATCCCGCTTATTACACGGCTACTTACCAAAACGACACAATAAACTCCCCACGATATGACTCTTTAGCCTACATAGCCTAGTCTATAGCCTATTTGTTACCGTTTCATCATGGCTTTTGCTGAGAAACAAATAGTTCGCAACAACACATGCTGAACTTGAATCAAACATTCTTTAACACAGAACACAGCTGATCAACCGTCTGCTTTCACTTTTGAATGAAGTTCCAATCCTTGCGTAGTGATATGAAAGAAATTACTTAGAAGCACAAAGCCCATTTTCCTTGACAGCGGTCTGTTATACTTAGCAACGGTCTGTTATTCAGAATTAGCAGACCGCCGAACGTGAAGTGAATGGAGCATTCTGCAGCACTATGAAGAGCCGTGTAATAAAGCAATATTATAAATGTGGCGACGGAATGCCTAGAACTTGGGTACGCCTAGCCTTTGCACTTGCGGTGATAACCAAAACTAATGTGAATCGCGGACTATCCTGCAATCAAAGAAAGTAAAGGAGATTATTTTTACCTGCGTTAGCCAAATAAAGGACGGGACTGCACCCTTCACAAACCGTAAAAATTAAGTTTATTAGTTTTACCATTGACTACAGTTGACAGATCACTATAAGTCCACACAAACAATTCTGGTTTCCTTGCACTAGCCAGTTTTGTCGTAGCCTACTCTGTCTGTTGTACGGCCTACACAGAGCGCAAGCTTTGGTCAATTTTTGTAACAAACAGTGCCACCTATAGGCCTGGGATATGAAGTAACGTGTTGAGTCATGTTGAGATGAATCCGTTTGGACGCAAATATTCTTGATACGGTTCCAGGGAAGACGGAGGAAAAAAGGTCGGTTTGGTACGTGTGGACCCCCCCCCCCCCCTTTGTTTGTGAACAAAGCTTTTACATCCTTCTAAGGTGACTGAAGGGCCACGCCTGTAGTCTGAGTTCAGTGGAGGTAAGGTGTGTGTGTGTGTGTGTGTGAATGCGAGGAGTACCTGGTAACTAGGAGCAACACTGTAAACACAACAGTATGTTTTGCTGCAACTGAGTCACTCATGATGATGTCATATAACACGTAAGTGCACTGCACACTTCGCTCCCGCAGTAGTAATATATTCCTCATGCTGTACTTGAAGGCTACCTGAGGGCAGATCATTTCTACCCCGGTCCATCTCCAGATGGAGATCATACCTCCACAGCGGTGTGTTGTCCTCCAAAACATTACATCATCTTTGAATGAATGCCCTCACCTGAAGTATAAAGACGCTTAGAGAATTTAGCATAATAGAAGCTTACAAAGCAATGAAATAACATTCATACATGTGCATATATGTCGGCTAGTTTGGTAATATAACAAGGCATTCCTTCACCTACTTGCTTTACCCCTAGCGACTTACAGATACCAATTGCACGGACCAATCCGAGTCTCACTGGATCAGCTCTATTCTTTATATATATGTGTCCCGTCGCACCGGTGTGACAGGAATGTTGGAAAATGAATGTTCTAAAGAATATCTGGGTTCATTGAATTCAACATAGAGTTTTAGAACCTTGAATTGTTGTGGAACGGAATCTTATGTTAGAATGTTCAAAAACCCACACCTTTAATGCTCCACACCAGTGAAAGCTTCATTAGCAATGCAACAGAAGCATGCCGCCTTAATGCACTGTAGATAAACCCCTGGGGCTCTGGAAACATTAACATGAGTTATGGTGCTCCTTGGGCTGAGCATGAATATTCACTCAGCCTCTCTTCGTCAGACCTACCAACAGCAACACTGCTGGCTGTGTCATATACGCTAACAAGAAAATGGCAGCAAGGCTCTTAACAAGCTGTAGGAGTGGCTACTGCGTCACCCAGACAGCACTCACTTTATGTCTTCCTTCAAGACAAAGCTCTTGCTCTTCACTGTGACCGCAAGGATATTATTGTCTAGGTAAGGTTGGTGACAAAGCAAGGATATGATGGTCTAGGTAAGGTAGGTGACAAAGCAAGGATATTATAGGGTAGGTAAGGTAGGTGACAAAGCAAGGATATTAGGGTAGGTGAGGTAGGTGACAAAGCAAAGATATGATGTAGTGTTGGCGGTATGACCAAAAATGTATATCACAGTATTTTTCAAAATTCTTACGGTTTCATGGTATATGACGGTATTTTTTTGTCCATGCATACTCAGATGTTCACAGCATTTTCTACAGGTTGAGAGAGGAATTGCTGCAGTACATTGACTAAGGATGGTCTATTTTACTGTCATGATGTAGAATAACTCCACACTAGTGGTAATGCAGTTTTGCATGGCCCCAGAAAATGATGCTGTTTACAAAGAGCCACTTATGATTCTAATGCATCAGAATGCAAAGACAATTGCAGTCAAAATACAGAACTTTCACTGTGCAACTTGCAATAATTATACTTTTTTGAAAATTATACAATTTAAAATAAAACCTCTCTGCTAATATGCTTACTCTGACAAATAGGCCTATCAGAAACATGCCTTATTGTCATTGTGTGGTTTGCATGACGTTAGTGGTAGGCTAACGTTAACTTGATGTGGATGTCTTGTTAGCCTGCCATGACCTTCGGTTCGGTTCGCTAGGCAAAACATTAACAAAAAAGTTTGTTTTGGTGCACTGATGACAGTCAGGATCATTTCTAACTAGCCAGCTAGTATTGCTCAGTTCATGTCTATAACATGCTTCACTTGCTACCTGGATAATTTCAGCGAATATTCTTAAGGTGAGATGAATGATAAGATCATTAAACTTCACTGTGTTCGGTGGGTTGCTAACTAACTACATCACCTACTAGCCAACTAGTTACAGCTGTTGAACAATCTCAGGGGAAAAACTTAAGGTGTTTTGTGTTTACCCTCACTATGCCTCGCAGTCGCACCATGCGTGCGTGTGAAAAAAGTCCCGTCGGAAATACTGTCGTGCGCGCATCGTTCCAAACGTTGTGTAATCAAATACACCGGTATGGCGGTATATTAAAAATTCATATCATAACTAAAATATACACCGGTATATGGTGTGAACCGGTATACCGCCCAGCACTAATATGATGGTCTAGGTAAGGTAGGTGACAAAGCAAAGATATGATGGTCTAGGTAAGGTAGATGACAAAGCAAAGATATGATGGTCTAGGTAAGGTAGATGTCCTGCTCTTGAGTTGCAATCAAAACATCCCAGTGTACAGTGTGTGAAATAGCATGTGTTCATGTGTTTACAGTGTGTGAGTTTGTGACATGAAGACTGAGGGAGGACCTTGCTCTGACAGCAGCTGTTGGATGCTCTGAATGTACATTTATCCACACACACACACACACACACACAAATGCTTACATTACACACGCAAATACACACAAACACACACACACGCAAATACATGCAAATACACACAAACTCACACAAATACACTAACTCACGCAAGCACACACAAACACACACACATGTATACGCACACACACACAATCATACACACTCTTGTCGGTTGCTCAGGTATTGTGAAGGGTACGACCCACACTTATGTGGTGTGTTGTGTTTCAAGGACACTCCCTTTAATCTAGGGTATTAGTGGTGTGTTGTCTGGGCCTGCTGGAGCCAGTGTGAGCTCTCTCTTTCTGTGTGTGTGTGTGTGTAGTGTGTGGTGTGTGTGTGTGTGTGTGTAGGACCAGTTTGAGTGCTGAAGTTCAGGCTGGCCTTAGGAAGGAGGGAGGACTTCTGCTTTCAGAGAGCAGATTAATCTTCACTTCTGTTTATTATAAATAAGGCACATGTGCAAACAAGCCTGAGTCCTACACACACATACACATATATACACACACACACACACACACACACACACACACACACATGCACACATACACACACTTTCTCTCTCTGTCTCTCACTGTGTGTTTGTCCCTCTGCTCATTCATGTACATATTGCCCTCTGGTGTATTGTGTACCTACACACCCACCCACCCCCCACCCCTCCGGGAGTATGTTGGTCCCGGTGAGCGGGCAGATTTTTGCCCAGGGGTGTGTGTGAGAGGGTGCTGCTGCAAGGTGGGCCTGGTGCCAGTGGACCCGATGGGCCCAGTGGATCGGCTGGGCTGCCAGTGATTTAATGGGATTGTCTTCCCTGGGAGCCAACACACACACTCACACACTCACTCACACACACACACACACACACACACACACACACACACACACACACACACACACACACAGAGGAGGTGGAGGTGGCCCTCACTATGCTCAGCGTGATGGATCTTTACTGCGCTAGCCCATGATGGGAGGTCTGAAGCTCTTGCTCTCTCTCTCTGTGACTGTGTGTGTGTGTGCCTGCCTGCCTGCTTGCCTGCCTGCAGAGGCTGATTAGATGTGATTTATTTTTTCCCCCATCTCGTTTCCCCTCTTCTCTCTCGGTGTGTGTGTGTGTGTGTGTGTGTGTGTGTGTGTGTGTGTGTGTGTGTGTGTGTGTGTGTGTGTGTGTGTGTGTGTGTGTGTGTGTGTGTGTGTGTGTGTGTGTGTGTGTGTGTGTGTGTGTGTGTGTGTGTGTGTGTGTGTGTGTGTGTGTGTGTGTGTGTGTGTGTGAGAGAGATCTTGAGCCTGTGGCAGAGGTCCCCTTTCACTGTGTGTGTGTGATCTTGAAGCCGTGGCACAGGTCCCCTTTTACTTTGTGTTTGTGTGTGAGAGAGGATTAAAGAGACTCATGCTCTGGTCCAGTGGTGCCATGGAAACATCTGAAGGACATCTAAGGTGTTCTCAAAGAGTCGAGACACTCCAGGTGTTTTTCAAGAAGAGACTTCAGTTTTTCCAGAATGAGGCTCAACATGTGTTTCAGACACTTGTTTTTCCCAGGTGTTGTCAGATACAGAGAGACACTCGAGTGACACGAGACAGTTGTTTTGAAGAGGTATTATGGGTGTTTTTCAAGAAGATCCTCTAGTTGTCAAGATGAGCTATCGGTTTTTGTGGCTAGCGGGGGAAATTCCCTGGCTTCATACTGGCGCATGTTGAGATTGAAAGTTTCACTGGTCAGAGAGTGGAGTGGCCCTGTTGTTGCCCTAGCGTGTGCGTGTGTGTGCGTGCGTGCGTGTGTGTGTGTGTGTGTGTGTGTGTGTGTGTGCGTGTGCGCTTCTTCCGTGCTTACTTGATGTTTTCCAACAACAAAACTCCTGAAACTCTATCCATGATTTTGGTGCGGCGATGAAGGTGTGTTTCTTTGGAGTGGGGCACCCACTGCCGTATCGGTATATTTGTGTGTAGTGCCGTGGGGCGCTGTGTGTGTGTTAGCCTAGCTGTCAGGTCCTCCAGTAAGCCACTTAAGTGCTGCTTAACTGGATAATGAAGCCTTTGGCTGAGACGATTACTTGGTGAAGTCATGCTTGACCAACTTCCAAGACCAGCGCCGTGTGTGTGTGTGTGTGTGTGTGTGTGGAGAGAGCAGAGCCTCGGCTCAGAGAAGGGGAGGCAGGACCAAGTAACCCCAAGCCCTAATAGGGGCAGATTGAAGGAGAGGGATAATGGCCTTTACAAGGATTAGCCTACAGTGGGAAATACAGTGATGGGAATGCTTCTCTCATTGTGAGGTCCTTTGATATGGTAAAACCTGGCACGCACGCACGCACGCCGCACACACGGCGCACGCACTGTGATGAATTTAAGATTGGGCTTGAGTGCATAAGTACAAGGGCATCAGCAGTCTCCTATCACTGGCCAATCACTGGCCATTGGTTAAGGTTCCATTTCGGAAGCCATCTGTCCCCGTTTTTCTGCTGAAGCATCCTGCAAATCTGACCCCATGGGGAGCGCTAGAGACTCCACCATCCCCCACCCTCCGTTTGTGTGTCACCCCTTCCACACAGCAAGCTTAAGGCCTTTTCCGAGAAGGAGCCTTAACCAATGGCATGGACACTGTTAGGCTAGTTAAATAATGTGTTAAATGGTCACAAGCATGGGAGCAGCTTCATTCCATTCAAGACATATTTTAACTAGCGTAACTGTCTCTGTTTCATTTGTCAAGTTTGTGTCTACATAGCGGGTGACTAGCGCACCAGAGTGTGTGTCTCAGTAGCATTTAACTAGGCTGAAAGCCGCTATTATGTAATAGACCCACATGATGGCAACAATGAAACTCAATATGACAATACCCACTCTATCCCGGCGCATTGTTTGGCGGTGCGGAGGCACAAGGCTATTGAATGTTTTCAATGTGAGGCTGTGATCTAATTTGGGCTCCATCTTGGTGTTCCTGATTGTGTGTGTGTGTGTGTGTGTGTGTTGCGATACACTCTCAGTGCTGTCTGTGTTAAGCAGTGGAGATGTAGCTCAGTCAGAGATGCGTGATGCTACGTATGCTTCAGGCCAGTGTTATACTTTGTGTATTAGTGTGTGTGTGTGTGTCCAGTATGCGGTGGTCTGCTAGGGTCCAAGCGATGTAAATTCTGTCATCAGAGGGTTCATGCACGACCCTCCAATTTTCTGCGTCCACCACTACGCTATAATGTCACCAACTGCACATGCAATCCAAGCAGACTAGAGAATGAAACACACACACACACACACACACACACACACACACACACACACACACACAACAACAACAATCTGGTGGTTTCAGCAGCTGTCTGTGTGTGTCGGTGCGTGCGTCCCACTAGGGCTCTGCAGATGAGATTGCATTGCTGGCTCTTCTCATACAGGTTTACTTCCTGTGCACTGGGAAGAGCGATTGGTGTCTGCACTGAAACAGTATTTAGGTGTTTGTGTGCATATGTGGTTATGCATATGCATAACATTCTTGTGTACTGTGTGCATGCGTGTGTGTGTTGCGTGTGAGTGAGTATTGTGGCATTAATGCATCTCTGTGTGTCTGTCTGTCTGACTTTCTGTCTCTCCTGCTGGTTCCATCCGTTGTTGTTGTGCTATGTTTACCCAATGCCTTTGAGCGCTGTGGTCTCACAACTGGAGCTAGAGACCCACACTCAGTCTTGGAGAGCTGCAACAGCCCCCCCCCCCCCCTCCCACTCCCCGTCTCAGCACTGAACCCAGCCAGCCAGCTTTGCTGCTGCACATGTCATGGGGCGGGCGGGCGGGGGGGGGGTGAGGGCAGGTTTACTGGGGCAGAAAGGGAAGAATTCCCCCCGGGCAGGCAGCAGGCAGTGGCCCCTGCACGCTCTCTTACCCTTTCACTAAGCTGTGATGTCACCCAGGGGAGAGGCAAGGAGAGGGATGCTTAATGTCCAGCCAGTCGTTCTCCAGTGATCTCCCTATCCTTGACCTGTTTTGGCGCCATTAAGAAAACCCCATTGTTATGACGCCGTTGTTTGTTTACACTGAACCAAGCCATCATGCATCATGCTACCCCAGCGTGGGTGTTTGGGCAGCATGCTAGTGTTCTATGTAAGCTATGATGTTGCTTTCAGAGACGTATGATCTTGTGTTAAGAGTCTTGCTTAGCTGCTAGACTGCATCACACCTGTCCTGTCTTGCCATATTGGCTTTTTCCCTACAACGATTTTACTCTGTGAATGGCAGAACAACAATGCCTTGCGTTTTCTTGCCTCGTGGCCGAAGGCATTATGTTTTGGGGTTGTCCGTTCATCTGTCTCCATCCTGATCTTGCGAATGCGATATCTCAAGAACACCTTAAGGCATGGCTTCAGATTTGTTAGAAATGTTCAATTGGACTCTACGATCAACTGATTTAATTTTTAAGGTCAATGTTCAAGGTCACTGTGACCAGATGTACAGTAGGCCCTATGTCCATTTCTCGTGAACAAGATGCCTTGAGGCACATTCGTCAAATTTAGCATGAGCGTTCGACTAAAAGATCGACTGGATAGATTCCTATCAACTTGATAATGTATGTATTACATGCTCGTTACACAATTGTAACCAGGCGTTCACGGTTGCCTGGGGGAATACCACTGCAACACGCTAATTCTAATTATACAGACCGTCGACACAGAATGACTGCTCAGCATTTCCACCTTGAGTAGACTGTGGAAATGGAGCTGTTCTCTCACACTCTCTCTCTCTCTCTCTCTCCCTCTCTCTCTCCCTCAGTTTCTCTGTTGATTCTGACTGACACAGTTTAATCACAGTTAACCCTGTCTCTTTCCATCCCTCCATTGTGTCTCGCTCTTGATCTGTCTCTCACTCCGTCACTCTTTCTCGCTCTCTCCTTTACTCTGTTTTTCCTTTCCTTTGGGGACTGACAGTAGTGGAATTGTCGTTCCAACTCTCACTCTCTCTCTCTCTCTCTCTCTCTCTCTCTCTCTCTCTCTCTCTCTCTCTCTCCTGTCTACTCTTGTTTCTCGTTACATCCTTTCACCTTTATCACTTTGTCTACCCCTCCCCCCTTTATCTTGTCTGTCTATCTGCTTCTGCTTCTCTTTCTTTTTGTCCAATTTATATATCTCATTCTGTATCTCCATCCACTCTCTCTGTCTGTCTGTCTGTCTGTCTGTCTGGCTCTCTGTCTGGCTCTCTCTCTCTCTCTCTCTCTCTCTCTCTCTCTCTCTCTCTCTGCCTGCTCCCATTTCCTATGTCCTGTTTTTTTTTTATCTATTCCTTTCTTCTCTCCTCTTCTCTTCTGTAGCTCCCGATTGAGGACACAGAGCCTCAGGACACATTTAGAGCCCCGGTCTCTGCACGTCCCGGTGTCTGTCTGTCTCTGTCTGTCTGTCTGACTCACTCGCTCACATTAATAAAATGGTGTCAGAGTCCACACTGGCGTCTGGACCCCCCACTGGCAGCACAAGGCATTGAGTGTTCACACACACACACACACACACACACACACACACACACACACACACACACACACACACACACACACACACACACACACAGGGCATCAAGTGTCCACACACACAAGGACACAAGGCATTGAGTGTTCTCACACACACACACACACACACACACACACACACACACACACACACACACACACACACACACACACACAGGGCATCGAGTGTCCACACACACAGGGCATCGAGTGTTCACACACATAGGGGTATCAAGTGTACCCACACACACTGGGCATCAAATGTTCACACAATGAGAATCTTCAGCAGTTCATCAACAGATCTATCAAAAAAATCTATACAATAGTTGTGAGAATTACAGTACTGTCTGAACACAGCACAGAATATCAGGGAATGTGAGTGTGTGTCTGTCTGTCTGTCTGTATGTGTCTGTGTCTGTGTGCCTAGTAGGCTACATGGCAGGGGATGAGGGAGAATTAATTTTCCTAAACCACATGTGCCGGCTCTGCTGGTGGTAGATACCAGAGTGCTGGCTACAGTATAATATGATATATGATCAATATAAGAACACTTTGCACTTGTACTTTAATGCAGCTTTATGGCTGTAATTGGTTGCTTTCAGCCTGAATTATTAAACATAAAGGTAGCTGTTCACCACCAACTTTACTGTTGAGTTGACTGAAAGAAAATATAGGCTGGGCTTTCTTTGTTAATGTTATCAGGAAAGAACAGATACTAAGTACGGGCAGCTATCAGGCTTGAAAAGTATCTATCTATCTTTATAGTAAAGGAAGTTAAGGGTTTAGGTAAAGGTAAAGTTCAAGAGGAAGTTTTGTGTATTTTCAGTGTTAGCCTGTTGTTGTATGACTGAGTCATAGATATCATGGCTGACTCATACAGTCATCTATCTCTCTATGAATGCCCTGAGGGACAATTAAATTGTCATAGCAGCAAGAGATATCAAATACGGAAATCAACCATCAAAAAAAAAAATGCACACGATCAACACGACCAATATAGCAGTGTAGTAGTTCACCTCCACACACACACACACACACACAGAGTGCAGTTTGCCTCTTCCCTCATACTCCCATGTTCTTTTGGTTGCTTTGTCGTAGGGAAAGATGTTTATGCAAAATTGCAAAATGTGTTATGGTCAGTAATATGATGAAGTCCCACAATTGATTTCCATTAAAGAAATTGAGCCAGACAAGGTTGCATACTCCCCAGATAAGCTGCCATAGGTTTACATTCATTTGCTTTACCTTACCTAATGTTGACTCTCTGCTGATGCTCAGGGCGCAAAGAATAGATTACGACGACGATGATGTTGTGTTTTAGGAACTGCTAGCTGTGCACTTAGCAAGTAATCATCATGGAGCAGTGCAGACTCAGCTCATCTCTAATGGAATTGTGTCTGAGGCCTGGGGTGGAGAAGACACTGGACTTTGGTAATATGTGGCCTGCGTAGACATAGTTTATACTATGCCCTAATGGTGCATGCCTCTCCCTTTCCCTCTCCCTTGCTAGTGTGCCTGAATTTGATGTGGGTAGGCTAGTCTGAGTATGTTATGGGGTAGGCTGATCTGTTGTGAGGTAGGCTAGTCTGTTGTGGGGTAGGCTAGTCTGAGTCTGTTGTGGGGTAGGCTAGTCTGAGTCTGCTGTGGGGTAGGCTAGTCTGCTGTGAGGGTGGCTAACCTGTTGTGAGGTAGGCTAGTCTGTTGTGAGGTAGGCTAGTCTGTTGTGGGGTAGGCTAGTCTGCTGTGGCGTAGGCTAGTCTGCTGTGGGGTAGGCTAGTCTGCTTGAGTGTGCTGTGTGGTAGGCTAGTCTGTTGTGGGGTAGGCTAGTCTGTTGTGATGTAGGCTAGTCTTATGTCGTAGGCTAGTCTGCTGTTGGGTAGGCTAGTCTGCTTGAGTGTGCTGTGGGGTAGGCTAGTCTGTTGTGATGTAGGCTAGTCTTATGTCGTAGGCTAGTCTGTTGTGGGGTAGGCTAGTCTGCTGTTGGGTAGGCTAGTCTGCTTGAGTGTGATGTGGGGTAGGCTAGTCTGCTTGAATCTGCCCTTCTCTGGCAGGGGATGAAAGGGCTCTAAAGAGGGGAAGTAACAGCACCACCTTCTCTGTAAACACCTGTGTGTGTGTGTGTGTGTGTGTGTGTGTGTTGGAGGGAGTGAGATGAGTGAAATTGTGTGGTAGGCATGATCCCAATCTGTGTGTGAGTGAAGAGTGGAGTGATGAATATAGTGTTATGAGTGTGTATGTATCTGTTTGTCAGTGTGTGTGAGCAGGAGCTGGGGAGAGGACCACTTTAAAAAAAAAAAAAAAAAAAAAAAAATTCACTGGTTGGACAGCAGACCTTGTTGATGGGGCTACCTTTGTCTGGCTCTGCATAGCACATGCCTGTATCTATGTGCGTACGTGTGTGGTGGGGGGTGCATACATTTGTGAACATGTCATCTACATATGGTATTGTGTGTGTTTTTATGTGCATATTTGATCTGTTCTGTTGTGCCTCTTTCTTTCTTTCTTTCTTTCTTTCTTTCTTTCTTTCTCTCTCTCTCTCTCTCTCTCTCTCTCTCTCTCTCTCTCTCTCTCTCTCTCTCTCTCTCTCTCTCTCTCTCTCTCTCTCTCTCTCTCTCTCTCTCTCTCTCTCGCTCACTCTCTGTGTGTGTAAGATGTCATGTGCTCAGTGCCCTGTGGTCAGGGTAGTAGTCTGCAGTGGCGTGTGTTGTCCTTTCTTGGTCTTTTGGATGTGAGCACACACACTCCTCTGGTGCCCTGAGAATGGATCTCCGTGTGTGCGTGCGCCGTGCCTCAGACTTGAGCACATGCGTGTGCTCTTCTCCCTCCAGTAATCAGTCTCCTCTGGCTCACTTCTGTTATGGATACGGCCCCGGTCTGGCTCTGACAGGGCCCTGATAGCCCAGTTTTGGCACTGATATTTGTCCAGTTATGGCCTGAAGCGGTTGTAGTTTCCATCAACTTTTTAATGCAATACTTCAAAATGTAAATAAAAAAAGGTTGAGGGATACATGAATAATAATTAACGCCAGTGTATATAAATGAATGAAAGTGAATCGAAAAAATAACACCAAGATCATAGGGTCAATCCCCAAGTTATGAACATGTGATTAATATAAAGCATCATATCAGTACTACACTGTAATGGTGTTGGATAAAGTCATGTAGGCTAAGTGTAAAGTGAATGCACTCTAACAGTCCTCATCTCTAGTTGGCATATATTTGCGCCTCTGACTGAGGATTTCCCTGACATTGCTTACTGAGGAACACTCAGTCAGCGTTGGGGTTGGGGGATTTGTGATGAGCACAGATCACATGGAATTAAGGACATTGTTTTCATTTGTTTGTTTGTCCCATTTGAGAATGAAAAGATCTTAAGCGGGCTAAATACCCAAGGTCAGCTGTCAACCACGGGTCACCAGGTCGTGCTGAGCTTTGCTGTTGCCGTGGTGTTGCTGTGGCGTCCATGCCAGGCTCTTGTCCATGAAGTCTGTTTCTTTTCACTCTCCTTCCTCCTCCTCCTCCTTCTCCTCATCATCCGCTGCATCCTCTTCTGGTGTGCTAGCTGAGCCCTGTGCAGCCTCTCACAGATAAGCACTGTATTCTGCTCCGAGTGAGTGTCCCCTTTTGGCACTTAGCGGAGCTGGGTCCCCCGCCTCACACCCACCCCCCATCGTCCTCCCCCCAGTGAAGCACAAAACCTCAATTCAGCCCCCCTTCAGAATACTCACACACACACACACACACACACACACACACACACACACACACACACACACACACAGCGCTACCCCCTACTTCCACCCCCCTTCTTCAGCACTTCCTGTGGCTTGTGTGTCCCACAGCCCTGCAACCAACCCCCACACACTCTCTCTCTCACACACACACAGACACACACATACACGGACAAGCACACTCACTCATACTCAACCTTGCGGACAGAGACTGACATACAGACACACATACTCATTAACTCAGTAATGCACACGCACACGCACACGCACACGCACACGCACACGCACACGCACACGCACACACACACACACACACACACACACACACACGTACACAAAAGTCACTTTCCGAGCCAGAGAGTGATAGAGGCTAAGCGACCACATGTCGAACAGCACGAGTCATCTCCAAAAGGAACATTTTGTGTTTGGGGGAGATTTGCCTTTTTGGACATTTCTTTTTTATTATTTGTTTGATATGGAGCCAGTCGTGTCGCCGCAATGACCATGTAAGACTAGCCCCAGTGTTTTATGATTTACAAGCCAAACACGAGCCAGAACCACAACAAGCCAAAAGTACAGAGTGGTAATCTCCGGTACGCCGAGATGTCTCTCGGAGATGGCGGTGCGAGTCGACCTTCGGCTTCTCCGTCCTCTCGTTGTTGGAGCAAGAGCTCGGAATCTCTTCCCAGGGTCCTCTAAGACCTGAACTGTCCCAATTCACAGAGGTGTCATTCACTGTTGCACTTTCAGTTCATCATAACAGCTCTCTTGCATGCTGTTGTGTGTGTGTGTGTGTGTGTGTGTGTGAGAGACAAACTCTTGCCTGTGTGCCTGCCCTGTGTGTGTACATGCCATTCACTGTTACTGAGAGTGTGTGTGTGTCTTGGCCCTGACGGTGGAGTGTATTACAGACAAGACGTCGTCTTATAAAAGCTCTATTCACGGCCTGCTTTTTACTCGGCGGGATTATTCCACGTCGCCTCCTGGTTTCCAGTGGAGTCCGGCATGGAGGTGGGCCCCATCTGGCCCATGTCACAGCCAGAGTCAGCGCCAGCTGCCGCTGGGCTGGGGGGGGTTGGGCCAGGCGGGCGGTCATTGGCTCCATGGCGTTTCCCGGTCAGGTTAACCACACGGTGTCTTTTCTGGGCCGCTGGTCGGGTGTGACGGTGACGCCATGACCCAAAGCACCGTCGCCGGTTTCTCCTCCCCTCACTTTTGCCTCTTCTCTTCTCTCGCTCCTCTCACTGGACCAGTGTGTTGTGTCTTAGCCTAGCAACCGCTGCTGCATCAACAAACTGCTACTGTGTGTGTGTGTGTGTGTGTGTGTGTGTGTGTGTGTCACCCCCAACTTTACATGAAGTAGCTACATTGCATCAGCTTTGGCAATAGTGGCTCGTTGCAAATAGCAACACTGGGAGGAAAGATCAAGTCCTGCTGGTCCCTGTGTGAATGGACCTCCAGTGACGGCCAGGGAGATAATGGAGTAATGGAGTTATCAGTCTGTTTACTCCTGCTGCTGTGAGTTGCTGTTGTGTTGTTATTATGAGAGGGAAATTGTATTTGAGAAAGTTCTAGATGGCGACAGCTAGATATCGGTTCTGTGGTTAATAGTGCTAGCAGTGTTCTCTTTTTCCGTGGTTGGTGGATTATGAGAAGGAATAACATGTTCCCTCAGTGTTCCATCAGTGATTTGGGATAATGCCCCTCCCCAATGCTACAAAAACACATTTCGGAACACACAAAGCAACGGTGCAAGGAGGCTGTTGATTATGATGTTTGTCTGTCTGGTTGGTTCCGGAGGTCCAGTTCCAGCCAAACTAAATCCGCTAAATCTTTTTGATCAATCCTTGCAAATGCCACTTGATTATTCTGTCTGGTGGGACATTGCTGTCTGCATAATTGTAATTGTTTACAAAATCACTGTTAAACCCTGTCCTTGACGAACCTTGCTGCAACACGTAGGCTATTCTCATGGTGAAATTTGCATTAGAAACCTCTTGATATTGGACCTTTTAGCTTTAGCTTGCAATCTGTTTGGAAGGTAAAAATAAATGTGCTAATTGGTTATATTTCCTGTGAAGGGTTTTTTAGGGTGAAAGGCTCCCCTTGGGAACTTTCTCTGCATCCTCTGCAGTGGTGCCTTGTCCTTTGGAGTAGATGTGGGATTAAATATTGAATATAAAATTGGCAGATGCTAGTGATTGATACACTGCCAACAAATGTAGATATTTTTATTTAAACATGCAGGTGTTCTTAATTGATAACTCGACTCATTTGACCAAACGATTCTGATGCATCATCACTACTGGGCACAAATGAATGAGTGAAAAGAAACTGACAGAGGATATATCATAGAGTGCAAAAACTCTGAGCATTTTGTTGTTTGTACATCAAATACATGTACTTTTTGCCCATTTAGGGGTATTTTTGTGCATACTTAGGGATATTTTGTTTGTTCAACAGGTAAAGATATTGTGATTAGACCTAATCATAGAGATATCATCACAGTAATAATCACTGAATTGTGATATTATTGTTGTTGTGGGCCAAGCGATTTGTGAAATACTCTGTGATCCCCTAGTTTGGAGGTGGTGGCTGTGGGGAAGGATGCAGAGCTGGGAACTAATGAGCTAAGTTAAGCTAGTTCCATCTATTCCAGTCTGGCCCCAGGCCTGGCCTTTCCCCACAATGCCTTCCTGGCCAGGGCATCTCCACAGTAACGCAGGAAGTGGGATGTCAGCCAGGAGCTCTCACTGTTTCCGGGAATCCATCCCATAATGGGTGGTCGCAGCCTGTCTCATCGCTGAGTGTGAATGCACCAAGTCACACCACACCACACCGCACTGCAGAGCAGTTTTAATTTTAGATGGGGAATATGGCGTATGCCCTGTGCACTAACATAGCTCACACACTAAATTAACAGAACAGAAAACCACCTCAACTAGCTGGTTATGGAACCTGTACTGCCATGTCCATGATGCAAGAGCCATAAGAACATGTAATTACATTTCAGAGCATAGTACCATCAAATTACTGGTGAGGTTTACAAACCCATGCATGCATCTTTGTTAATATTGCATCAGTGATGCTTTGAGTGCAAGCAGCTTAAATCTTTATGGGTGTTAATCTGAGGCTATTTCAGTTGTTGTTTGTATAAAAGCAGTGATTATGATGTGCATAAATAAACAAGGAACAAACAAGGAATGCAGTTTCATAAACACACTGAAATCGTTTTCCCTTATCAACACAAAATGATGGCCCATTGCAAGAAGTTGCATCTGAATTTGACATTTCAGGGCCAGTTTTTGAATATTTGTTTTAGGCCACTGCTTTTTGGGTCATTCCATGTCAATTCAACCAGGGCCCACGCCCTAAGGTTTCAAAAAATTCTGAAAAAAAATAGTTGTAGGTGTACCTATGTTACCCAGGAGACACACTGTAAAATTTACATGGTTTAGTTCTTGCGCTATGGGCTTGTGAACTTTGACAAAAAAAAAAGAGTCTGAACAAAAGGCTGACAGTATTGATCTTACATGAAAGCAATTTTACAGTGTGTCTCCTGGGTAACATCTCAATTTTTTGAGACCTAGGTGCGTGGTCCCTGGTTGAATTGACGTGGAATGACCCTTTTGCATTGATTGAAAAATTCAGACTGCTGTATAGTTGTACCTCTATTTGTCTTCATGTCGCCATATATCTTCATGAAAGCACCACAACAAGATGCTTCATCCCTGCTTTAGCTTAAGAAGAGCACTTATCTGTAACGTAAATGATAAATAATCACCAGACCATTAAAATGCTACTAGTAGGCTACATCTGTGATGTTCATCAAGGCTTAAGAAAAGCCCTTTGATGTAATGGTACGCATGGTATGACGTCGTGCAGATAATGTGTGGACACTGGAATAGGTCCATAGCAACAGAACAGACAGAACCGAACTTCATTAGCCACTTCCCCACTGTCGGGCCAATGCTGGGCCAAATCTGGGCCAATTAAGGCCTGTGGCGACCCATCGTTTCCCGGTTATTATCACTCCTGGTCCTTGATCATGCCTCCGCGGAGTTTCCTCAGGGCAATTGTATTATTGTTTCTGGCCTCACCTTTACCCTCCAGCCAACCTGTGCTCATTGGTGCTTGAGGTAGAAGATTTATTGAGTTGGGAAAGGGAGGTTCAGCTCCCAAAACACGATAACTAGTTGTTCAAGTTATGTCAAAGGCTGCATTGCTTTTGCTGTCAACCGATACATTGGTCAGCACACAAAAGCAAGGAGTGAACCGAAAGTAAAGGTGGCACAATCTGTCTGTGTAGACCATAAACATGGTTGGAATATGACTCTTATCCCTCAAAGTAACACATTGTAGGAATTCCCCTTGACCTTTAGCGCTAACGCGATTCCTAGTTTGTCTAAAAACAATGAAATAAGGCCATGCTCCTATTCGCAATAACAACAACATATTGAAAGTCAGTGTAGCATCCACATTAATTTGAAGCCACTATTTTAAGGTAAAGGGACTAGGTTACAGTGTGTTCTATTGATTTGGTCGACTCTCGGTAGATTATGGTGCCTCTTGCTGGCAGTCATGTTGCAGCTGGGGAATATGAAGCGAACAGGCGAGTCAGACCTCTAATCTGTGTGCGGGCTGCAGGGGGTCGTCCGCTCGGCCCGGAGACCAGCGGGACAGAATAAAGGGGTCAGGATTGACATGCTGTGTATGAAAACTTCAGCAGAGTTATGTGCACATAGGATTAGGCTTAATGGCAATTACAGTGTAATCCCCAAGATTTGCAGTGCAGATCGATTTAGGGCTAAAGATTAGACGTCGGTTACTGGTGACGGGGAGATGAGAGGTAGTTAGGTAGGGAGATGGTCGAAGCCTACGGTAGTGTGGTTGGATGTTGGATGTGTTAATCTGTATTTTCCTGATTTGTTTATGTATTTTGAAGTTAACTCAAAATTCTAAAGCTTGAATAATTTTAACCCTCTCTCTCTTTCTTACTCTCTCTGCAGGTTTCCTAAAAAAGCAATCAGGTAAGAGACTGGTGTATTTGTTTATCTATATTTATTATTATATGATGTGTTTGACAAGAGTTTTTTTCAGCGGTGGCTGTTTGTAGTGTAGCGCAGGCGAAACTCCGCTGGCCAATCGGGCGCTGCCACGTCATATTTGAGCAGCGCAGGGCTCCTGGGTACAGACGCGTCTCAGTCTGGGCGACTGCAGCGGCACAAAAGCCTCCTGTTCCCACCGCCCGGCCCAGCCCTTCCCAGCATGCCCTGCAGAACAGAGGCCGCTCTCACGATGCAGGCAGCCTGCGGATAGGAAGGGAGGGAGGGAAGGGAAGGGGGTGGGAGAAGGTTTGGTAGTAGCAACAGCTGCTCTGTAATGCCTACCTGGGATAGCCTGTAGCTGGGGTTGTTGTTCTGGGAAGTCTGGGTGTGGAGGGGAAGAGAGAGAGTTGGACTGGATCTGGTAGCAGCTGCTCTGATGACGCCTAAGCTACCTGTAGCTTTGGTTCTTTTTTTCTTTTTTTCTTATGTATATTTGGTTATTATGAGTCAGTCAGCTGGTGTTGAGCAGCTGTGTCCAGGTTGGGCCGGGCCGGGCTGGGCTATAAAAAGACAAACAAGCTCTGCTGGTCAGAGTTGTCACTCACAAGTCATGTTGCCCTGGGTTACACAGGATTGAAGCTGTGTTAGTGTAGAGACATTGCCTGCTTTTAGATTTACCTGAGGTCATGAGCATGGCCTTGCCTGTGGCTCAGCAGTGTTTGTGCAGACAGCAGGCAGAAGGCTGTGGTTGTATAGCCAACAGGCAGTACGCGGTAATTAAAGTAGGGCATTCCACGCATCATCCTTAGGGAACAATGCAATCAGGTGCTTCTCACTAGGACAGCAGACTTTAAGAAAAAGAGAGGGAGCTGGAGCACACTGATCGCTTGCAGTCATTTCAGTGCAAACACTTGATTAACGTTTCGACACTACTGTGTCTTCCTCAGAGTAGGCAGTACAGGCAGTACGTGGTGTCTGTGTAGGCTGCTGGCAGAGAGCTTTATCTGTAAAGCCAACAGGCAGAAAGATGAGTCTGTGCAGGCTACGTTCAGAATGCTGTGGTTGTATAGGCTACTGGCAGAACGTTGGCTGTGTACCCTGCAGGCTGCAGGGCCCTGTGTGTGCAGGCTGTGTTTGGTTTTGGACTTTGCTGTGGTAGCCCAGGCGGTAGGCAGGGCCCGGTTTGGGTTGGGCCTGGCCCAGTTGGGGCCGGTCGTGCCTGTTGACGACAGGCCTGTGGCCGGGGCTGTATTTCTGGGTCGGTCTTTTCTTGGCACGAGTTGAGTGGCGGCTCCTAAAAGTTCTAGAAGGAAAAGCCCTTCACTGTCCCAATATGGTCACATGACTCGCACAGCCCAGACTGGCCAATCAGAATCATGTGTCCTATGTGACTGAGCATCTCAGTGGCTGAGGGTTTTCTGTTTGGAGACACCTCTGCTCTTGTTTTATGAGGCCTATATAGTGGGGGACAAACTACTAGAGATGCACCGATATGTTGGCCAACATTGGTATCGGCCAATATCGGCCTAGATTGAATGATATCGGCAGTTGGCAAATTTATATGACTAACCGATGACAGTTGCAGTGATTTTTATTATTTTGCATATGAAGGCCTGAAAGACCGAAAAATGGTTTAATTATTTTTTTTTATGAATATTTTTGTTTCCACTCTACTAAAGGCTATCAATAACAAGAAAAGCTAGGTAAACAAAGAAAGACTGTTGTTTGTTGTTATTTTTGCTGTTTTTGTTGTTATTTTTGCTGTGTTGTCCTGAACATTCTCTTGTATGTATAAATCATGCCATATTTATGTAAGTAAATCATAAATTAAATGTGTAGGTTATCATATTTATTGTACATTGACACATGTTTAGTACTGCACACCCTTTTTGGGGTATGTAAAACACTAATGAGCCTTCTGTTGTGCTTGTTCCCCATGGCAGAAGCAGCAGTATTCTCAGCAAAGACCACCCCCCAGACAAGAAGCCCAAGAGTGACAAAGGCTCACTCTCACCCCCCCATGAGTTTGACCCTACAGGTAACCAGCACCCCTCTCTCCTTTTAAACACACACACACACACACACACACACACACACTCAAAAACACTTGCAAACATACACAGACACACCTCCATAAATGTCCCAACACACTCTTGTGCTCATCCACTCTCTCTCTCACTCACACACACACACACACACACACACACACACACACACACACACACACACACACGCACACATACAGATACAGACACACCTCCATTAATGCCATAACAAACTCTTGTGCTCACTCTCTCTCTCTTTCACACACACACACACACGCTTGTCTGTCCAGAAGAAGGGCATGTGTGGTTTGATGTGTGTGTGTGTGTGTGTGTGTGTGTGTGTGTGTGTGTGTGTGTGTGTGTGTGTGTGTGTGTGTGTGTGTGTGTGTGTGTGTGTGTGTGTGTGTGTGTGTGTGTGTGTGTGTGTGTGTGTGTGTGTGTGTGTGTGTGTGTGTGTGTGTGTGTGTGTGTGTGTGTGTGTGTTAATGCACCTGTGTGCAGGTCTGCTGGTGTTTTCCATTTGTCTGCTGCTCACAACTGCAGTACAGCAAAGCTTTCAGGCTCCTGTGTTTAACAGCGCTGATGAGGCTTTATACAGAGACTGCTTAAAGCTGTGGCGGCCCAGTGCAGTACTGTCAGTACTGGTCCTGTTCTCTCCCCTCTCAAGATCATGCAGGAGACCCAGGGCCTGTTTCTGCCAAGCACCGGCAAACATGCACCCCATGTTTCATACTTGGCTGGCATGGAAGCCAATCATGCACATGATCTGTGAACCCTGCTTGTACTAAACCCACACTGCACATACTGTAAAAGGTCTCAAGCAAGCATGGCCAGGACTGATGACTACTAATGTGAGTGGTGTGCTAGTTCTGGTCCGAAACCGACCCGATCCTGGTCCAGTTCTAGTGGTTCTGTGCCAGAGTAGGACCACATTGGCTGTATAGTCAGCTGTCATCTTGCTTCCAGGTGACTCCATTAGAAAGAATGAGGTTCTATTCACAGATTTGACTGGGGAATCGGAGAATGATCATTTGGATAAAGAGAGGTAGAGAGGTTTGATTCACAATCTTTGACCGGAGAATTTGAGAATGGCCTCTTTCACAGAGAGGGAGAGAGTGAGTGAGGATTGCTTGGTAGTTCTGTACTGTAAAATTGGAGAATGACATCCTAGGTAGAGAAAGGGAGAGTGGACTTGATTGGCAGTTTTGACAGAGAGGATTGGAGAATGGTGTCTTAATGAGGGTGCTTTAGCCCTGGAAACTTATCCTTGTATGAGGTGCTGAGCGTTTAGCCTTGAAGTCACCAGTCTTTTAATAGGATTGTGTTCCCTCAATCCCGCACTCTGAAAGGGCCCCTCTATGTGTGTGTGTGTGTGTGTGTGTGTGTGTGTGTGTGTGTGTGTCCGTGTGTCCATTGGGCTGGTGTTGATCCACTCTCCGATGGACTTGGCGTTAAGCTGTAAGAGGCGATGTTTTCTCTAGCACTTAGTCATGCTTTCCAGCCATATAAAGGCATTTTCGCCCAGCTCCGAGCGCCCCTTTTCCTAAGGTGGGACACTGGTGTCATTCATGGTCACGTTGGAAACCTGCTCTCAAGGCCTGATGGGGCTTACTTTCACCATCTCACTGGTTTTGAGAAGGTTTTTTCCTTCAAGGCTTTCTCGCCGAGCTTTGCTTTTTGCATGACGTGTCATGACTTCTAACCAAACTAATACAAGTTTATTTTCCATCCAGTGTTCCATTCAGTCTTTATGATTTTTCTCCTGAATAGTGTGGCTGTCATTACTAATATCTCTCAGTATTGCAACTACCACCATATTTGTTTAACTCCTAACTGTCTGCACATGTAATCAGAGTGCTGTTCTGTGTGAACTGAAGCCACACCATTCATCCGTAATCACTGGTGGTGAATTTCTGCTCTTCCTTTTTCATTTAAGTTTTCTCTTTTTTTGTTCTCCATATCTCTCTTTCTGTGTGGGTGTGTTTTGCCTGTGCGTCTGGGTGTGTGTGTGATGTGTGTTATGGTATGGGTGCACAATGTTGCCTGTGCGTGTGTGTGGCCAGACGATCAACTGCAGAGGAAAGTAGGCAGTGAGGTGGTGGAAGTCCGGCCTGAGTCCTGCGGTAAGCCTGCTTGCTGCTGCCGTATTATGTGTGTGTACGCAGGAGTGTGTGTGTGTGTGTGAGTGTGTGAGAGACTGTGTATGGTGCCATGGCTCTGTCTTTGTTCATCCATTTTTATTGTTTGTGTGTGTGTGGTTCTCCATCTTTATTGTTTCTTTGTGAGTGTGTGTGAAGCTACTGTATGTATGTGTGTATGTTGTTCAAGCGTCTTTATTATTTGGTCTGTGTGTGTGTGTTATTTCATCCATCTTGGTTGTTTGGTGTGTGTGTGTGTGTGTGTGTGTGTGTGTGTGTGTGTGTGTGTGTGTGTGTGTGTGTGTGTGTGTGTGTGTGTGTGTGTGTGTGTGTGTGTGTGTGTGTGTGTGTGTGTGTGTGTGTGTGTGTGTGTGTGTGTGTGTGTGTGTGTGTGTGGGGGGGGTTCATCCATCCATCTTTTGTTGTGGGCTCTGTCTCCATCATTATTTGCATTCTCCTTGGCTGCCTTTGTCCCTGTACCCTCCTCCCTCTGGGTCTCAGTGATCCCTCTCTCCATCCCTCCATCTTCCTCAATTGCCACACCTCCTTCTTATCCCTTCCTGCATTTTTTTTAGCCCTGGCTAGGGGTGTCCCCTCTCCTTTCAAATACATCAGTTCAGTGCCCGTGAGAGCGGTCAAGCAGGGCTTGGGTTATTCACAATGACTTCCCTCAAGCAGCCTCTGTACACACCAATGAGGAAGAGGGAGGGAATTCTGAACTACCAATAGGAAAGCAGACACCAACCCAGCCACCAATAAGAGTGGAGACTACATCTGTGTGACAGAGCTCGGGTCATGGGCGGGTGGATGTCTCAGAGTGGCTTCCTGCATGGAGACTCCAACCTCAACACTTGAATGCCTTCTGAGCCAATGATGAGAGAAAGACGGAGAGAATGTCCAATGAAATGCAGCCATAGTGTTATTACAACTGATGGGCCTTGAGGTGGCAGACTCCAGTGGGAATGGGGATGGTACATGGCTTCCTTTGAGGAGATGTTTAGTTCACAGATGACAGCTCAACGGAGTGTCACCCTGCACTGTTGAGCTTGTATTTGTTTGCTCACCTTGCTGTTACTATGGTCAGTGTTGTCCGAGAGAAACAACAGGTTTGTGCAGGTACCTGGTGATTTTAAAAGGACACCAGGCAAGCCTGATTCTATTTCTCTATGAAATGAAACCCCCTAGCGTCTGTAGGCTACGTGTTGATACGTGTGCGAGCCCTCGCTCGGTCTGAACCTATTTTCCTTTTCTTTGCATCTTCCGTCAAGGATTTTCGCTGCTTCTTCGCCGGCTCTGCCATTATACACACGTTTGCAACAATCGCTAGCGTTTCGTTAGCCTGCCTCTGTGCTGTGGATGCAGGATGTAAAGTGATCCTGCTTCTCGCAACATCTGAGACTTTGTGAGACTGAAGGTCGGCAGGTACGATACACTGAATTTGCAAGTGGGATATTCTTCCTACAGGCAGTAGGGGCGGACGAGAGAGTCTTCATTTGCCCTGTAATGAGTCATTTAACCATATACCGACTTACGAAGATGAATAATTAACACAAAAACGTTGCCTGGTCTCCCCTCTAAGGGATTTATCAGTGTGCCGACATATGGACCAATGCCTAAAATACTCACAATAAAACTCACACCAGAGAGTATCAAAGTTATAAAAGCTAAAAGATTCTTCTATTAGAAAGGTTAACACTTACCTTGAGTTAACTTGCACAGATAAGCCACGTACCTGGAGCACTATAGCGGTGTTCCAACTATCGTTCCAAAGCCGGAGGAGCTAAGGTGTGGCGGCTAACTGCTTCCCCATTATCACTCCTGGTGTTTAATCGTGGCTCCGTGGGGCCTCCTCAGGGCTGTTGCCCCCGGGTTTCTGACCTTTACCCTCTGGCCATCCTGTTCTTAGTGGTTCCTTCCATCTGTTGCTTTTGTGTTAGTAGTTAGTTGTATTAGGGCTGCAACTAACGATTATTGTCATAGTTGATTAATCTCAATTAATTGATTTGTTGTTTGATCAGTAAAATGGTGTTTTGTTTTGTTTCCCAAAGCTCAATGTCATGTCCTCAAATGCCTTTTTTTTGTCCACTCGGCAAATATATTTAGTTTACGGTCATAGAGAAGCTAGTAAAGCTTAACATATTCAAGTTTTAGAAGCAACAATTAGAGTTTTTAGATTCCTTAATAAATGACACAAACCAAATAACCAATTACCAAAATAGTTGGTGATTAATGTAGTAGTTGAACAACTGATTGATTGATTGATTAATTAATTAAATGTTGCAGCCCTGATTGGTTAAGATTAGCGCTTGACTATGTGTCCGTCTGTTTGTCTGTTGTGTTTGTATTTGCATGGCTGTTGGCGTGCGTGTGTGTGTGTTTGCATGTGTGGGTCTCTAACTTCCCGTCCTTGTCTGTCCGGTGCAGGGCTTGTGCAGAGATGCGTCATCATCCAGAAAGATGAGAACGGCTTCGGGCTGACTGTGAGCGGAGACAACCCTGTGTTTGTACAACACGTCAAGCAAGGTGAGTCCTCTTCTCTATGGGGCGCTGTCCTCCTAGTCCCTCCACACACGTCAGCCATAATGAAGGGCGTTCACTCATGCCTATACATTATGATTCAGAGGTTACAAACATGCTGTCAAAACCACAAAATATGGAAGTGAGTAGCCTAAATATATTTTTGGTCAAAGTTAGAGTTTCCCTTTCTTCCTGTTCTACATGTCACTCCTCTATCAGAGGTTAGTATTGGTGGATCAGCTGTGAAATACAGTGATAGTTACAGCCTAGTTGCAGTGAATTTAAATGTGATTGTGTGACCTGCAGGAAGTTATAGAGAAACTTATAGTTATAGTGAAGTTAGTTGAAGTGAGCTATAGTTACAGTGAGTTGAAGTCAGAGTTATAGTTGGTGTGTGAGTTATAATTAGTGTGAGTTAAAGTGAGTTACAGTTAGTGTGAGTTAAAGGGAGTTAGAGTGAGTTAAAGTGATATATAGTTGCAATGATTTACAGTTACAGTGAGTTTAAGTTTGATTGAATGACCTACAGGGAGTAATAATGAGACCTATGGTTAAAGTGAGAGTTATAGTTAATGTGAGTTAAAGTGAGTTACAGTTAGAGTGAGTTACAGTGAGTTATATTTACAGTGACCTTAACATAACGTTTCCAAAAACGCAAGCTTGGCAACCAGGAATGAGGTTTTGGCTGCCAAAGCCAACCAAATCTTATTGCCACTTGTAAAGTTGAATCTAATCTAATCTAATCTAATCTAACAACCGGGCAACCATTACGGTCGAGCCCTGTTTTAATGGCACATAACCTCATAACATGACGAATGGCACTTCTGCTATTCTATGTAGGCGATTACCGACCTAGCAATTTTTCTGGTTTCGGGTAGGAAACTGCCCAAAGTGAGTTATAGTTACAGTGATATTGAGTTATACAGTGAGTTAAAGTAAGTTTTGGTTACAATGAGTTGAAGTGAGAGTTATCGTTACGGTGTGTTATAGTTATAGTGAGTTAAAGTGAGAGTTATCGTTACAGTTTATAGTTACAGAGAGTTAAAGTGAGAGTTACCGGTGCAGTGAGTTATAGTTAAAGTGAGCGTTATAGTTACAGTGAATTATAGTTACAGAGAGTTAAAGTAAGAGTTATAGTTACAGTGAATTATAGTTACAGAGAGTTAAAGTGAGGGTTACCGTTACAGTGAGTTATAGTTACAGAGAGTTAAAGTGAGGGTTACCGTTACAGTGAGTTATCATTACAGTGAGTTATAGTTATAGTGTAAAGTGAGGGTTACCGTTACAGTGAGTTATAGTTACAGTGAGTTATAGTTACAGAGAGTTAAAGTGAGGGTTACCGTTACAGTGAGTTATAGTTACAGAGAGTTAAAGTGAGGGTTACCGTTACAGTGAGTTATAGTTACAGTGAGTTAAAGTGAGTGTTACCGTTACAGTGAGTTATAGTTACAGTGAGTTAAAGTGAGCGTCTCAGGGGCAGCTCCAGTCCACTCTGCAGTGTTCAGCAGTCCTCCAGTCTCGCTGCTTCCTGGAGCGAAGCAGAACTGATAGACTCTGAACAAGCCCAATTAGGGTTCCCTCAGCCTGAAGCTGCAGAGGAGGAGAGAATAGCAATATACTCTCCTACACTTAGACGGAGCCAGAAGTGAGGGAGGAATGGTGTGGCAAGGTCAGGAAAATAGATGAGAGAGAGAGAGAGATGGAGAGAGAGATAGTGGTTCTGGTGGCTGTATTGCTGGTATGGGTTTATTTATTTTGTGCTTCTGTGCTTGAGTGCTTGTTTTTAAAGTAATCTAAAGAAATCGGATCTGGACTGGAAACGGTGCATGTTGTATTAAAGTGTGTGTGTGCGCGTGTGCATGCTTGCTTGGTTTAGTGCTTATCTGTGTTTGCCACCACCACAAACGACCTTATCTGGCACCAGTCGTGCGCTGCCGATCAGATTGTTCTACATTATTGATTGATCATCTCAGTTTAACAGCATGGCCACTTGGCGCTGTGCCTATGTGCTGTGCCCATCGATCGCTGTGTTCCATCCTCCATCTTGTGATCTCTCACCAGTTGCAGGCTGCTTTTTTCTCCTTATGAGCTTAAAGAAAGTGTGTGTGTCAGTGAGTGTGCGCTTAAGTTTGAAAGTGTGTAGATATATGTTTACATATGTGTGTGTGTGCGCTCATCTTTGTAAGTGTGTGTGTAGATTAGTGTTGTCATGATACCAAAATTATGACTTCGATACGATACCTGCCATAAATATCTCGATGCTCGATATTGAAACGATACCATGGCAAAATCCTAAAATATATGGAAAAGAAAGGACGCCGACCTCCTCCAAGTGTATTGAGCCATTTGTGTTGAATTTGGTGCACTTTTGTAGTGTGCAGGTCAATTCTGGGTTCTAAACTTCCTACATAATTATTATTTTTTTATAGACAGTAAAATAGTAATTTGTGTGTGATTTAAGTCCTTTGTTGTCTCCATTTACATGGTGTTGTGTTTTGGCAATAAAGTACCTTTAAATAGCCAAAGTAGCCTAGTCAGTGTTAAAATTACTGCATCCAAATCACTGAATGCTATGCGGAGGGGCCTAATCTTTAGGCCATCTGATGTAGGCTACCCTAGGCCTTCCCGTGTTTATAGGATTTCTTTGACAGTTGCAAAGGGAAAAGGTGAAGATAGTCTTCTTTGCTCCCAGTGTACAAGTACGACGTTCCAACCAGGTCTTTGTCAGATAGGCCTACACCATTACCTGTTGCAATATATCTGTGTAGGCTACATTACGTCTATTTCTTTGATAAAATTATTTGCTACCACGTAAAAGCTGCTATTATTATTAGGACTCAACACTTTAGGGCTTTAATTAGCGCATTTCGGGTAGCCTACCCTAAATCTGGGCAATAATTATTTAACAAATTGCAGTCTATATGCCATGACAAACATTACCAGTAGTACTGACCGAATATTAAATAGATCATTTGCAAGTTATGGTAATGTTATACTAGCGTGAACATTGTGTTTTCATTACGGCACACTATGATCAGTCATTGTCTCGTCAAAATTCACTGATGAAGGAAGGTTTGTTTTATCCCAGAAAACCATACTCATTTCAGTTAGGCTAGACTAAAACTGAAGAGATGAACTCGGCACTAATCATGTAGTGGTGTTTTCTATAGCCTATTCGTTAACCTATCGTTCTTTGAACTCTAAAAATGTTGGGATATGTCTGCGAGGTGCTTAGCCAAGTTCTATGCGTAGCCTACTGCTTTTGAATGACTTTGAAACATATTTGACAAACGGGCCTGATGGCTGATGGCCTGATGGCTTGCCTTCACTATCCGGGCGATGTATCCATAATAGTTCCAGATTTCACTTCACCTTCTGTTTTATCTACAAGCCGAGGACTTTCTGCAAAGAACTAGTTGACATTGGCTGCGCACTCACTCACTCAGAGATGCATGCTTGACGCGCCCACTTGCCTAGATGCGTGCAAGGAGCATGGAGAGTGGGAGCAGTCCACACAGACACAGAACATTATTATTTTAATAAAGTATTGATTCTAAAAACGTTTTTTGCGTTAAGGCATCGTGATACCTTTTTAGTATCGATACACCGTGCAACACTAGTGTAGATATATGTCTATATGTTTGTGTGTGTGTGTGTTTGTAGCAGTACTGCGCTGGCTGGCTAGGCATCTAGGAAGCAGTGTCAATATTTTGCATAGAGAAAATGAGCCTGGCTGGAGCATAGCCTTATGCTTCCTTTGAGTAGAACAGATCTCTCCCAGCAGCCTCCTACCTGGACGCTCTCAATGTGACACCGTCACTAGCCACGTTTACATGGACACTTCTATTCCGATTACAAACGGAATAACGGCTCAATCGGAATAAAAATAGTCATATAAACACCTCAATCGGAATGAAATTTCCTGATCCCATCAGAATTTTAATCAAATGAAAGAGGTGGTGTAGTCCGTTCCTGTCCGATTGAACAGCATGTATACGGTCATTCGGATTGACTGCTGTATCTTCTCAAGGAAAAGTAGGCAACGACGGCTATTCCGATCAAAGATTCTAAAGCGCTTGAGAGCAGCTGATCGGAATAGAACGTACCCCATGTAAACAGACAGCACAAAATTTTCAATCGGAATAGTTTAATTGGAATGACAAAAAAAACTGTCTACGTAAACATGGCTACTCAGACTCAGTAGGGAAGGATTAGAGGAAATGGGGTGCATCATAATAGGGAAATCTTCTATGTGGTTTCTCACGTTTCTCCATAGTCCCTGCAGTCGTGAAATTATCTAGCAGTTTAGAAATGAAGACATGCTCTTCCCAGGAACACACAGCAGCTAATCAATCAATCAATCAGGGTTTGCTAAAATTATGTATGTGTGGTGGAGCATGTCCTTTATGCCACAAGGAGTAAATTGGAGATATTTGGAGATGTCCAGCATGTATTGCTCTGTTGAGTGCTGTTTATAGCGTAAGCTTATTTTGTGTATAGTGAGTATAGTGTTTCTCTTCTGTTTAGGCTACTACAGGATCAGTTTCACCTCCTTGCTGCTTCATGTGGTTTAGCGTTTCAGTAAGAGCTTTGATGATTGGTCTGTGAAGTTAGTACTGGTAGTAGGAGCTCCTGTGATTGGTGTGTGTGTGTAGTTGCAGCTGCGTGGTGTCGGCCTCTTTGATGTGAGAGTGTGTGCATGTCTGAGTCGGGGCAGATGTTGGCCACTCTAAAGCACACAGGGGGATTAGTTTCCCAGCCCAGTATCACTTAATCATGTTCCCGCCCGAGGATCACTCAGCAGGCCGCACACTAACACACATGCGCACACACACACACACACACCAGGCTTCATAAAGGCCAGAAGAGGGGGGGGGCGTGGGGACAGAGCCATCCATGGTTACATTTACATTTAGTCTATTTGTTACATGGTTACATTTACATTTAGTCTAATGTAGTTGGTAATGTAGTTGGTAAATGCACACCTAGCTGAGGTGATCAACTGATTGAAAACAAAGAAAACCCTCTTTGACCCTGATGAAGGTGTAGAAAGCGATGGCACGTTGGTCGAAATAAAAGAAAATAGTTTTGCATGGACGGTTTGAGCGTGTGACCACTCTTTCCACATTTACATTTAGTCCTCAGATGCCACATGCTGTTATGCAAAGCGACACAGGTGAGGTACGATTAGGCTTGGAAATCGGTTCCAGGTTTCGGTTTGGAACTGGTTCCAAATGTTCCGATCCATCGGAATCGTACACGTCCACTCATTAACGATTTCACTAACGATTCCGAATGTTCCGTTCTGTCCCATCCATTCCCGCGTCTCGGCACGTCACAGTATGCGAAATTGACATTTTAAAGCATTCAACTTCTGTATTGATATTGCACACTTGGTATTCATTCTCTAAAACCACTTTAAATTAGAAGTTCAAAGCCAACAACTCTCAAAGCCATCCTATAAGTGTTCAGCAAATGGCATAGGAATCGATATGGCAATCGATAAGAAATCACATCGATAAGCAGACCTGACAATGGCATCGATATTGATAATTTCTTAACAATGCCCATCCCTAGGTACGATGCACTCATACAGCTAATCAAGAGAAAAGATGGGTATTCTTTTCAAAGTGCTTGAAGGTTCTCTTTGAGCCCAGGGCGAGGCTTAATAAGGAAACTGGTCGTCCTGTAGGTCTTTTTTTTCTCTCCGTCAGCCATATGATTGTCTTTCATGGCCGGTTAACATTACCATGCAAAGTCAGTGCTATTCTGGTTTGAATTGACAGATATGGCTATTCAGAGACTTTATGAATACATTAGATTATTAGATTCATAATGCATAATATGCTTCGATTATATAATTTGTAGCAATGTTTGTAGTAGTCTTTAGGGTAGCTCTGGAGTGTTGAAGAGGTGGGAGTTATATTAAAATGTTTAAATCATAAGGTGTTGTTGCAGCACTCTTGAGGACCACTTTTGGGGTGTAGGTGTCCTAATGTTTGCCTGTGTTTTTTCCTCCCCTGCTTCAGATGGAGCTGCTATGCGAGCTGGTGTTCAGACGGGGGACAGGATCATTAAGGTGCCTTTGCTCACACACACGCACGCACGCACACAGACAGAGAGAGAGACACACACACACACACACACACACACACACACACAGACAGAGAGAGAGACACATACACACACACATAGACAGAGACACACACACACACACACATGTACATAGAGAGAGAGAGACATACGCACATACACGCTTGTGTACTGGCCTCGAGATGGCTGACAGGATCATTAAGTTGCTTTATGGAGCCTGCACCTCCCAGATACCTCCTGTTGTACATGCCCTGTGTGCACTGCATCTCTCCTCTGTCAACATGCATGCTCACACATATGTACCTGAACTCGCGCACACACACACACACACACATGCACACACACACACGCAGACACACACGTGCACAGACTCTCTCTCTACATGCACTTGTACATGTTTTTTTTCTTCCCCTGTCTGTCTAGACACACACAGATATAACATCCATGCCATCCATGTTTTTCACCTGTCTATACTGCCCCCTGATGGGCATCTACCCATATGACAAGTATCTCTGATGACAAAATAACAGGATGTCATTTCTTGGGAAAGCCATGATGCGGCTATATTGTTTTATTGTTTATCTGTTTTGTTCTCTGGAATTTGCATTAATGTTGTTGTTGTTGTTGTGTTGTTTAGGTTAACGGGACCTTAGTAACACAATCAAATCATGTGGAGGTTGTCAAGTTGATAAAATGTAAGTATGGCCAGCTACAGTACATTATGAGATTCCACCCCAACCTATTCCATCTTCTCTGCTCCTCGTACTTGATAGGGTGTGTGTCTGTTTGGTAATTTGTATGTTCACTGTCTGTGAGCTCAGGAAGTTTAGTTTCCAAAAAAATATTAAAGCGCAGGTTTTAAAACCGCAAAATAGGACTGAACATAGACAAGCATAATAGCACCTTGACAACTTGAAGTATTACCCGAACTGTGTGTGTGTCTAGGCGGATTATGACGGTGATATGCCTGTGACTCTCTGCTTGTCTCTCCTCCCCTCTCCTCTGCTCTCGGCAGCGGGCTCGTATGTGGCCCTCACTGTTTTGGGGCGTCCCCCTGGGCTGCCCCAGATTCCGCTGACAGAGGGCGATGGCGAGCTGTCCTCCACGCTGGGGGGCTCGGCCGTCTCCTCTCCCCTCTCCACCCCCACCATGCCCGGGGAGAGGGGCTTCAGCACCGCAGAGCCCCCCACCTCGCCGTTGCACGCATGGGTAAGACCACACACACACACACACACACACCAGTCTGACCTGTTTTTGCAGTCTCACTTCTTTCTCTCTGTAGTATGACATCAGATCTGTCACCTGTCACCTGTCTGTAGCCTCAGCAACATCTGTAGTCATACCTGTTTGAAGTCTAAACTACTTGTTGTTATCTCTCTTACCTGTCATCCATTGTCTGTGTGTATTTCCCCCTGTATTTTTTTTTTTCCTCATTCTTAAACCTGTTCAGGTGTATGTGTGTTGATTTTCAAACCTTGTGTGTGTGTGTTGTGTTGGTTTTAACCTGTGACTATCAAGCCTGACCTGTATGTACTAGTTCTGCCCACAAACCTGTTGCGCACTTTAAAACGTATCCACCATTCATAAACCTGTTCAGGTGTAAGTGTGTCTCCTCTTTAAAACGTATCCACCATCCATAAACCTGTTCAGGTCTATGTGGATCTCTCTATCTATCTCTGAATGGATTAGTGGTGTGTATGTGTGTATTATTCTGTAGTTGAGTCATGTTTGTTATGATTCTCCCGCCCTCCCTGTAGATTGTTCTGAAGCCACTCACTCACTCTGTTGCTTGGCGTTTCTCCTCCCTCTCTGTTACCCCCTCCCCCCTCTCTTTCTTTCTCTTTCTGTCTGTCTTTCTTTCCTTCTCTCTCATTCCTTCACTCTCCACCATCTGCTTAACATGGGTGTCATGCCCTGGCCAACCCTCCTGTATTCCTCTCTCTCTCTCTGTCTCTCTCTCGCTGTCTCTCTTGCTCTTTCTCTCTCTCCCTCCCTCCCTCCCTCCTAACAGGAAGAGAACAGCAGCGCACACAGCCAAAAGGTCGACATCTTGCAGAGGATGTTGTCGAAGGGGCTGCTGGAGTTACAGGTTAGCGCTCGGGTGCTAATGCTAATTATTATTGTTGGGTGGGAATGAGGGTAGGCAGAGAAGGGAAGCGTTGTGAATGGGTGCCGTCGTCTCTGCCGACGGTAACCGTGGCGACGGTGCCATACTGTTGTGCTGAGTGTGAAGTGAGATGTTTAAATGAGAGTTGTGTACTCTGTGTGTGTGTGTGTGTGTGTGTGTGTGTGTGTGTGTGTGTGTGTGTGTGTGTGTGAGAGAGAGAGAGAGAGAGAGACGCTACGGGCAAACTGAACTATTTTCAGAGCCTGGCGTTGACTAGCAGGAACGTTTGGTGTGTGCCTTGCCGATAAGAGTGAAGCTTCCTGTTAAGACTAATTGGCAGCTTCAGTGCCACAGATATGCTTTAAGTGTCTGTGTCTGTGTCTGTGTGTGTGTCTGTGTCTGTGTGTGTGTCTGTATCTGTGTGTGTTGATGCACATCTGTCTATGTGTTTGAGGGTTTGTGTCTGTGTTTTTGTATGCCTGTATGCATGTATGCTGTATGTTTGTGCCTGTATTAGATTTGGGGAAAATATCTTAAAAATCTTGTGATTTGCTATAGGATTTTTGAATGTCAGTTAATTGATTCAGTTCAATATTTCAAATGTCTCTTTAAGTTGTGTTACTTCTGATTGGGGAACATGCCTAGTGCATGCCAAGCACAGCACTTCTGATCGGCTGTGCTCCTCACACGCTAGGCATGCTCACCAATCAGAAGTGGCACAGTCAAGGAGGATGACATGAATATAAAAGTCATGAATGTGACAAGATTAACTTTGCACATTTACTTGTAGCCATGATTTAGGTTTATATTGCGATATTAGTGCAGCCTTAGTTTGTGTGTGTGTGTGTGTGTGTGTGTGTGTGTGTGTGTGTGTGTGTGTGTGTGTGTGTGTGTGTGTGTGCGTGTGTGCGTGTGTGCGTGTGTGCGTGTGTGCGTGTGTGCGTGTGTGTGTGGTTGTGTGCGTGTGTTTGTTTACAACATACAATCCATGTATGCTTGTCTGTGTGCGTGTGAGAATAGTTGAGTAGTTGGCACCTAACCACACAGGCCAGTGGAAACAGAAACTCACGACTCGACTGGCTGGTAATGTGCCCTCATCAGCCCAGAAACCTCCCCCCCACACACACACACACACACACACATGCACACAACACCAAGTTTATCTTGTGGTGAGAGTGGTCTACTACCCTCAGGCTGACCGAGGACTCAGGAACACATTTTCTCACAGCCAAATATACCGCCACACACACTAACACACTACTGCACTGGGTTCTTACAATACAGCATTGACCAATGGTAAATGGCTTGTTCAGTGTGTGTCACTGTACTGTACAGAAATGTGTCTTTGCCGATATGCATGCTCCTTAAGAAAGAACACATGATCACATGATGGAGCCTGCATCCTAATCTACCTTCTGTAAGGTCTGGTAACATTTGGTAGACCCTGGCCTCAGTAGGACCACAGTTGGTGTAGGACGCACTAGTGTAGGACACCTGAGTGCAGTATGGCAGGGGGACTGAAAGTCTATGTGGGGGCCGTGTGTGTGTGTGTGTGTGAGAAAGAAAGGGTGTGAGTGCACTGGTCTTTACATTACACCAGATGAACTTTTGATGCATTACACACATGCTTGGTATGAGAATACACACACACACACACACCCCCAACACACCCAGCTATTAACTCTGTCTTGTGACGTTTAGTCCTTGAAGCAGGAGTACAGTCGGAACCCCTCCCCCAAACTTGCACGTGAGATCCAGGAGGCGCAGAAGCACATTCCACATCTGCAGGACCAGATCAGCAAAGCCACCGCAGCTACGCAGGTGTGTGTGTGTGTGTGTGTGTGTGTGTGTGTGGTTTGAGTGGTTTGATCACTCATGAATATAGGCTATTCTAAAATTACATCAGGGTTTCCGCATGGTCATAAAAAGTAAATGTAAAAATGTAAATTAGGTTCATAGGCCAAGTATAAAAGGAATTTGGTCTCTGTATTTATCCCATCCGTGAATTAGTGAACACACAGTGAGGTGAAGCACACACTAACTAAGTAATAAAAAGTCTTAAATTTGATAATAAGAATTTTAGCCCCTAAGAAGTCGGATTTTCCTTAGTCTTAAATTCATACACTGGTTCATTCAACGGTTCTAGGCTACCATCGCCTTTTCCCCCACGAGAAATGCGCTGGCGGCGGCGTTCATTCATTCCGCTTGTTGTAGTTCTGTCTGAGGAATCTGGGTGTTGTCACAGCATTCCACAACTACAAGGTCCATACGGCAGTGCAGCAAACAGACTTGTCGGAAGGACTTTCACAGAAACCTGCGCAAACTCCGAACTCCCAGGCTTCACTGCCAATCTTTTCTTTTACAGTCTATGGTCAAGTGTTGCACCAGAGAGGGTTGAAGCAGGTTTCTGTGAAATTCCGGCGATTATGTTCAATAAGAATGACAGTGTTGTTTCGCAATAAGATACATATTTCATGTCAGTGTGCGCAAAGCATGCTTCTAGTGCTTACCGTAGCCTATTTGTCTTTTCCCCTCACACACACATGCAGCTTTCAACCTGCAGCTGTTATGTGTGTGATACTGTGACTGCAAAGCAACAAATAATAGCCTAGTAGTCTAGGCTAATGCTAAGTTGATTTGGTGAAATGTACCTCTCAAGTTTGTGTTGCTACCCTACCTAGGCTATAGAATTTAGTTAATTTAGGTCTACTGTTGGGTTTAATTACATTTTAGAAATAGGCTACACAGCCTATTGACAAACTCACCAAAATCATGGAAATGAACATTGCAAGACACTTCCATCTCTTCCATGATCCCAGAAAGATTTTCTTTGGCTTGTTAGTTATTTGAACATTTATTTATCTAATGACATTAAAAACACAATGATTTGCATCCACATATCCTTGCACTGTGCACAACTATTTTCCACTAGCTTAAAACCGTGACACTGAAAGCTAATTACTTTTTACATTCTTCTTAAAGTGAAAGGCACTCAATTAGACCTACACACCACCAATGTATTAACAATAAAGTATTCACATTACTAAATCTTTAGCTATTACTAATTATGCAGATCATAAAATACTAGAAATTATTAACAAATTTTTTTCCAGGGCTGTATATTAAAAGACCACTGCACATTTTTCAGATTTTTTGAATGAATTGATGGTCATATTCAAAATTAAGACACCGCTGCAAGTTTGAATATGACCTTCAACTCTGAATATGACCTTCAACTCATTCGAATGTCACTCAGCAACCGTAGGATGACATCAGACAAATGTGAAGTGGTCTCCTGATGTTTTCCAGAGCTGTATAAAGTTGATATGAATTCCAAAATATGAAATAGAAACATATGACATAAGCCATCAGCTACAGTATGGCTCGAAGATGGTGCGTTTAGTAGTTGGCTCAAACCCGTTACTAACAATCGGTATTAATATTGGTACCAATCAAGAAGATCGATACTGCGCGGGATTCTGTCTGTGTCGTCTCCAGTTGCACACACAGTGGGTTCGGATCAACCTCCACCTTGAAAGCGGAGATCCTGTGGGTGTTGAATACCGTGACCAAACATCACTTGTACAACGGGAATGAAGATCTAGCCAAACTTTTCCAAACAATGTTCCCAGACGCTAACACCACCCGGAAATATATTTTGAAGGGAATTTTAATGACTGAAGTTATTTTTCGTTTTTCGTGTGGGTCATAAATTTAGATCATAATGGTCATAAAAAGGTCTTAAAAAAGTCTTACATTTGACTGACTGAACCCTGCAGAAACCCTAAGGTCAGTGCATCTAAGTGTGTGTGTGTGTGTGTGTTGCAGGATGGCCAGTGTTTGGACAGTGATGAAGGTGGTGTGGTTGAATGGGACCAGGGCAGCAACACTGACGGTGTCTGGATTGGCCATGTAAGACCACACACACACACAGACTCACACAGTCCTTTCTGTGTCATTAACCCGAGCAACATCTGTGTTCTAAACCAGTTCTAACTAAACCGATCCTAACAAAACTGGTCCTAACTACCTGGTCTTAATGAACCAGTCCTAACGAAACAGTCCAAACTAAGCCAGTCTTAATGAACTGGTCCTAACGAAACTTATTAAACTTCAATAGAGATCTTCACCAAAAACTCAGCTTGCCCAGGTTTGTTACTAAGCTGAATACTTTGTGTGTGTGTGTGTGTTGTGTGTCATGTCATGTCTCTGCAGCAGAACTACCGGCCCTTCAGTTCCCCAGTTGGGGCGGGGTCTAGAGATGGGGCCCTCAGAGGCTCCACCCCCACTGACAGCCCCCGCACTGCGCCACGAAACAGCCTCACGTCCTGGAACTCTCCGGAAGCGGACACTGAGGATAACGCAGACCTGGTCAGTCTCTCTCTCTCTCTCTCTCTCTCTCTCTCTCTCTCTCTCTCTCTCTCTCTCTCTCTCTCTCTCTCTCTCTCTCTCTCTCTCTCTCTCTCTCTCTCTCTCTCTCTCTACGCTTGCTCTCGCCTGTTACATATAACATCTCCATGGTTACGTGACCTGAGTGGTTCTACTGACAGTGTGAATGCAAAAAAGCTTTGTGGTTCTAGGGGTAGCCTTTCCAGTTAGAAGTTCTTATAACCGTTTAGACGAAAACGCCTATGAAGGGTAGCGCAGATTTGGTTAGCGCATACACAGGCACACAAACACAAGACAACCTTACATCCAGGACCTCTCGTAGAGCTGGTCAACTTGTGCACACACACTCAAACACACACCACTTGGTGCTGGGTGGAGAGGGCAACATAGTCCTGGTCAGCACACATTATTTTGATCATGTACGCAATCTACTGTAAAGCACAGTAACCTTGGTAGAGTGTTTCTTGAAATGTGGCGGGGTGTGTGTGTTATAATCTCAATCAGGACCCTCAAGCAGCGGTGGGGAGCCCCTCGTCTCGTCTAGGCCCCCAGATTATTGGAGCAGAGGATGACTACTTTGACTCTGAACCCGACCAGGTACGAACCCCTGACATTTGGACTGAACATTGGAAGTATATTTACTTCTCTAAGGAGCTGGTTTTCACTGTCTTTTTTTTCTTGTGTGTGTGTGTGTCTTTATGGCTGTTTGTTTGTTTTTTCTCTGTGCATCTCCACGTGCGTATGTGTGTATGTGTAGGTGAATGGCCAGTGCAGTTGTTTCCAGAGCATTGATCTGCTGAAGTCTCGGCCCGCCCATCTCGCTGCTTTCCTGCATCACGTGGTGTCACAGTTTGACCCTGTACCTCTGGTGAGTGTGTGTCTGTTTGTATTTTCAGTGTGTATGTGTGTGTGTCTTCAGAGTGTGTGTGTGTGTCTTCAGCGAGTGTGTGTGTGTGTGTGTGTGTGTGTGTGTAGTGTACCCATCACATGTTGAGTCTCCTCCTGTCCCCTTCTGTTCCTCTTCAGCTCTGCTACCTGTATGCTGAGTTGTACAAACAGACCAACTCCAAGGAGACGCGCCGGGTCTTCATGGACTTCCTCACCATCTTTATCGACCGAGGAGCGGTGAGGGTCCACATCTTACACACACACAGACACATACATACATATACATATACACACACACACACACACACACACATATATATATATATATATATATATATATATATATATATATATATATATATATATATATATACATACACACGCGCACACACACACACACACACACACACACACACACACACACACACACACACACACACACACACACACACACACACACACACACATATATATATATATATATACCGTAAAACTCCAAATAATAGCCCGGGCTTTTATTTTCCCAAATCGCCAAACTACACCGGCTAGTATTAGAGACAGGCCTTTAATTCCCTTTACACAAAACTTTTCCTCTGCAAAGATGGAAAATATTATCAAATTAATTATTTCAAACACACTGAATGTCTACTTATATGACTAGGCTATCTGATGACAATTACGGATCATCATTCATTTAGTGTTGAGATCTTGTTCATTGAGTGAGATACAGTAAGATCCAAATAGCGGGGATAGCCAGAATAGATGAAACACGATTTAATTAAACGTAATCGTATCACACTGAAAGCTCATATTTTGTCACTAGCAAATAGCCTATATCGGTCCATATTGATGATGAACCATATTGTTTCTCCCGTTTTGTATTTGCCAAATTTGACAACAGTCTATATTCAAATCATAGCCTACTTCCAGGCTCGCGAGAACATATTTTTGACCAGGGGTGCTGAATAACAAAATAATCATGGATGTCCGACGATTTCTCCCCCAGCATATGATTCTAATTTAGACAGCTAAATACGCCATTTCACCGCCGTGTATGAGTAAGTCTAAGAGTGAGAAGTTTTATAATGCCCTGGGCAGCCACATTCCACTGCAACTATGCGCAGCACTTGCCACTCCGACTCATCAATAAAAATTCTGCGCGCACACACCAGTCCCATAGAAGCGCACTTGACTTTACATCATTAACCTATTTCAGTAGGTTATATAGCCAGAGAATGTCCGTAGACGGGCTCTGATATAGCCTAGTCTAAGGTAAATTCCTTTTCTGACTTCTTTCTCTTTATCGCCATGGCATTTAGAATAAAGAATAACGTTCGCGAACCGTTCTGGTTTTGTTGCCAGCATAAAAACAAGCTTACCATTAGTGTTGCACGGTGTATCGATACTAAAAAGGTATCGCGATGCCTTCACGCAAAAAACGATACGATTTCAGACGTTTTTAGAATCGATACTTTATTAAAATAATAACGTTCTGTGTCTGTGTCAACTGCTGCTCCCACTGCTCCTTGCACGCATCTAGGCAAGTGGGCGTGTCAAGCAAGCAGCTCTGAGTGAGTGAGTGCGCAGCCAACGTCAACATAGTTCTTTGCCGACAGTTCTAGGCCTTGTGGATAAAACAAAAGGTGTGCTATTTCTATTTCGGATACATCGCGTGAAGGCAAGCCATCAGGTACACAAAGTCATTTAAAAGCAGTAGGCTACGCATGGAACTTGGCTAAACACCTCGCAGATATATCCCAACATTTTTAAAGAGTTCAAAGAACGACAGGTTAACGAATATGCTATAGAAAACACGACTACATGGTTAGTGCCAAGTTCTTCTCTTATGTTTTAGTCTAGCCTAAGTGAAACGAGTATGGTTCTCTGGGATAAAGCGAACCTTCCTTCATCAATGAATTTTGACGAGACAGAGCTGTAATCATTTTGACGAGACATAACGAGCTGTAATCAAGGGTGCTAACGCGATGAAAGCGCAATGTTCACGCCAGAATAACATTACCATAACTTGTAAACGATCTATTTCATGTTCGGTCAGTAGCAGCCTACTACTGGTAATATTTGTCATGGCATGTAGACTGCAATTTGTTCAATAATTATTGCCCAGATGTAGGATAGGCTACCCGAAATGCGCTAATTAAAGCCCACATCATAACACCACCAAAGCGTGTTGAGTCCTAATAATAATAGCGGCTTATTGTTACAGTACGTGGTAGCAAATCATGTTATCAAAGAAATAGACGTAATGTAGGAATGCACACAGATATATTGCAACAGGTAATGGTGTAGGCCTATCTGACGAAGACCTGAGTGGTTGGAACGTCGTACTTGTACACTGGGCACAAAGAAGACTATCCTCACATTTTCCCCTTTGCAACTGTCAAAGAAATCCCATGAACACGGGAAGGCCTAGGGTAGCCTATACTGTACATCAGATGGCCTAAAGATTAGGCCCCTCTGCATAGCATTCAGTGATTTGCATGCAGTAATTTTAACACTGACCTTGATCTAGCCTAGTTTGGCTATTTAAAGCTACTTTATTGCCACAACACAATGTAAATGAACTATAACAAACAATAAAGGACTTAATCACACAAAGTAGGCCTACTATTTTACTGACTATAAAAAAATAATAATTATGTAGGAAGTTTAGAACCCAGAATTGACCTACACACTACAAAAGTGCACCAAATTCAACACAAATGACTCAATACACTTGGAGGAGGTATGAGTCCTTTCTTCTCCAGATATCTTAGGATTTCGCCGTAGTATCGTTTTAGTATCGAGCATCGTGATATTTATGGCAGGTATCGTATCGAAGTCATAATTTTGGTATCGTGACAACACTACTTACCATCGGCCTATCCGCAAATTTTAAACACAAGGGATGAATTGAACGATGACGAAGTGGGACATATAGGCATAGTTCATATTGGAAAGTTATACAATTTGTAACTCTAACTTTTCCCCACCGCATCTTTTAATGCCATCTAATCATAACGTGCGCAGTCTGCGCCATACTTAAGCCCAAATCACACCCAAGATTCGCAACGAGATGAGCAGCAACTTGATGCAACATTCTAAAACCTTGCAACTGTGACCAGACATGTGAATGCTTTGCGACGGCTTGTAACGACGTGCAACATCTAATTCACACTGCTGTAAGTAACCTCCTTTCTATAACGGTTTCGTGTCATTGCGAATCTTTAAACAGACGATCTGACGGGTTTTAGAAGATTAAATACAACCCGAAACTAAAAAAACAGACCAGGCCTCTACTGGAGACCGGCCTTTAACCCAAACCTGTAGCCACGCCAGGCGTTTAAAAGAGACAGGTGTCTCTTAGGGACTCGGCGATTATTTGAAGTTTTACGGTATATATATATATATATATATATATATATATATATATATATATATATATATATATATATATACACACACACACACACACACACACACACACACACACACACACACACAGGAGGAGACTATTCAAAATCCATCCCCTGCATCTCTGAGGGCTTAATAAGACCCTCTCTGTTGACCCCTGCTCCACCATTATCACTGTGCTCAGCTGCACACTGCGATACTAACCTGTAGTGAGAGGCGCGCACACACACACACACACACACACACACACACACACATGGCCTCAGGCTTCTTTTAGGCTCGCTGAAGTATGTGTTGAGTCCTTGTTTACCCTCGTTGCAGTGCCTCAGTGTTGCTGCCGGAGTACAAGTAGAGTAGTTAGTACTTTGTGCATTCACAGTAGAACAACTAGAAAGCTCCTCAAGGTTTTCATGCAGACAGCCTTTGATCAAATACTGATGTGTTGATTAGGAGAAATAAGGAATGTGTTCTGCCATGTTTTGGTTGTTTTGATCGAATTAACTACTGAGACTTCACTAGAGCAGGGCTTTAACCCTCCTGAATTGAGATGTTAGCAGCTTTCTTTTGTTTGGCTTTGACAGCCCATCCAGGTAGACCCTAAGCTCTGAAACCATCAGTTCTGGTTCCAGCTGGAATTCTCACCTTTTTTGTCAACAATCTGATGACTATTGGCCATGCTTTGTCATTGCCATGGGAACTGAATGATTCTCAGCGAGGCTAAAGCTCTTTAGTGAAGACCGTGTGTCTTCCCTATTGATGTGTCTACCTTGTATTACCCCTATGGTATTACCCCTTGCATTAATTTGCATTCTCTTTGAATAGCACTGTCTGGATGATAAAAGATCCAGTCTCATGGTGATAACGTGCATGTTTTTAGTCTAACTTCTGTCAGCATGCAGCTCTAAGCAAACAGTGCAGTTCTTGTTGACTCTTATCATTCACTTGGGAACGTGCACAACAGCAAGTCAGGTGATCACCACAGACAGTGAGTATTTGCACAGATTTTTATTAATAAGTGTTTTGATAACATACTGTATATCTAGACAGGGGCTGCATTTAAATAAGTTCTACTGAGGCATCGGCTTTCCCTTTGCACTGGCCCTGAGGCATGCTGCCTACGCTTTACTGAAAGGCCCCCGGGGCTGTCCATCAGTGTGCCTGACTAAGTCTCTAGTTGGTCCCAGCAGTAGAGTTAAATGGTCCTCTCTGGCACAACTCTCAGCTTAAAAAGCTTCCAGTCATAATGCCTGAAAATGATCTTTTCAAAAACATGGAATGCAAGGAAAATACAATGTTTGAATAGTGTTTTTTATTTCTATTGTCTTCTTGCAATAATGGGCTCTCTGTCTTTTTTTTTTCTTTTTTCAGAACTTGAAAGTGCCGGTTCCGGAGTCCATTTCTTCGGAGCTGGGTTAGTGTGAACACACACACACACACACACACACACACACACACTCACATGCGCACACACACACTCACATGCATACTCACATGCGCTCACATGCGCACACACACACGCACATGCGCGCACACGCACACACGCACACGCACACACACACACACACACACACACACACACACACACACTCACATAGCAGTTGTCGCTGGCCGAGTGTGTTAGTTTTGACTGCTGCTCCACATCTGCCTGTCGTCTCCTACATGTGTAATGAGCTCCTCAGAACAAGCTGTTCCGTCTACACCATCGTGTCCCCAGGCGTTGTTTTAGTGTGTGTGTCTGTGTTTAAGACTGGCTGTCTGTCTGTGTGAGTGTGTGTGTGTGTGTGTGTGTGTGTGTGTTTTGTTCAGTGCTGTTTGTGTGTGAGTGTGTTTTCATGTTTATGTGTGTGTGAATGTTTTAATGTTTGTGTGTGTGTGTGTTTGATGGCCTACCCCACAGATCATGTCTCCCCTCTCGGCTGAACAGCGGTGGGAAAGGGGGGAGCTTTAATTATGATGCATGTGTGTACTGTTTACTTAATTACCAAACTTGCCTCCAAGCACTGTGCCACACTACACAATGAGCTCTATACTCTGAACATGCTTAGATCTGTGTGTGTGTGTGTGTGTGTGTGTGTGTGTGTGTGTGTGTGTGTGTGTGTGTGTGTGTGTGTGTGCGCGCGCATGTGCCTATACAAGCAAAAAGGTTAAACTAGACTATGCTCAGTGCCTCTAAAAAGTATTCATCCCCCTTGGATATTTCCACTTTTACTGCTTTTATTAACGGAATCTTGTTCAATTGGCCCTGTTTCCCATCTAATTGGTGTGTTTGTACGTCCGTGTACCAGAGAGAAGGCGTCCTGAGCTGATTCCAGAGGAGCTGCACAGACAGTACATTCAGCAGATGCAGGAAAAACTCCTACCAGACGTACAGCGCCACCTAGAGGACTTCAGGTGAAACACCAATACCATTTTCTTTGACAGGCACACAGTTTAATTGCACTATGGAATTTATGTAAGCATTTTTGAATTCATATGACCTATTTGTATGTATTTATGTTTATACGTGTGTGTGTGTGTGTGTGTGTGTGTGTGTGTTACAGGCAGAAGCGCAGTATGGGCCTGACGCTGGCTGACGGGGAGCTGACCCGTCTGGACACGGAGCGGCTCAGAGACAGAGTGGCCCTGGAGAGAGAACGGTCCTGTGCAGAGAGCATCATCAGCAAGATCGAGGACGTGCTGTAAGTGTACACACACACACACACACACACACACAGAGCATCATCAGCAAGATAGAGGTCCTGCTGTAACACACACACACACACAGAGCATCATCAGCAAGATAGAGGACGTGCTGTAAGTGTACACACACACACACACACACACACACAGAGCATCATCAGCAAGATAGAGGTCCTGCTGTAACACACACACACACACAGAGCATCATCAGCAAGATAGAGGACGTGCTTTAAGTGTACACACACACACACACACACACAGAGCATCATCAGCAAGATAGAGGTCCTGCTGTAACACACGCACACACACAGAGCATCATCAGCAAGATAGAGGTCCTGCTGTAACACACACACACACACAGAGCATCATCAGCAAGATAGAGGACGTGCTGTAAGTGTACACACACACACACACACACACACAGAGCATCATCAGCAAGATAGAGGTCCTGCTGTAACACACGCACACACACAGAGCATCATCAGCAAGGTAGAGGACGTGCTGTAAGTGTACACACACACACAGAGCATCATCAGCAAGATAGAGGATGTGCTGTAAGTGTACACACACACACACACACACACACACACACACACACACACACAAACACACACACACACACAGAGCATCATCAGCAAGATAGAGGACGTGCTGTAAGTGTACACACACACACACACACAGAGCATCATCAGCAAGATAGAGGTCCTGCTGTAAGTGTACACACACACACACACACACACACACACACACACACAGAGCATCATCAGCAAGGTAGAGGACTTGCTATAAGTGCACACACACACACACACACACAGCATCATCAGCAAGATAGAGGACGTGCTGTAAGTGTGTACACACACACAGAGCATCATCAGCAAGGTAGAGGTCCTGCTGTAACACACACACACACACACACAGAGCATCATCTGCTGTAGAGGACCTGCTGTAAGTGTATATACACACACACATACACACACACACCAGGGATGGAAATTAAATATTTTGTCCACCTGCCGCTGTGGCTGGTGAATTCCAAAATCTACCATAACATGAGCACATACACACATTCACTTTCCTGTCCAGAGAAGATCAGAACACCGGAGACGGAGGATGTGCTAAGTGAAGTAGAGTAGAATAGCGAGACAGAGGATGTGCTGAGTAGAGTAGAGTAGAGTAGAGTAGAGTAGAGTAGAGTAGAGTAGAGTAGAGTAGAGTAGAGTAGAGTAGAGTAGAGTAGAGTAGAGTAGAGTAGAGTAGAGTAGAGTAGAGTAGAGTAGAGTAGAGTAGAGTAGAGTAGAGTAGCGAGACGGAGGATGTGCTAAGTAGAGTAGAATAGAGTAGGGCACAACGTGTTTGATCCCTTGCCAACATCATTTGGTGTGTGTTGGCACAAACAGAGTAGTATGGATTGAGTGCTCCATGGAATGTGTGATAGAGGACATACTGACACACACACACACACATACACACACACACACACACACACACACACACACACACACACACACACGTATGGACTTGAGCCCTGAGGAGCTGTACCCTCTGGTTTGGTAGAGGACATACTGTAAGCACAAAAACACACGAACACACACACACTCAGAGCCAGGGTATGGACTCGGAGGCCTGAGGAGCCGTACCCTCTGGTGTGGTGTGTAAGACTGCGTGCGTTGGTAGGACTGGCGCCACTTTTCCCGCCTCATCCATATTTCACTGACCCAACTGCGCATCACCACCAGCGCCCCTGTGGTGAGTTACGAGGGAGCTGGTAATTGGATAATTCTGTGCAAAGAGCCTGCAGCTCCTTTCTGTGCAGAAATATGGACCTCAGGACTCACTCTGCAGTCTCCATGCAGGAGAAGGGAGATGGGATTGGGTCAAGGAGTTGATCAGGCTCTGTGTAGTCATACATAAGTGTGTGGGTGGGCTGGCGCTAGGGTTGATAAGGCTCTGTGTAGATTTGTTAGGGAGGAAGGGATGTTTAATTGGAATCGCTATTTAAACTAATGCGATTCACAAATTGTGAAGGCCGCAATTAATTGTGCTGCTAACAACTCTGATTATTTGGGAGTATTTTGTTACTTCCTTTGGCAACACAATGAACATGCAACAACATTTTAAAAAGTTCCTTAGGCAGCGGTACGAAGGCATGCAAAAAACTATCGCAATTTGATATTTTCACTAAACCGTTCAGCCCTTAGAGAGGGAGGGAGGGAGGGAGAGAGAGAGGGAGGGAGCGGATGGATTGTAGCCTGAGGACACAGGTCCCAGTAACACTCCACTCTCTCATCTCTCTTAGCACACCAGTCCCTTTGTGTATAACACACTCCGCACAGGGTCGTTTCCACATGGCACGTCCCCACAGTACACACACTACATGGTTGTGTAACCGATGTCACTTTACGCCAGCATTGCATCAATTTCTATTGAAGTCGCATGTTGGCCTAACTCTGGATATAATAGTGTTGTAAGACACCAGTGATCTGAAGCTTCAAGACTTGAGTGCCCATGTATTCCACACAGATGATGTAATGAGTGTGTGTGTGTGTGTGTGTGTGTGTGTGTGTGAGTGAGAGGGTGATATCTGGATGTATATATATGACCACGTGTATTTGAAAGAGACAGGCCTTTAACTCATGTGATTTCATCGCAGGTTGACCTCCCAGCCCACAGAGGAAGACAAGAGGTGAGATGACTGGCACAAGCAACAATGACCAGTCTTTTATATCCCTCTCTATAGACACACACACACGCACACACACACACACTGCACATTATCTTATACCTCTCTGTAACACACACACACACTGCACATTCTCTTATACCTCTCTCTGTAACACACACACACACTGCACATTCCTCTACGACCTCTATTTCTGTAACACAACATATGCATGCACCTGTGCACAAATGACCTCTGACCCCTGACCCCTGCAGCACCACCATGCAGTATGTGATCTTCACCTACATGAAGCACCTGGGTGTTCGGGTGAAGGAGCAGCGCAACCTGGAGTCCAAAAGGGTCCGCATCAACTTCCTGCCCAAGATCAAAGTAAGGCTTGATTGGTCATCCTCTCCTTGTCCCTGTGTCTGTGCGCACACACACACACTCCCGCGTGCACACACACTCTCCCCCGCACACGCACTCTCTTCCCTGTCCGGCTAACCCCACCTGTGCTGTTTTCAAATAGAAAAGCACCAAGCCTCCGGAGAAAGAGGGAGAGGAGAAGGAGAAGGTCAAGAAAACTCGATTTCCCAGCATCCTCGGGCCACAGAGGCGTCTCAGTCGCAATGATGCAACGTCAAGTAAGCTCCCATGATCCCACGGGATTCCTCATACGGACTTTAATTGAGGAGACTTGAGTCTTGAGTGATTTTTTTACATGGGCCCATTATTCATAGGCTGCCTTTCTTAGTGATGAAATTGTTTTTGTGTCCTGACCTATGTGTGTGTGTGTGTGTGTGTGTGTGTTTGTGTTGTGTGTGTGTGTGTGTGTGTGTGTGTGTGTGCTTGTGCGTGTGTGTGTGCGCGTGCGTGTGGAGCAGTAGGTCGTGCGATGGACCAGAGTAAGCAGCGTCCCCAGAAGCAGCTGTCCCAGCCGGTGATGGGCGTGTCGGAGCCGCTGGACGGGAGTCGTCTGCGGGGCAGCCAGTCCGGCGAGGGCTCAGAACTCACCTACCCAGCCGGATTCTTCGGGTCACCCCTCTGCAGCCCTTCAACCGGGGGCATCTGCGACCCCACCGCCAGAGACTCCGACAGTGGTGAGCAGCACACACACACACACACACACACACACACACACACACACACCTTTACCCCGCCAGTGGCTCTTCTGCCAAGGAGCTCCAGGAGCAGTGAGCAACCCAACACACACAACCTTTCAGGGTAAAAAAGACCTGAAGTGCTTGTACCTGCAATCAGATCATGGCAGAAAAAGAGGCATTTCTGTAGCATTTCAGTTTTGTAACACCCTTGTTGCACAATGACTGCTGCCATGGCATCAGGCCATTATGAAAATGTTTAGATTTCTTGGTAGATGCATAGATGGTGTTTGTGTTTGTAGTGTGTGTTAAAGTCTCACCCACCCCCCTCGCCCCCCCCCCACCCCCCTCGCCCCCCCACCCCCCACCCCCCAGGCATGTCTCCCTTCTCTGGGGCATCGCGGCTGGCCGAAGGGCTGCTCTCTGACACCATGGACAGCCCACTGTCCCCGCCCAGCGGCCTAGACCTCAGCCCCAGCAACCTGGAGCAGCTCCAGGAGGAGGAGAGGGATAGCGACAGGTATACACACACACACACACACACACACACACACACACACACACACAGACACACACAGACACACACAGAGACACACACACAGAGACACAGAGACATGCACACATATACATCTGGAGCAGCTCCAGGAGGTGGAGAGGGATAGCGACAGGTATGCACACAGACACACACTTGAAGCAGCTTCCAGTTGAGACAAACGACAACAGGTGTACACACACACACACACACACACACACACACACACACACACACACACACACACACACAGAGGCATGCACATACACATCTGGAGTAGCAACAGAAGGATGAGTGGGACAGCGACAGGTGTGTACACACACACACCAGAAGGTGACAGATGGACACATGCACACACACATCTGGGAGAGCGAATGGCAAATGCCAAACGTGGACATTATTCTTACTTGGACTCACCTACTTTTACTTTCTCAGGTTTCTGGAGGGAGGTACACCCAAACTGCTGAGAAGGTCAGTATTTCTTTGCAAGAATGGTGAGGATGATGATGAGGATGATGATTATGATGAAGATGACATTGTGTGTGTTTGTGTGTGTGTCAGGCTGAATGTGGTGGGCTTGGCAGAGACCCAGAGCGAGGACGACCAGGGCTCGGAGATGGACTCTGACCTGGACCGACCCAACTGGCAGCAACAGGTGACCCGTGAGGTTCTTGCCAGTCTAACCCCCCACCAGATCAAGAGACAGGAAGTCATCAACGGTAACTGCACCCTCCATTGACTTGCATGTAATGGATACAGTGCCTGATAAGGTGCAAAATGCTGTTACACAAGGGTACAGTCCGACTTTAGTGGTTACAACACAGAGCACAGGCGTTTTTGTGTCTAAACACCTGGTGTGTGTGTGTGTGTGTGTGTGTGTGTGTGTGTGTGTGTGTGTGTGTGTGTGTGTGTGTGTGTGTGTGTGTGTGTGTCTGTGTCTGTGTCTGTGTCTGTGTCTGTGTCTGTGTCTGTGTCTGTGTCTGTATCTGTATGAAACCCTGGTGTGTGTGTGTGTGTGTGTGTCTTAACCCCTAATGTGTTTGTTTGTGTGTGTGTGTGTGTGTCAAAACCCCTGATGTGTTTGTGTGTGTGTGTGTGTGTCAAAACCCCTGATGTGTGTGTGTGTGTGTGTCAAAACTCCTGATATGTGTGTGTGTGTATAAAACCCTGATGTGTGTGTATGTGTGTCTAAACCCCTGCCGTTTTCTGTTGTCCCCTCTGCAGAGCTGTTCCACACAGAGCGCTCCCACGTGCGCAGGCTGAAGGTGCTGGACTCGGTCTTCTACCAGAAGCTCACACGAGACAACATACTGCCCCCTGCTGATGTCAAAAGCATCTTCACCAACCTGGAGGACATCATCCAGATGCATGGTACAGGACACACGCTGCATACAGACAGAGACACTCACTGGAATATTAGTGATGTCTATGTGTTTGTGTTTGGGGGGGGGTCTGCTCATAGTACTAGGTTTCTTCATTTAAAATAGGTAGTGATTTATACACACACACACTCATCTTTCTAAGCCTCCATCCTCACTTGTGTGTTTTGGTTGCAGTCTCCATATCTGACCAGATGAACTCCATCCGCAAGAAGAACGACAGCCCTGTGGTCGAGCAGATTGGAGATGACCTGTTGGCCTGGGTAAGACGCTGTGTGCTTTCCACTCTTCAAATCCCATGGAGTGCTGAAGTGTGACATACTGTTTCCATGACAGCAGTTCCTCTGGATCCAAACAATCAGGTGGTGAGGTGTCATCAATAGCATTGTGTGTAGACATGTTGTATCGTTTCTACCTCACACGATGGTTTCAAAATGTAGGCTAAAGCGGTTTAATTTTGTTTTACCTGCTAAGTAGCAGCTTAGCCACATAACACAGACCTCTTGACAGGTGTGACAGTAAGAAACAAAATCCCAGTGGATATTGCTCTTATCAAAGAACTGTTAAGATTTTTTATTTGCCTCAAAAGTAAAACCAAGACATGTCAGGGAATTTAAATGCAGGCTGTGAAGTTAAATGCATGTTTCTTTTACAGAGGAAACACATGTTAAAATTAGTCACGAATTTGATTGTTTTGGGATGAATATACATTGTAGTATGTGAATCCTACAGTGTAAAAAAATATATTAATGTCATTGTTTGAATAGATTAAGAAAGCCACCACTATGGTTAGATTGATTACTGTGGCTCCAGAAAAAATGCTACCATGGCAACAGCACGTCATGGCTTCGGTACTCTATTGTAATGGCTCTCGTATGCAGAACACACACTGCACTGGACAACTTCTTTGAACTGACCTTAATAAAATAATTGTGCTCTTCAATAAAAACACACAAAGAGGTAAAATAATAATTAGCCAGTTTAAAAGGCTTCGTCAATGTTGGAATCATTTAAAAACGTCACATTGCCAGGGGCTAAGTGTACTTCCTCAGGGAGCATTGCATTTCAAAGGTCAATGAACAGGTCCTTAAATGGACATGGAGCTGACGTGGTCTGCTCTGGTCTGAGAGTGTGTGTAGCTGGTCTTAGTTTGTGTGTTCTCTTCAGCGGAACTGATTTTAGTGTGTGCGTTTTCTTCAGTGCAACTGATCTTAGAGTGTGTGTTTTCTTTAGTGCAACCGATCTTCCGTTGTGTGTGCTGTGATCCCAGAGTGTGTTTGCTTCCATGAGCGTTCTCCCATCACTAAGTGTAGGCCAGCAGGAATGGCTTTAGGGGGGCAGTGCCCACCCACTACCATTCACAGCCAGTACCCACCAGTCATGGGCACCACTCCCCTCACCTCGGGCACACACAGAGAAGCGTTGCCATGGCATGTTGCTTTGGAATGTTGCTACGGCTCTTGAGACTGACCCCATTCTGCCTGTCTCTCTTCCTCCTTTCTCTCTCTTTCATTCTTTATCACTACTCTGCCTCTTCCTCTGTTTTTTTACTTCCTCCACCCCTCTCTCTCTCTCCCTTCCTCTATTTCCTCCTCTCTTTCCTCTCTCTCCACCCCTCCACCACTCTCTTTCTCTACCCCCCTCTCCTCCTTTCTCTCTCTCTTCTTCTTCCCCATATCCTCTCTTTCTCTCTCTCTTCCTCTCCCCCTTTCTCTTTCTTTCTTTCTTTCTTTCTTTCTTTCTTTCTTTCTTTCTTTCTCTCTATCTCTCTCTCTCCCCCTCTCAGTTTGGGAGCAGTGAGGAGGAGCGGGTGAAGCAGGCGGTGGCCACCTTCTGCAGTAACCAGCCCTTCGCCCTGGAGCTCATCAAGACCAAGCAGAAGAAGGACACACGGTTCAGCTCATTCATGCAGGTGAGAGACACACACACACACACACACACACACACACA